>NC_137825.1:45872984-46032984 GCF_963921795.1 Nannobrachium achirus
TGTGTGTGTGTGTGTGTGTGTGCGTGTGCGTGTGCGTGCGTGCGGGACTGAGTTACCAGGGCCCAAGGTGGAGGGGGCCTTAATTATTTCATACTTTAGCTATTGAAATTTTTTTTTTAAGTTGTGAAAATGTGTGCAAATCTTTGAATATATGTATTTTTTCAGCGAACATTTGTAACTCAAATTTTGCTTCTCGGGGGGGGGGGGGGGGGGTCCCTGGAACTAAATATTTTGAGATGGGGGTCTGTAGCCAAATACATATCACTTTGTGGGTCCTTCACATGAAAATGTTTGAGCACCACTGACATAGAAACCTAGGTTCTTCAAAAAGCCTTAGAAGGATTTTAAATATTCAAAGACTTAAAAAATAGCAGATCTACAAGCTCGCAGCGCGGCACTCGGTGCCGCGCTGTGAGCTTGTATATCTGCTATTTTTCAATAGTTAAAGCACAAAATGTGAGTGAATCCTTGTACCCAGGGCCCAGAATTTGGTGCGACACCCCTGTGTGTGTGTGTGTGTGTGTGTGTGTGTGGCGCGCGTGTGTGCGTGTGCTCTTGAACTTCTATCATTGCGAGGTCCATGTGGACACAAAGCATAGAGGAAGAATATTAAGAAGCAATATTTTGAATCCTCCCCTTCCGTGGTGAGGCTTTTTAACGGCGTTGGGGTTAGGGCACGGTTTGAGGCTCAAGGTTAAGGGTCAAAGTAGCTTTGTAGAAGTGAGTTTATGAGTTGAAAAAGGTTAAAGAATTTAATAATTCAGTGAAATGTCCTCGCAGACCGGACCAGCAGGCAGGGGCAGTGCTGGAGGTGCTATGCTTTTCATCGAGTTAAAAATAAAATGAGTTGGTTTGCCTCATTGCAGCAGATACCCAAAATCATGTGGGGTTGCAAATGATGGCAAATAAAACAAAGGTCAGAAGACGTAATGCAAATATATACAGTATGTATATTTAGTCTTGGTTTTAGTCATCATAGCTTAGTTTTTATTAAGTTCTGAAAAAGGGTAGTCGACGAAAGAAATTTGCCATAGTTTCAGTCGACGAAATCGACACCGATACAGCTGTAGCTTGCCCTGTTGTTGACTAGGGATGGGAAGATAATCGATATTATCATTTATCATGATAAAAAACACTCACGATAATCGTGTTGTGGATATTGCATTTATCGTGATATCGTCCTCCATCATGCCCTGGGATCAATTCGCCTTTTATTTGCCGAGCTGCATAACCGGTACCACTTAAACCCTCTATAATTGGTAAAACAAACCTGTTAATAATGTACTTGATACAGTCTTTTTTTTTCACTCTCTACCAAATCTGTTTGCCAAAAAATAGCTCACAAGGCAAGCTTGTAGATCTGCTATTTTTTGGCAAATGTTCCGCCCCAGGATAATGGATGTTATGATAAGGGATATTTTGATTATCACGATAATATCGTAAATCACTATTTTTTTTGGTCTCAATAACCGTGACATGATCTTTCACATCGTCACATCCCCTGTCGTTGACCGTGGACTCCCACCCCTTTCTTTCCCCACCCAGACTTTGACTTCAGCGTGCCGGGCTCCATGAAGCTGCACAACCTCATCTCCAAGCTGAAGAAGTGGATCAAGATCCTGGAGGCCAAGACCAAGCAGCTGCCCAAGTTCTTCCTCATCGAGGAGAAGTGCCGCTTCCTCAGCAACTTCTCTGCGCAGACCGCCGAGGTGGAGATCCCCGGGGAGTTCCTCATGCCCAAGCCCACGCACTACTACATCAAGATCGCCAGGTACGCAAAGCAGGCCTGCACAACCACGTTGTCTTTGGCTGAATGAAGAGCGTGGCGATTACATGCAGTCTGCCAGGCTTTGGTTCATGGTTCAACACTGTTAACGTGCGGGTGCCATGATTTTTTTCCCCTCTAAAACATGATTATCAGGTATTATGATTATAATAGGTTCCAAAAAGTGTACAGAAAGAGTTAAAATTATGTTCTTATGTGGCCACACCCACCAGTTCATTAGTATGCGTGGTTGTCATGGTGGGTGGTGATCCAGCTGAAGTTAGCCACACCCACGTATGTTGGGTGAATGGTAATTAGGGGAGGGGTTGATTCTGTGATGTAATAAGTATCTGTGTTTTTGGACCGGCACGTTTGACCCCACAAGGTGGCAGCCTCCAGCTAAAACCCAAATAGAAAGGCAATACATAATTGCTCATAACAACCACACCAGGGGGTCTAATGAAGTACTGTCAACCTCCTAGACACATGAAAACCAGTACAAAACTATACCATAACTAAACAGTTTTCAAATATTTGGAGGGCTCCCTCGAAAACAAGATTATGATTCTCAAGGAGTTTAACCTCCAATTCTGAAATATTGGATGGTAAATATTAATTAACAAGGCACAGTATCTAATGAGTTTCTGGAGATGTAATGCCTTCAGCGGGTAATTGACCCTTCTCTCTCTCTCTCTCTCTTTACCTCCATCTTTTTTCCCCCAGGTTCATGCCCAGGGTGGAGATCGTCCAGAAGCACAACACGGCGGCGCGGCGCCTTTACATCCGCGGCCACAACGGCAAGATCTACCCTTACCTGGTGATGAACGACGCCTGCCTGACAGAGTCGCGGCGCGAGGAGCGGGTGCTGCAGCTGCTGAGGCTCCTCAACCCCTGTCTGGAGAAGAGGAAGGAGACCACCAAGAGACACCTGTTCTTCACAGGTAAAACCTAGCCCTCAGAAACATGGGGGGAGGGAGGGGCGTGGCCAGGGCCGGGTGATTGGTTAGAGCAGGCTCAAACTTTTTGGGCCTACGTCATGAAACACAAAATCACTTTTTCTATAAATATATATTATATAAATGAGTCACTGTGATAGGGGGCAATGATATGGTTCAATTCGCGCACTGTCACGACACGCACGCACGCACACACACACACACACATACACCAGTAAGACTCCCTAATCGGGAGATAAGCGACCGTAGGTCACTTATCTCCACAAATAGGGCAAAAATGTGTTTTTCCAAAATCTTCCTGAGCCATGTTGATGACATGAGTGTAGACATACTGTGTAGTGATTTTCGTGATTTTAGGGCAACATCTGGAGCAGTGTCCAAAAATGTGTTTTTAAAAATCGGCCTGAAGGTGGGCTATATGGGACAGATTCATGTTGATGGGATGAGTGGAGACATATTGTGTAGCAATTTGCGTGATTTTAGGGCCAAAACTGTAGGAGTAGTGGGCAAAAATGTGTTGTGAAAATCGGCCTGAAGGTGGCGCTAGAAGAGGGCCATGTGAGAAATGAGGGGTGGGGTCTCCGCGTTGCCTTGGCGGACGAATAGGTACCGGCCGCGGCTCTCCCGGACGCTCCTAGGCCGAGTTACGGCATTTTATGTGAGCTGCAGTGGAGGGGGTCCTCCACTGGGGGCGTCACCACTTTTGCATCCGTTCTGGAGCACCAGGAGTGGGTGGTCCCCAGGAATTCCCTGTGAGCAGCCCCGTTGGGGTGGTCATTTGGTAATTTTTGCACATGTGCTCATTTTTTACACTTGGGGGTCCCCGAGGGAGCTGGGGGTCCCTGGAGCTCCGGGGGTCCTTGGAGGTTGTAGTTTGGCAGGTTAGGAGTGTGTGTGCAAAATCTGGCATGGATCGGGGCAACGGTTGCGGAGATATGAGCAGGGCAAAAGTGTGACGTCTGACGTGTGACGGACGGACTGACTGACTGACGCACGGACACCTGGTGGAGCTTTCTGTAGTAAGTGCGACCTATGGTCGCAACTACACAGAACATAGCCAACAGCGCAGTGTCCAGGTTCAGTGGTAAACAGTCCAGAGCTGGAGAAAGTTTGTCCATGGATAAAAGCTCAGACAGCTTGTTTGTAAAATACTTGCACATTTTTTCTCGTTATACAACATGGAGTTGCCGAATCTTTATACTTTTTACGCCTCCAATGGCTGGTTTTAAAATTTGTTTCCGAAATCCAAACAGCAACAAGTGCCCACTGCCGACAGCTTCTCTCTGTCTCTCTCTGATAGAACACAATGATATGCACGCATTACTCCGCCCCTCCCCCCACAACGGCAGATAACCACGCCTACATTTTAGAAATCTTTTCATATTCTCAAGTCTGATAAAACAAATAAAGAGGTGGGGTTTCTTATCCCTTTAAGGCCCATTCCCACTGGGCCAGATAAACAGATAAAAAATATCTGTCTCCATTCAAGTGGATGGTAAGATACAGATACAAAATATCTATCACAGATATTATTTATATATTTGTCTCCACCAACCGAAGGCATGGGGGAGAGTATGTTTTCGTCTCCGTCCGTCCGTGCGTCCTCGCAGTTTGTTACCACCTAATCTAGTCGCCGTTGGCCCGGTCGCTGCCAAAATGAGCGCACACACTCCCTGGATGCCAATTCAGAATCTCTGACCCCACATTTTTCAAATGGGCCTGTTCTAGCACCACCATGAGGCCGATGTTCGCAAAACACATTTCTGATGACGATTTTGCATATTCCATCCTGATTGGCGAAGATTGGCTTCCAAAGTTTGTTAAACTTTTTTAAATGAGCCTCATGGTGGCGCGATAACAGGCCGATTTGTGGTTTTACCTATAACTGCATCGATCAGTTTCAAACTTTGTAAGCGCACCCCCTAGAGGCCAAGGAAAAACCCTTTCCCTGCATTTTTCACATCAGCCTTTTATTGCGCCACCATGAGGCTGTTTTTTGACAAACACATTTTTTGACTACTACAGATTTTGTCCAAAAATTACGCATATCGGTAGGCAGTATCTCTACAGCCTTCCTTCCTTCCTTCCTTCCTTTCCTTCCTTCTTTCCTATCCTTTCCTTTCTCTGTCTCTCAGTGTCCTTTTCAAGCGAGGGGTTGTATGTCCCCCAGCCATTTGTGTGTCCTTGTGTCCGTATGTGTCTAATCTCGCAAACCACCACACCAGTCAGTCTGTGCCAAATTTCTCTTGCACGCTGCCAAGAAGTAAATCCCCAAATATGTTTTCCCTTTTGTTTGCATGTGGGTATTCTTCTTCTTTTTATGTTTTTATTATTTTGTGAATCTCAGAATGACGGCAGAGCTTCCCAGGGGAGCCCTGTCGTTATTAGAGCCCGTCTTGTTTCGTTTTTTTCCCCCGATGTCTTTACTCCTTCTTTCTTTGTTTTTTCCTTTCTCGTTTCACACGTCCTCATCCGTGCCGCATGTGTTTGCCCAGGGCTCGGTATCCTTGGAGATGAAAAGGTGACTCACGGAGTGACCTCCTCTCTCTCTGTCGCTGTGTACCGAGCGGCAATTGTCACTCGCCTCGCCTCACCTCCGCATTGTTCTTCTCAAAAAACGTCCTCTCACCCCCCACCCCCACCCTCAATCAGGGGCGTCACAAGGGGGGGTGGGGGGGGGGGGGTGGGACTGAGTTACCAGGGCCCAAGGTGGAGGGGACCGTAATTATTTTATGCTTTAACTACTGAAAAATTGCAGATATACAAGCTCACAGCGTGGCACCGAGTGCCACGCTGCGATCTTGTAGATCTGCTATTTTTGAAAAGTCATGAAAATGTGTGAAAATCTTTGAATATATGCATTTTTTAAGTGAACATTTGTAACTCAAATTTCCCTGGAACTAAATATTTTGAGATGGGCATCCGTGGCCAAATACATATCATTTTGGGTGTCCTTCACATGAAAATATTTGAGCACCACTGACATAGAAACAAACAAAAATATTCAGACTATATTCAGAACATTTTCACGATTTTTCCAAAAATAGCAGATCTACAAGCTTGCAGCCGCGCCGTGAGCTTGTATATCTGCTATTGTTCAATAGTTAAAGCACACAACGTCGGTGAACCCTTGTACCCAGGGCCCCCGAATTTGGTGCGACACCCCTGCTCTCAATCACACACACATACAATTTTTTTTTTTAATCTTTCAAGTACCTCATCCCAATGTCCTCCCCCTGTCCCCTCCCCACCACCCCAGAGGTTTGCTTCCAACCCAGATGTTTGCCCACCCTCCCCCCACCCCACCCCACCTTCCCTTGCCCTTGATTGCTTTGTTTTTAGGAGGAAATACGAATGGGGAATTCAGGCACCGGTCCCGTCCGACCCATTTCCCCCCCCCCCCCCCCCCTGACTGTTAAGGTCTGGTGTGTGGAGCATCTCTCTGGGTGCCTCGGTGTTATGTAAATGTTTAGACTTGTTTTGACTGCAACGTCCCCCCAAGTGGCCGTGTCTCGCCGGGGTGGGTTTGGCCCCCCAACCCCCCCGTCCCCCCCCTTTTTGCCCCCCCTGGAGGCCCTTGGTGCTGAATGATAGTGCCTCATTATTGTAGCTATTTCACAACTCCACAGCCCCCGCTCACCCCGCCAGAGTACACTTGGGTTGTAGGTTTAATGACCATGCGGTTTCGACCACGCGAAGACTTGTTTTTTTGGGCGAGTGTATAGGCCAGTGTTTATTTACTCTGCTAATGTCACAGAGTTGCTCGGGTTGGTTGTTTGTTTTTCACCTTGCTCCTCCAACCCCTTCCTTATTTATGTCCGTTCTGCCACCCTGCCTCCCCCTCTCTCTCTCGACTCTCTCCAGCCTATTTTGTCTTTTCTCTTCGTCCCTCTAACCTCTACTCAAGAAAAAGAACTGCTGTATAGTATAGCAGGCATTTTGTACACTTCCAAACTCCACCTCGTTGCTTCTTATCTGTACAGTGTAGTATACCGTAGGTGGCCATGTCTGCTTTGGTAGAGGAGGTTCTGTGAGTAGATTAGAGTACAGTTAACTACTTAAGCGCCTTGTAATGTACTTTGTCGAAAGACAAATAACGAAGTTAGCCGATTAATAAGCTCACAATGCGTCGCATTGTAACGTGTTGTGAGCTTGTAGATGTGCTATTTTGCCTTTTGTTTGTTTTACATGTTCACCTACTACTTTATATGTTGATGAATTGAATACCAAGGACCTCCAATGGAATCAAGGCCGCAAAGGGCTTTTTTGGGGTGTTCCTTTTAGACGGGGTGTTTTGACTGTCCTTGTGCTGTTCTACATTTTTGTCTAATAAAGTAAATCGTCACTGTCGGGCAGACAACCTCGTATCTCCAAGTTTCAAATTTGTACGTTTTTTCGCGAAGTAAAGCCCTGCTTCATCAGACAAGGTCGCACAAGAGTAGTAAGCACACAACGCCTCGCACCGCGAGGCGTTGTGTGCTTGTAGATCGGCTGTTTTCACTAGTTTAGTTTAGTTCATCTTTTTAAATGATAAAAACGAACGGTTTCCGACACGATATATCAGTCAATCAAAGTCCTATAATGTCCATAGTTGGGATCCCAGGATTAAGGGGTTCCATTTCATTTTTGAAGAAGACGGTAATAAAGCCAGTGTTGAGGTCACATGTCGTCAGCACACAAAAAAAGAACGTCCACCACCAATGGACTGGTTCTCCCTCTGTCCATCTGTAACTAGGTCGCCCATGCTTTAACCCATTTAGAACGGGTACACATATTGTGTATCATTATTTTATGCTTTAACTATTGAAAAATAGCAGATACAGTATACAAGCTCACAGCGCGGCACCGAGTGCCGCGCTGCGAGCTTGTAGATCTGCTATTTTTGAAAAATGGTGAGAATTAGAATTTTTACCCGATTCTATAAGTGTCTTTTGAATCCTTCTAAGGTTTTTTGAAAAACCTATGTTTCTATGTCAGCAATCTGGCCAGCCATCGTCAAAGAAAAGGTCCTTTTCACTTAACTGGAGCTCAGTTAGTCTGTTCTTGAGAGACTACTATGTCAGTGGTTTTTCTCAAACCTTTTCATGTGAAGGACCCCCAAAATGATATGTATTTGGCCACGGACCCCCATCTCAAAATATCTAGTTCCAGGGACCACCCATGAAGAAAAATTTGAGTTACAAACGTTCTCATTGAAAATACATATATTCAAAGATTTGCACACATTTTCACGACTTTGTCCAAAAATAGCAGATCTACAAGCTCGCAGCGTGGCACTCGGTGCCGCGCTGTGAGCTTGTATATCTGCTATTTTTCACTGGTTAAATCATTCAATAATTCTAGGCCTAAATGGGTTAAATGTCCCTGTTGGTAATTGGAGGTAACATGGTTAACTGTCTCTTCCAGTGCCGCGGGTGGTGGCCGTGTCCCCGCAGATGAGGCTGGTGGAGGACAACCCCTCCTCCCTGTCCCTGGTGGAGATCTACAAGCAGCGCTGCGCCAAGAAGGGCATCGAACACGACAACCCCATCTCGCGCTACTACGACCGCCTGGCCACCGTGCAGGCCAGAGGCACGCAGGCCAGCCACCAGGTACACACACTGATAACGCTGCTTCCCTAACACTGGGTGCCTTAATTCTTTGCTTCCCTACAGTACATTTTGTTTTGAATTATTATTGTTTCAAAACATTTTCCAAAAACATTCCCCCCCAAAAAAGCAAAATTTTTCAGGAATTATAAAACGAATTCAATGATTTTTCTACGTAATTTCATGAATAAATAAAAGAAAAATCTACGAAATCCCATAAATTAAAAAACAAATCTTTAACAATTGGTGAAAATAGCCGATCTACAAGCTCACACTGCGCTGCTAAACGGCGAGCTGTCAATCACGGACATGGTCAATCTCAGACACGCACACGCTTTCTCTGCTTCTGTGAAAAGAAGAAGAGAAAAACACTGAAAAACTGATTTGGTCGTTGCAATCCCGGACATTTCTTTTTTTTTTTTTTTTTTTTTCAGTCCGAGTGTATCAAAAAGGCAACTGCGTTAAGGCAGCGGAAGCTTGTGATTGGCTGCGCGGAGGTGCCGAACGTCAGGGGAAGATACACCTAACCTTAACCATAACCATTGCAATCCATAGCTATCAGCCGTTGAAAACTCCACTGTTTTAGCGAAACACGATTTTCAATGTTTGAATGAATAATTGGAAACAAACCCTCCCCTCCCTCCAGAGGCGTCAATTGGGTATATGGCAAGGTATGGCAGCTACCATACCTTGGCTACAGGGGGGAAAATAAAATGTACTTCTTAAGATAAATTCACCATGCCTGTTACTAAGGTATGGCAACATGACTGGTGTCTTGCTTCGCGAGCGTGCAAGCTTTTGCTGAACTGACGCCACTGCCTCCCCCCTCCCTCCTCCCCCCTCCCAGGTGCTCCGGGACATCCTGAAGGAGGTGCAGGGCAACATGGTGCCTCGCAGCATGCTGAAGGAGTGGGCGCTGCACACCTTCCCCAACGCCACCGACTACTGGACCTTCAGGAAGATGTTCACCATCCAGCTGGCCCTCATCGGCCTGGCCGAGTTCATGCTGCACCTCAACAGGCTCAACCCGGAGATGCTGCAGATAGCACAGGTACGCACACGCACGAACACACACACACACACACACACACACACACACACACACACACACGCGCTAGTGTTGATTTTGACAGCAAATGTAGTTTTAGTCATAGTCTTTTGAATAAGATTTCATTTAGATTTAGTCATATTTTAGTCTGTTTTAGTTTGTCTAGTTTTAGTCGACTAAATATCATAGGATTTTAGTTGACCAAATACTACTGTTGATTTAGTTTTACACTTGGTTGCATGCTGAAAATAGCCGATGTACAAGCTCACAACGAGTGCAACACCCGAGCACAACCAAACGTAATTCAATTCAAAGGGCTTTATTGGCATGAGAAAACATAGGTTTACATTGCCAAAGCAGAAGTGTACACGATAACAAGAACAAAATATGTACAAGTGAAAGGAGTGTAACAGTTTTCATGCATCAAGGTTACATGCAGGCAGAGCAGGGATATATGCAGTACAATGGTCTTTAAGATGGTTGTGTTCCATTTGATATCCTTCTCCTATCACAGCAGCTCACGAATCTTGCTGCAGTGTTGTTTGCACATTGTTTTACTTCACCCAGCAGGTATGGGAGTTTTTCATCATTGGTCAAGTTTTCAAACTCTCCTTGGGTGGATATGATCTGATCACACACACGCACACAAACACACCCACCCACCCACACACACACTTCCACACACACACACACACACACACACACACACACACACACACACACACGTGCGCAGATACTTATTTGAATCATATAGTCAAGGTTCATAGATTTAACCTGGAGCGTAAGGACACATCTTTGATCCTTAGTCGATGGAAACACGCTGAGCCCTGAGGTACTGCAGATGGCACAGTTTTGTGTGCATTTGTGTGTGCGTGAGCGTGTGTGTGTGTGAGTGTGACATGTCTAGGACGGCCACCAGCTGTGTCCTACGTGGACCACAGAGGGGTTAGGACAGTTGTGTCCTACCTAGCAGGCGACATGGATGGGAGAGCTGTATCTGGTGTGTGTGGGTGTGCGTTCACACACATTCATAGATACGCAAGGCTTGCATGATTAACATTACATAGACAAGCCAGAACAGAACAGAATTCTATTTACTGAGTGTGCTCTATTTCAGTGGTTCCCAAACAAAGTCTTTTCCTGAATAATTACAAGTATTTGTCTAATTAAATAAAATAGACAAATTGAAGAAATTCCAATTCCATTCCATTAGAAAACAATGTTTAAGAAGTAGTGAAAATAGCCGATCTACAAGCTAACGCTTTGTGAGCTTGTAGATCGGCTGTTTTCACTAGTTTGGGTCCCGGGCAAACATCTCTTTTGGGTCTTGACCTGAAAAGTTTGTGAACCACTGCTCTATTTACTCATTAACCTGAATATACATCAACGACACAATCACTTTCCACTCCAGCGAAACTACATTTACTTACTTTTCAAATTCTTATCATCATTTTGGAAGCAAAAAAAAACAAACACTGTATAGTGCATGTATACAATACACAGTACAACACACTCACAGACTTTTTGCGTGTACATCCTTATTTGACTCTCGGTCAAGGGCGCGCATGATCCATGTCACAGGGGCTAATTCAATCTGTATACCGCCTCATAGATGCATTAAGAGATCACAGTTACCCCTCTCCATATCTGGCCATATGAATTACCATCCTCCCCCGTGACATTCACAGTGGGCCTATCAGTCAGCCTAGCCGCTGTCAATGAGAAGGATGTTTTGACAGCCTCCCTTATATTCAGGCCCCGGTGCTCTATGGCTATCAGAAACGTTTCAATTTGAAGAGGCTGCGGGCACCTGTGTAAAAGAGGGGCAAAAGAGGGAGATGGGTGGGGGGGGGGAGACGGACTGTTTGCCCTATCTATTCCCTGTGCATGTGTGTGTGCGTGGACGGAGTGTCAGTTACTTTTACAGCATTGGTGCGCGTGTCCGCGTGTCCATCCGGATGTGTGCAGACAGCTTCCTCCAAGTCATTATTAAAGATGATTGTGTCGGGCGGCCACCCCTCCCCTCTGATCCTAATCGGCCTTTGCTGACAGGCGTTCCTCTGGGCAGCTAAGCGGCAGCATTAAGCCCCCTCTCTGCCTGTTCCACTCCGCAGATCCCATTAGACACACAAGGATTATAATACGGAGAATGTGTACGCACACACACACACACACACACACACGCACACGCACACACACACACACACACACACACACACACACACACACACACACACACACACACACACACACACTCTCTCTCTCTCTCTCTCTCTCTCTCTCTCTCTCTCTCTCTCTCTCTCTCTCTCTCTCTCTCTCTCTCTCTCTCTCTCTCTCTCTCTCTCTCTCTCTCTCTGAGAGTGCATGCAGAGGGTGCACAAGGACAAGACATCATAACTATAACATCGTACTCCACCAGGTCAAAGTGGACATACTGTACAGATCTTACATTGATGCTCACCTTAATAATTATAGTGACTTGACTCGTTCTATACGTGTCTTTTCCTTCATAGAGATTGAGCACGTTTGGTGCAGGCAGGCTGGCACTCACGTGTTAGCTGTTAGATCAAAATGTACTTTTCACCACTTGTGGTCACATGTTCAGATACTGGATTCTGATTGGCTTAAAACAGTGGTAAATCAGTCAACAACCTTGAGTTGGCTCATGGACCCCGCCCACTGTTGTGTTCCAATGATTGTAACTAAATAACCTTGCAAGTTACAACTGTGTTTTCTTTCATTTATATGGTAGAAGTGGTAGAAAAGCAATTTACCATTCGAGGGTCGTGGCTTCGCCTCGTGCCACAACCCTGAAACAGTGGTAAATCAGCCAACAACCCACTCCCTCTCATGGTAAATGGCTTACTTTTTCCCCCAATTTGGTAGCACTGGTAACTTCAAAAATTAGGAGCACCAGCAAAGAATGTCAGAGCACCCACTAAAATGTAAGACTAAGGAGCACCAATTTATAATAGATATTATTATTGAGTAACAAAAACGCATGGTAGGCCACCACTACCGGGGCCTTATGCCATATCAGAGACCATATCTACAGCTCACAAGGCACATGCCGAGTATACAAACACACACAATTTGGAGTTTGCACAGAATTTGGCAACCGGAATGGTCTCATTTTGACCCCTTGCCCTGCAGGAGGCAAAGACAAACATTGGAGGGGGGAGGTAGTGAGGGAAATGTGAATGGAGAGAGGAAGGGGATGAATGATAGAAGAGAAGAGAGAAAAGGAGAGACTGAGACTTTGGGGCCCGGAGAAGCAGTTGAAGGAGAGGAGGGAGCAGTGGTGTAAATGTAACTTAGTACATTTACTAGTAAAGTACTGTACTTAAGTACACTTTTGAGTTCATTGTACTTTACTTGAGAGCATTTCCAATACTTTTACTTCTACTCCACTACATCTCAGATTCAAATATTGTACTTTTACTCAACCACATTTATTTGAAATGTTAGTTACTAGTTACTTTGCAGATATAAATTATAATATTATAAAACGTACATAAACCACTTTAGCCCTATTTTATACTAGCCTAGTAAACAGACTCCTCCCATCTGGCTAATTTTATACCATGGCTATCTGAAAATAGCATATCTACAAGCTCACAACATGTCGCATGGCTTAAGTACATTTTAATTCCAATAATAATTTTACTCAAGTATCTGGACTTTTACTTGTAAAGCCTCGATCAGAGTCTGCGGTGAAGAGCTATCCACCGCAAATTTGAGGTGGAAAGCTTTCCACCTCAAGTTTGAAAACAAGTGGAGGCCATCATAGTCAGTCACGGTGAAGTCCTATAACTGTGACTGACTGGTCTAGATCGACCAATCAGTGAACGGGGTGATGGGCCGATCTGTCTGATAGTAAAAACAGAGATGTGTCGGGGTTCGCGGTGGATAGCTCTTCACTGTGAGGAATGAAGTAACGCTGTAGTTTTATGACTCAAAAAGACTACACCGCGGTGGATAGCTCTTCACCGCGGTACCGACTCTGATAGGGGCTTAAGACAGGGAGAGGAGAAGAGAAGGAGGCCTGGTCCTGGAGAAGAGAATTACAGCAAGACAGAAGGGAGAAAAAGGAAAAGCGAGAGAGAGGGGGAGAGAGAGAGAGAATGAAATGCGCCGCTATAAAGCTGTCAGACCCACTCACCTTTTCATATGAGAGGAGCTTATCTCCCCGGAATGGCTGCTCATGCACAGGCCCTATTGCACATAAACGCAAGCGTAAAGATGAAACTGGGGCTGTATATACTTAACTCACTGGGGACAGAGAGCCTAGAGGAGAGATGAGAGCCGAGAAGGAGCGCGAGTGGAGGATTATAGATGTCCCGCTGACGCTCAGGCCTTTTACTGCATCTGTGGCCACCTGGATCAATAGCGGTGGCCATTTTGTACTAGTTGTTGTCTCGTTTGTATTGCTGTTGTGTGGACCCTGATAATTTTCTGGTATGACTAATGCAGCCTTGCAGAGGACAATGGGGAATGGATACCTGAATGTTTGTTTGGGATTTTGGTGTAATTTCTTTATTTGTTGTTGTTGGTGGTTAAATGTCAAAAGAAAAGATACCAGATGCACATTCGCACATCAGCGTTTTCAAAATACTCAATTCAATGTTTAAGTTTAAAGTGGCAGTGAATAATAGTCAGTAATAATAGTGTATTCTCAAGTTTGTCACATCAGAAAATAATGTGTTATTATAACTAACCAACCGAATTTGAATGATAAAAACAATTGACACGTTTCCCTAATTTTCAAGTGGTCTTACTCAATTACAATTCAGGAGAATTTAATTACCAGACTTTGTACATTTTCAGCCATGGCTATTTAACAAGTACGGTATAACGTGTTTAGAAACAAAGCTGCACGTTTCCATTTTAACAATAGTAGTATTTGGCAATAATTGAATTCTTTTAGACTTCCTTTAAGAACAACCTTTGTTAAACAATGACTTAGAGGCCCGCTGACACGCCCCACAATTATAATAGTATGATACAGTAGGTCACGTGGTCTCTCTGAAAATGGTTTGAAATAGTCTGAAACTCATGTCACAGTGTAATCTGCCCCTCGCCCCCCAAGTAAGTACAGTCAATTAACTTGATTGGCTTATAATTGCGCATTCCCACAATGACATCATAAAAATATTAACTCATATTTTAAGATGACTTTTTAAAGTGACAGTACCCCTTTAGGTGACAGTACCCTTTTAACTAAAGAGTAATGCTAAATTGATAGATGTCGGAAGAAATCAAATAAATATGGCATAATGTTCATCCGTCTCTCTCTCTCTCTCTTCTCTCCAGGACACTGGCAAGTTGAACGTCTCCTACTTCCGCTTTGACATCAACGACGCCACGGGAGACCTGGACGCCAACAGACCGGTCCCGTTCCGCCTGACACCCAACATCTCCGAGTTCCTGACCACCATCGGCGTCTCGGGCCCGCTCACCGCCTCCATGATTGCCGTGGCGCGTTGCTTCGCACAACCCAATTTCAAGGTCAGTCCATCTGCAGATAGTCCGAGCATTTCAGGCAAAAATCGTGCACTTTATGAAAGAAGCATGAAATTTGGCACACAGTTAGAACATGCCATATAGAACATTTTTGGCTACAGGGGCATCGCAGATTTGTCTTGGGAAACTTGTGGGAGCCAATCAAAGTTGCTCTCATAGACTTTACTATACAGTAAAATAATACAAAAAATAAATATGCTTTAAGTAGCATGTGAGGGGTCAAACTAGGGTTTTTTCGGGATTCTGAATCCAAAGCAAACATTTGTTTTGCACGAAAAACATTCCTTTCCGAGAAACGGCCATCACTAAACCATAGTTTTATGGGGTACAGTTTTTAGCCCAAGGAATGTTTTTCCTGCAAAACAAATGTTTGCATTGGATTCAGAATCCCGAAAACCCCCTAGTTTGACCCCTCACATGCTACTTAAAGCATATTTATTTTTTGTATTTTACTGTATAGTAAAGTCTATGAGAGCCCAACTTTGATTGGCTCCCACAAGTTTCCCAAGACAAATCTGCGATGCCCCTATAGCCAAAAATGTTCAATATGGTCTGTTCTAACTGTGTGCCAAATTTCATGCTTCTTTCATAAAGTGCACGATTCCATCAAAATACTGCCCGAAACGCCTGGACTGCTTGTGCTAATACGGAAAGCTGCCACGGGGGCCACTTGAAAGTCTTTACTGTATGGCACTGGCTCAGGAGGTAGAGTGGCCGTCCTGGTTCGATCCCTGGATCCTCCTGAGTTCCTGTCAAAATGCCCTTTAGCACAGGGGTTTTCAACAGGGGGTCCGGGACCCCTAGGGGGTCCTCAGAGTTACTACAGACCTTCTCACATGGCCCTCTTCACACATTTTTGGACACTGCTCCTACAGATTTTGGCCTAAAATCACGCAAAGCGGTACACAGTATCTCTAGTCATGTCATCAACATGGATCTGTCCCATGTCCCATATTTCCTCCTGATTGGCTACGATTGCCTTCTAAAGTTTCTTCCCGATTAGGGAGTCTTACTGGTTTGAAAGATTCTTTTAACTCATTTAGTGCCACCCCTTTCACCACTAGAGGGCGCCCAGTGGCCAGAGAAAATCCCATAGAGATATGCTGGTATATGCAGAAGCCCTGCAGCCATGACTTGCCTGAACACTTTCCTTTGTGCATGACTGCATGTACAGGAAGAGGATGAAGTTAGCTTGAAGTTAGCTATTGGCTACCAAGCATTTTAGAAGCCTTATTTTCGTCAACTTAGCCATGATTAAACCTTGCACACCTCATGCATGGGAAAAAAACAGAGAAGAATGAGCTCTGAAAAATCCAATGCAATCCTGGATTGCATTGGAGTGGATTTGTGCAGTTTGTTCACAGCTTTCAAACAAAAAAATCCGATTGGAAATCCGTTCAGGCATTCTTGAGATAATCGCCATTATGTTTTACATGTTATGTAAACAAACATGGCTGCCCTGTATGTTAGATGGGGTTGTATGGGGGTGGAACATGCAAAATCGCGATTGAAATCATGTTCACCAGATTTGATGGGGTCCAAAAAAAAAAAAAAAAAAATCAAAAAAAAAAATTTCAAAATTTTTTTTTTTTTTTTTTTTATATCCCGAACTTGTTCGGGATAGGCACCCTGTGATACGATCATATATCCCGAACTAATTCGGGATAGGCACTCAATGAGTTAAATGTCACTTTATTTTTTTTTTCTCTTAAATTTTTATCCCACGATTTTTGTAACCCATTTTTTCACCCGGTGCCAATTGCCTAAGCTGTAATCCTGGGCTCTACTCTCCCTCTGCCAACCTGGGGAGGGCCCCGAACTGAGCTCATGCTTCCTTCAATGCATGAGGAGTGAGCAGGCCGCTTCTTATCACCTGACAGGGGGAGCTTCCCCGGTTGGACGTAGCGCGTGGAAGGAACACGTTATTCCAACCAGTTCCATTCCCCTCCATCAGGCGCCCCGGCTGGCCAGGGGGAGGCATTATAGAGACCAGGATTACTGCATGTTTTTGTGAGGGTATCTACCCTAGGAGACACGGGGAGAACATGCAAACTCCACACAGAAAGGCCCTTTTGCCAAATGTCACTTTAAAACGTGCACTCTTGAACCATGTGCTAGGCCTACTTGTCAAGTTTCTACATAAGCACCAGAACTTGAGTCTAAAATAGCGACGGTTTAATCAGTTTTCAAGTATTTCGTAACGAACCGCAAATGAGCCACGATAATGTTTGTGTGTTGTGGGGATTGTGTTTAGCAAATGTGAGGTCCAGTCATCTGTCTTGCGTGGGAACAAACACACCTCTGCCTTCTCTGGATATATTTAATTGGGAAGTATTCCACAATGAGCAGCTCTGTGTTAGTACTTGGCGTCTGAAACGTTGGGCTTTTTTGCGCCGTAAACTTCTCCCAGCCGTTGTTTTGGCGTTCAACCATACAGAGGTAAACCCGCGGAGAGGAAGCTCACTCAGGCCCAGCTAAACAAAAACAACACCATCAATATGTGAGCCGTGGGAGGTTTGGCTTGTGTATCCAAAACGGGGGCCATAATGACAGGCCTGTGGCGTCTATGTATAGGCCTCCCCTGTACTTTAACCCGCTTAGACCGCGTACGCATTATTGAGGCATTATCTTTTTTGCTTTAACTTTTGAAAAATAGCAGATATACAAGCTCACAGCGCGGCACCGAGTGCCGCGCTGCGAGCTTGTAGATCTGCTATTTTTGTCTTTGAATATTTTTTGACCCGATTCTATAAAATGTCTTCTAATTCCTTCTACGGTTTCTTCTTTGAAAAAAACTGTTTCTGTCAGAGGTGCTCAAACCTTTTCATGTCAAGGACCTCCAAAATGTTTGATATTTGGCCGCGGACCCCCATCTCAAAATATGTTGTTCCAGGGACCACCCAGAAGCAAATATTTGAGTTACTTAATGTTCGCTTTTAAAAAGATATATTCAAAGACTTGCCAAAAAAAATCAAGATTTTTCGAAAATAGCAGATATATACAATATATACACAGCGCGGCACCGAGTGCCGCGCTGTGAGCTATTGCTATTTTGTGAGCTGCTATTTTTCAACAGTTAAAGCATTCAATAATTCAAGGCCTAAACGGCTTAAGATGGAGTGATGTGGACGGAGCAGGGGGGGAGTTGAAAACTCAAATAAAGAAAAGCGTCAGTCCCGTCAGTCTAGCCAGAGACCGTGTCCCAGGGGCCACCATTTCTTGTGGTGCAGCAGAATGGACGCTCGTAGCCATGGAACTGGATCGCACAGAGAGGCGCACAAACAAGACACGTATGATTCACACGTTCAAATATAGTGGAGCCCCAAACCAAAACGAACACTTAACCCGTTAAGGCCTAGAATTATTGAATGCTTTAACTATTGAAAAATAGCAGATATTATACAACCGAGTGCCGCGCTGCGAGCTTGTAGATCTGCTATTTTTTGAAAAAGTCGTGAAAATTTGTGCAAATCTTTGAATATATGTGTTTTTAAAGCAAACGTTTGTAACTCAAATTTTGCTTTTATAATATTTAGTTCCAGGTACCCCCCACCTGGAACTAAATATTTTGAGATGGGGGTCCGTGGCCAAATACATGAAAATGTTTGAGAACCACTTACTTAGTAGTCTCTCAAGAACAGACAAACTGAGCTCCAGTTAAGTGAAAAGGACCTTTTTCTTTGACGATGGCTGGCCAGATTGCTGACATAGAAACATAGGTTTTTCAAAAAACCTTAGAAGGATTCAAAAAGACACTTATAGAATCGGGTCAAAATTCAAATTTTCACGATTTTTCAAAAATAGCAGATCTACAAGCTCGCAGCGCGGCACTCGGTGCCGCGCTGTGAGCTTGTATATCTGCTATTTTTCAATAGTTAAAGCATAAAATAATTATACGCAATAATGTGTACCCGTTCTGAACTGGTTAAAGCAAGGGAAGAGGACAGTTGCGTGTACAGTTAGGTGGTGATTGCCGGTCTGGAGGCCCCTTCTCGGTTTGGTTGTTGGTATATTTCAGCTCTCTGCCCTCGTAACGAGCTGCTAACAAGGCTGAGAAGTCACCATAGGGAGAATTTACACATCCCGAATTAAAGTTAACAGCTTTGCTTAATGTGTATGTTTCAGATTGGCCATAATTTCATACCAAGTGTGAGGTTTTTATCGCGCCGCTCCAACACCGACGAAACCGCCAATTAAGCCATCAAGACCGGGAATGCGTCACTCTAGATTGTGACCACTTTAACCATTATTTTATGCTTTAACTATAAAAAATAGCAGATATACAAGCTCACAGCGCGGCACTGAGTGCTGCGCTGCAAGCTTGTAGATCTGCTATTTTTGAAAAATCGTCAAAATTTGTGCAAATGTGTTGTACTGTACATTTACCTGATGATTGTTGTTACATTTATTTTATTTTATTTTTAATTCATGATACATTTGTCTATCCTGTTATAATTGATTGTGGATTCTATGGAAAAAGTACAAAAGGTTTTATAACAAAAAAAGACAATTTGTGCAAATCTTTGAATATATATATATATATATATATATATATATTTATATATATATATATATATGCCTATCCCGAATTAGTTCGGGATATATTATCGCATCCCAGAGTGCCTATCCCGAACTAGTTCGGGATATTAAAAAAAAAAAAAATATTTTTTTTTTTTTTTGAAAAAAACCTTTTTGAAAAAAAATTTTTGGACCCCATCAAATCTAGTGAACATGATTTCAATCGCGATTTTGCATGTTCCACCCCCATACAACCCCATCTAACATACAGGGCAGCCATGTTTGTTTACATAACATGTAAAACATAATGGCGATTATCTCAAGAATGCCTGAACGGATTTCCAATCGGATTTTTTTGTTTGAAAGCTTTGAACAAACTGCACAAATCCACTCCAATGCAATCCAGGATTGCATTGGATTTTTTAGAGCTCATTCTTCTCTGTTTTTTTCCCATGCATGAGGTGTGCAAGGTTTAATCATGGCTAAGTTGACGAAAATAAGGCTTCTAAAATGCTTGGTAGCCAATAGCTAACTTCAAGCTAACTTCATCCTCTTCCTGTACATGCACAAAGGAAAGTGTTCAGGCAAGTCATGGCTGCAGGGCTTCTGCATATACCAGCATATCTCTATGGGATTTTCTATGGCCACTGGGCGCCCTCTAGTGGTGAAAGGGGTGGCACTAAATGAGTTAAGAATCTTTGCTTCTGGTGGGTCCCTGGAACAAAATATTTTGAGATGGAGGGGGGGGGGTCAGCTGTCAAACACACACAATTCCAGGGGTCCTTGACATTAAAAACTTTGAACACCACAGATAAAGAAACATACGTTTTTCCCGAAAACCATTAGGATTCGGAAGACATTTTTCAGGTATTTTTCACAGGTCTTAACGGTTTAAAATGCCAGCCTAGCCTCTTCTCGCTTCCTCACTCCTAGGGCTGTCACGATATGACATTTTACATGACGATTAATTGTCACTCAAATAATTGGCGATTAACGATTTAATTGTGTTTTTGTCGTTGATAATTACATTTCTGTTTGGCTTTTAGGCTTTGAAGTTGCACATGGTAGATATGACACATAACCTAAATATACAAAGAAATTACTGACATATTTGACAACTTACTACTTAAAAAATAACTTTGATAGTGGAAATAGCTGGTCTACAAGCTCGGATCTGCTATTTCCACTATTTTTGACCTTTTTTTTTAAAATATATAAAAAAATTTCAACATGGAAACGATTATGACGATTATGAAAAATAATCACGATTATGTCAAAAAATCACGATTAGACGATGATGTAATAATTGTGACAGCCCTACTCACTCCTCTCCCTCGCGTCTCTCTCTCTCTCTCTCTCTCTCTCTCTCTCTCTCCCTCCCGTAGGTGGACGGCATCCTGAAGGCGGTGCTCCGCGACGAGATCATCGCCTGGCACAAGAAGACCCAGGAGGACACGACCATGCCGCTGTCCCCGGCCGGCCAGCCCGAGAACATGGACTCGCAGCAGCTGGTCTCGCTGGTCCAGAAGGCCGTCACGGCCATCATGACCCGCCTCCACAACCTGGCCCAGTTCGAGGGCGGCGAGAGCAAGGTGAACACGCTGGTGGCCGCCGCCAACAGCCTGGACAACCTGTGTCGCATGGACCCCGCCTGGCACCCCTGGCTGTGAGAAAGGACCAACATTTCGAGGTCTCCCCTTAACTCTTGGCAGTGTACAAATGGAACCAAATGGAACCGTTAGGGTCCATTTGGTTCCATTTGTACACTGTTAAGAGTTACAGACTTGTATGGGCCAATTTAGAGGCCCATAATGGAACCCACAGAGTACCTGGAATCCACTCTGAGAAGACATTGAGAAGAACCAACGGACAAGGGGGAGAGACGTAGATTAGATCTGTGGTTCTCAAACTTTTACATTTTGAGGTCTCCCCCTTAACTCTGATAGTGTACAAATGGAGCCAAGTCGACCCGTTAGGGTTCATTTGGTTCCATTTGTACACTGTTACAGTCAGACTTATATGGGTCAATTTATAACCCACATAATGGAGTCCCTGGAATCCACTTTGGGGCCTTTTCCACCAAAAGAACCTTGGTTCAAGAACCAGTGCCGTTCAACTTTCTTGGAACCGTGGTTCGTTCTTGCGAACCGGCCACAAACCGGCTTGCGTCTCCACCAGATTGAACCAGAGGAACCAAGGATTTTGTGGTTCCCGTTCCGAAACCAACTTTTACGGTTCGGAAAACAACTCGGTTCTCGGTGGAAAAGCTCACCTCTGGTTCATCCCATAGGCGGGAGAAAGAACCCGAACCGGTTCTTTGCCGGACGAAAAGTGCCCATTGGGAACCACTGGATTAGATCTGTCGCCGATGGTTCTTTGCCGGACGAAAAGTGCCCATTGGGAACCACTGGATTAGATCTGTCGCCGGGGAAATAACGGTGGCGCGTCCTGCAACGCTGTGAGAAAACCCAGGACGCAGAGTTAAGAAATGACGTGCATATTAGACCTCGGAAGTAGACCGCAAAAAATGCCCGAGAAGGGACGCTGCAAATAGTGTGTGAACTGGAAGGTGAGGTCGAGACAAATGTGCCACATTGCAGCCACCAGCTCCGTGTTTAAATAGGGCTCCCTAATGTCACATGCAGACTAACAGTTTAAACTGACCACAAATTCCTCCAGGTTGTTATCAAACTCAACTTATATTCAGTATAGTATGTTTATGCTGTCGATCAGTGTTTCTCAAAGTTTCAAAATTTCAAGGTCTCCCCCTTAACTCCGACAGTGTACAAAAGTGTACAGTGTTCCATTTGTACACTGCCAGAGTTACAGACTTGTACGGGTCAATTTAGACCCCCTAAACCCACAGAGTCCCTGGAGTCCACTTTGAGAACCACTGCTGAAGATAGATAGTAGCAGTAATTTATTGTTGCGTCATCATGATGTCATCATGCTCTGATGTCACTGTGATGTCAAGGGAACCACTCTGCCAGAATGGGTTCGCCGCTCTGACGTCACGCTCTGGCTTCACTGTGATGTCACACTTAACAGAATACCTTTTATGCCCATATATGGAGTTTCCTGATGTCATCAATATTAATGATGCCCTGTTAGAGAGATGCCTGTGATGCCAGGGGGAACAAATACCTTTTATGCCCATTTATGGAGATCCCTGATGTCCACAAGCCTGATGCCCACATCACTTCTCCCTGAAGGCGTCTTGCACACACACACACACACACACACACACTAGGGCATTCACGAATAGTGATTTTAAGTATTCGAATATTCGACAGGACTGGCCAAACTGTCAAATATTAAGTAAGCAAGAGGCGAACATTGTGAAAATAGCCGATCTACATGCTCACAACGCCTCGCGTTGCGAGGCGTTGTGAGCATGTGGATCTGCTATTTTCACAATATTTATCTGCAGAACCGAGTCACATTAAAAGTAATACCTACAATTCCAAGTGCTTGTCAGGGTTCTTATGACTTACTATCTAGCCAAGCTTTATAAACCATGAAGAAATGTATATATTTTTAAAGACAAAACAATAAAAAAATAAAACGAATATTCGACTTCGGTGAACAACGTCGAATAGCGACTTTGATATTCGAATATTTGGTGAATGCCATAACACACACACACACACACACACACACACACACACACACACACACACACACACACACACACGCGCGCGTATAAATGACAGGGAGCTACTTCCCCTCCACGATGTCCCACCAGTTTGATATGAGCTGCGTTCACTCCTCACTCTGTTTAACGTGTGACGCGGTTGTCATTGCCAACGCCGTTTGTATCATCTCCATTTATTAGGGAATGTTGCATACACGGTTTGTATCTGTGCTCTCTGTCCCGCAAATTGTATTTCGCCCGTTTTACAACAACGGCGCAGTCAAGTCGACGTTTGAGAAATGTTTCAGTTAATTGGTTATTGACCATTTATCTCTGCAGAAGTTTGCTCCGGCTTACAGAGCTTACAGTACGTTTTTTCGTTTTTTTTTCTCAGAGGTTTATCGAGGCTTTCTCAGAAACGGAGAAACCGTTTTGTCATTTTTCTTGGGATTGATTTTTGTATTTAAAAGTTGAATATTATTTAGCTGACCTTTTTGTATCATCCCCTAAAGAATGTAGAATACTGTCCTGTGAATATCGGATTATGCTGTACGATTTATTTTTTTCTATTCACTGCCTGTACTGCTCTCAAACCCATTTTTAAGTCGGAATTCCTCTTCGCACTTCTGGTGCCCAAAAGGTTAGATTTAAAGGTTGTTTTTTGTTTTTCTTTGTTTTGTCTTGTATTACGAAAAAAAAAAAAGTGAGAACTTCAGGTTTGACGGCAGGTGACACTGTAATAAGCTGTACAGTATGTATACCGAGGCAGATATGAATTGACTTCCTCGAGCCATTTTTGTACGCATTTCCTCCATTTTTGTAAAGGTACAGTGTTTTTTTGACAACCACAGGATTGTTACCTCTTGCCTTGTAAATATGCATTTTGTTTTATAGTAAAAAATGATCTTTTTATGAAAGTTCCAAGAATGCCCCTGCTCATGTGTGTGTTGTTGTTTTTGTTTCAAAATACCGTAATTGCTGGACTATAAGCCGCACCTGAATAGTAAGCCGCACCAGCTAAATTTAGGGAAAAAAAACAAATGTTTACATATATATAAGCCGCACCGGACTATAAGCCGCAGTTGTCCCTCCAGCTTCTTGCTAGAACGCCCCTGGTGACCGTTAGCTGTATAAATCTATATATAAATCCTAGTTAAAGACCATTGTAAAACGAACTAACTGGCCGTTAGCTGTAAAAATCTCTATATAAGCCCGTTGTATAAGCCACATGGTTCAAAACATGGGAAAAAAGCCGCAGCTTATTAGTCCGGCAATTACGGTACATCCTCCCACTTTTGTAGTTGTAGGGGCCAATTCCCACCTGTAGTGCCTGCCACTGCTGACCCCTACTGTTTGTTTTTGGGGAGGGTGTAAACCAGGGGTTTTCAATGACGTGTAGTAACAGCGACACGCTCCCCACGTTGTGAGCTTGTAGATCGGCTATTTCCACAACTTTTTGAAAGTGTTTGTAACTATATTAACATTTCTCAACATGGAAACAAGTATGACGATTGTGCAAAAATACGATTACCTCAAATAATTGCGATTAGACGATTATATAATAATTGTGACAGCCCTAATCTCATGAAGTGAAAGCGTTGTCAAGGCACCATACAAGCCTATCCCTCTCTCTCTCTCTCTCTCTCTGTGTAAAAAGCCCTGGGGGAGTTGTATTGAAGCCTCCCCTCCTCCTGTCGGCCTGATTAATGTGCGTCAGTGCATCTCGGAGTGGCCGGGCCGTCGGTGACTTACACACACTGTCAGCCGGCCGCCCACCCTCATAAACAAAGGTTATATCATTGTTCACCTCTCAGCAGATTGAACACGCACAGCTTCCCCCACTCTCTTTCCCCTTAATGCATTTATGCATACCCCTTCCTCTCTCTCTTAATACACAGCTCTCCTCGCTTACTTTGGATGTATTTACACTCTGCCCAACCGTACACACACACACAATTCTGTTCTCTTTTTCTTAATGGATTTGCACAATTCCCCCCCCTCGCTGTCTTCCTTATCCAAACAGATGAATAGGGCATACAAATTGCCCTCTTAGATATATACTGCTTCACAAGTTTGGCTGGTAGGGAAGGAACACTTAAGGCAAATATTCAGTAGACTATGATGATCATTGTCCCCCAATTCCGTCCATGTTAAAAATAGAAGAACGGTTATTGAACTGCAAAGCTTTACTTGGTGGAAACTGTGAGGCAGCTGAAAGACAATGGACCTGATTCACTAAGCTTGGGCGCTCACTGATTTTATACTTACTGTATTTACTGTATTCACGAACAAGTCTGATTAATCAATAACGTACACTGAATCTCACCTCAACTGTTGGACACTTGCGTTGCGTGCCACAAATCATGCGTAGCTGTGTTATGGAAATAATATATTGTCCATTCCAGAGTATAGAGCAAGCCAACAAGCATATTTGTCCCTAAAAAGGCTTCAGCAAGTCCCCCCCCCTTCAGGCCATCTCCATTACCAACACAGTCTCACTCAACACAAGTCAGATTTTAGAAGTCACTGAGTGACTTTGCCCGCAGTCGCATTTTGACTGGGGGCAGTCACACAGCAATCTGGCTAGCCATCATCAAGGAAAAGGTCGATCCTTTTCACTTGAGCTCAGTTGTAACTTGAGCTCAGTTCGGCTGAGAGACTAGTCACACAGTGACTTGCATTGTTGTAACCAAACCTCAAAATCTGACTTGTGTTGAGTGAGACTGTGTTGCTATTACAGTCCCCTCTCATATCTTTTCTCAGTGTCTACAGTATACCCCTTTCCCAAGCCTAGCCAGGGGGTCCCATGACCAAGAATCGATAGTTGTGGCATGACCTTTTACATACAGCTTGATCGAAAGGGTTGATTCAACGTCGAGGAATAAACATAAAAGAGGTCTCTAAAGGGGAGCACACACTGAACGCGGACGGCTGCGCAGCGTCATGTCGTGGTATCGACGCACGTGAAGTGCCGTGCGGTAACCCCAACTGGATGCGGCGCGCTGCCACACAGCACATCCATTTCCCCCGGTGGGGAGAAGCATGGGAGAACATGCTCAACGCGCGGCAACGTTGGAAAAATAGAACAGCGGCGTATCGGCGCGTCAGACCCGCGGCTGCGCGCGTCTGACGCCACCGGTGTGGGTTAGTTCATTGAAAATAATGGGGACGTATGTTTTGACGCGCCGCTTCCGCGTCCGGTGTGTGTTCCCCTTTAACCTCCTTATCGAGTGACACGTTGGCTACCAGCTACAGCTGGCGTGGAGCAACTGGAACCTCATGACATACTGTACATACAGTTATGAGATGATAGATCAATATTTAACAGTCCAATATTGCCATAACGGCTCTTATTAGAATGCCTTATTCTTCATGCAAAATCAATTACAATAGTGCCTCAAACCGCAAATAAAATGTCTATATGCCCAACATTTGTCATAACATGTAAAAGAAAGGAAAACACATGTCTGTTGTCTGTTAAACGATCTAGGTTATGGGCAAACCGTTTTTCATAATCTTTAGCCTACAAGTCTTACGATTTCATGCCTATGCAGTATGGATTCAATCTTTCCAAATCCCGATGTATGATAATATACAGTATGTTTTCCCCTCAGTGATCAATATAAAGCAATCTGTCGGGCAGTCTGATCGGCTTTGTATTTTAGTGTCATCTTTTGTTCTTTTTTCAAGCAAATGTAAGCTTTTCTTCAATAGAATAGGCTTATATAACATACTGCCATGCTTTAGCCTATTATTTTGTCCTGTAATGTTAAAAACCTTTTCTTTACACAAGTAATATTCCATTCACATTCTGTGGATCCATCACGCGAGGGACTCGCTTGCAGAATACACTGACCTACGTTGGATATTTCCGGTTGCCTTTTATGGTGTTAAATGGGGCGTGGAACAATGCAAATGAGGCCCACAGGAACGTGCTTGTCATTTACGAACAGGTTGGATTCATCATTGATAGCCTACACACCTGTGATCCACACGAATCAAGGCTCTACTCTACCCTTTCATGAATCTCATGTCTGATTTTACTCTGTGTATCGAAGCAGCTCTCCCTCCGCTCCCTCTTCTAAAACAGTGGTGCTCAACCTTTTCAGGCCACAACCCCCGAAATAATCATATTTTAACTAGGGACCCACCCCCCACCCTGTCAAGCACTAAGAGTTGATGCATTATATTTTGTATAACACGGTTCTATTGTGAACATATTTTTTCACAATTTCTGCCTCTGATATTTGACAATTTGGCTAATGTTTAATTTGTCATTTTAGAGGTATTAAAAAGTCCTTAAATTGTCTCTTTAGAAATGGGCAGATACCCTATACACTTAAACGTTATGTTGGTTTGTTTACTGTTGATTGAGAAAACAATGTTGCATGTTAAGTTAATCATCTGGTGACCCCCCAAAGTAAATTGGGGACATCCCTGGGGGTCCCGACCCACAGGTTGAGAACCACTGTTCTAAAAGGTGGATTTGTCATTGGGTCACTTCTGAAACTGAACTAATTATTTCCCAGGGTCAAAGATATCGGGGGATGGGGGCAACTTGACTAAACTACATAGTCCCAGCCACCCTCATTACCTTGTACCAAAGACCTCTTTGGTCGTCTATCCATGTTGTGTATAGGCCATTGGAATTGATGGAAAAAAATACTCACACTTTTTCCTTAAGAAAAAGTATGAATACTACAATGTAGAACTACTCTCTTACAAGTAAGTCGGAAATTCAAAATGTACTTGAGTAATAGTATGGAAGTGTTGGCATATACATACTTAAAGTACCAAAAGTGTACAAAAAGTTTGAAAATAGCGGATCTACAAGCTCACAACGCGTTGTGAGCTTGTACAGTAAATCAGCTATTTTCAAATAGCCACGGTATAAAATAGGGCTAAAGTGGTTAATGTATGTTTTGTTATAGTATAATTTATATCTGCAAAGTAAGTAGTAACTTAAGTTTTCAAAAGGAGTGGAGTAAAAGTACAATATTTGGATCTAAGATGTAGTGGAGTAGAAGTAAAAGTATCGAAATTGGAAATACTCGAGTAAAGTACAAATATCTCAAAATTGTACTTAAGTAAAGGTACTAAGTTACTTTACACCAGTGGTATAGGCCAACACAATAGAGATTTAATTTCAGCTTCAGCGTTGAAAGAAGACGGACAGGCACGCACACACACACCACAGAGGTCGTTTTTGTTCACACTCCCCAGTAGTAAAGGGCATCCATTTCACGCCTCGGGTGTCGGCACGGGTCTGAGAAAGAAAATGAAATATGCGATATATAAATTGGTGAAATGTGTAATCTCTTCACGAAGGCAAGAGGAAAAAATGCTTCACACTCTGCCAATCTCTCTTTCTCTCTGACTCCACCGTCTTAATTGTAGAGATGACTGCTGCAGAGTCATGTTGGACTTAACCTATTTAGTACCATGGAACGTTTTAACCAACGTTCTATACTTTGGCTATAAAAAAATAGCAGATATACAAGCTCATAGCGCGGCTCCGAGTGCCGCGCTATGAGCTTGTACATCTGCTATTTTTGAAACGTTCGTGAAAATGTGTGCAAATCTTTGAATATATATTTTTAAGCGAACATTTGTATAAATCTTTCTTTCTCCAGGGTCCCTGGAACAACATATTTTGAGATGGGGGTCCACATCTCAGTCAAATACATATCTTTCTACCATGACATGAAAAGGTTTGATCACCACTGATAAAGAAACATACCTGGATGGAAACCCAAAAGCATTTGGGTGAGAATCAATTGGGGTAAATTTACTTTACTCCTTGACCCTAAATGTACCCCCATTGATTCTGACCCAAATGCATTTGGATCCCCATCCAGGGCCTTATTTGGGTCCCCGTCCAGGCCCATGCATTATGTAATCAGTTTTTTTGTGACGAATGCAAAAAAAATATTATTGAACTCAAGTCTCCATGGCGTGACCAATCAATAGAAAAAAAGTCATTTTGGGGGTGAACTACTCCTTTTGAAGCCTGATTTACACTTCAGCGTACAGCCTCATTGCTTGCCCGGAAAATCCGTTACTTTTCCCGTTGTTGTGGCAGGCAATATATTAGGCTTTAGACCAGCTCTGCGTTGCATCACCAGTATCAGAGGAGCGAAGGCAATATCTGCAGCCAGCAGCAGCTTCCCCTCCTCTCCTCTCCTCTCCTATCTCTCCCTCCACCTCCTCCTCCTCCTCTTTCCTCTCTCCATCCCTCCCTCCCGCCTCTCTGACTACATCTGATGTGAGAGGAGTGGAGGAGATTGATGTGGCCCCGGTGGGAGTGGCAGCCTGGCAGGTGCAGAGCCGGGATCATCCGGCCTCGCTCGCCGAGAGCTTCCTTGCATCTCCGCAGACGCGCCACTTAAACCCATTTAGGACCTAGAATTATTGACTGCTTTAACCATTGAAAAACAGCAGATCTACAAGCTCGCAGCGCGGCACCGAGTGCCGCGCTGCGAGCTTGTGGATCTGCTGTTTTTGAAAAAGTCATGAAATCCAATCTTTGAATATATGTATTTTTAAAGCGAACGTTTGTAACTCAAATTTTGCTTCTGGGGGGGGTCCCTGGAACTAAATATTTTGAGATGGGGGTCCGTGGCCAAATACATATCATTTTGGGGGTCCTTCACATGAAAAGGTTTGAGAACCACTGACATAGAAACATAGGTTTTAAAAAAAAAAAACCTTAGAAAGATTCAAAAGACACTTATCCACAACTTTCCAACATCCCATCGTGCATTGCGCAGAAGGCGAGCGGCATTTCCGGCGCCGCAGCCGAGTGTGATCCACAAGCTCACAACGGTTACATCTGCGACGCGACGCAAGCTTGTTTGACTGCTGTTAACCGGAAGTGTCCTGCAGATAATGCTACAGTAAAGTCTTGCGGAAACAGGTGGATAGAATCAGGTCAAAATTCAAATTTTCACAATTTAAAAAAAATAGCAGATCTACAAGCTCGCAGCGCAGCACCGAGCTTGTATATCTGCTATTTTTCAATAGCTAAAGCATTAAATAATAACACGCAATAATGAGTAACCGGTCTAAACGGATGATGAAAATGATGAAAACCTTCATCCTTCTCCCATGATCTCATCTTCTCCACAGAGGGTTTGGAAAGAAGGAGGAGGAGGGTGGGGTGCAGAGAGAAGAGCTTGGGAAAGGAGAAGCAGAGGAGAGGTTGTTTTCTTTTTTGTTTGCAAGAACGCATGACCGAGGAGCCACATACATACACACGCACACACAGCTACCCTCCTCCCGTCCACAGGGGTGTCGCACCAAATTCGGGGCCCTGGGTACAAGGATTCACTGCAGGCCCCCCATGAACTGGGAACGCATTATTTCTTTATTTTGTGCTTTAACTATTGAAAAATAGCAGATATACAAGCTCACACTTTTTCCTTAAGAAAAAGTATGAATACTACAATGTAGAAATACGCTCTTACAAGTAAAAGTCGGAAATTAAAAATGTGCTTGAGTAAAGGCCCATTCCCACTGGGCCAGATAACAGATAAAAAAGAAATTCCATTCAAAGTGGATGGTAGATACAGATAAAAAAAAATATCTGCCACAGATATTTCTTTTATCTGTGGCAAATATTTTTTTTATCTGTATCTACCATCCACTTTGAATGGAAAAATATCTGGAGAAAGAGATTTTTTTTTATCTGTTATCTGGCCCAGTGGGAATGGGCCTTAAGAAGAGTATGGAAGTGTTGGCATCTAATTACTTTAAGTACCAAAAGTAAGTAAAACATGTTTGAAAATAGCGGATCTACAAGCTCACAAGCTTGTAGATCTGAAAAATTCGTGCAAGTCTTTGAATATTTCACATCCTTCCATGTTTCAATGTCAGTGGTGCTCAAACCCTTTCACGTGAAGGACCCCCCAGAAGCAAAAATTGAGTTACAAATGTTTGCTTAAAAAAATACATATATTCAAAGATTTGCACAACTTTTCAAAGCAGATCAGCAGATCTACAAGCTCTGTGAGCTTGTATATCTGCTATTTTTCAATAGCTAAAGTATAAAATAATGAAGGCCCCCTCCACCTTGGGCCCTAGTAACTCATTCCCACTTCCCCCCACACCTTGTGACGCCCCTGACCGTCCCAATTCAATGTAGCAGTCAAGCCGGGCAAGCCTCCCACTCGGCTTATATATACCCATCACCTAATTATATATCACATTGGATCAAGCCTTGTTGTGGAGACGGGCGTCTTTTGTGCTTTCCTGTAAACAAACAGTATTCATCAAATGGAGATTAGGCTACGTGTCGATCTGTATTCCCTGATGCGTATCTCGTATCTGGCAGCCGGGGAGGCGGTGAGGCAGTGGGTGTGGGGGGGGGAGGATAATGCTTCCTAAATGGTGTTTTCTCTCCAAGGAGTTTTATAGCTTGTTTGTTTCATCTCCTCTTTGCAGTCAAATATTGTGACTGACGGGAAAGAATTAAACCCATTTAGGCCTAAAATTATTGAATGCTTTAACCAGTGAAAAATAGCAGATATACAAGCTCACAGCGCGGCACCGAGTGCCGCGCTGCAAGCTTGTAGATCTGCTATTTTTGAAAAAAGTCGTGAAAATGTGTGCGAATCTTTGAATATATGCATTTTCAAAGCGAACGTTTGTAACTCAAATTTTGCTTCTGGGTGGTCCCTGGAACTAGATATTTTGAGATGGGGGTCCGTGGTCAAATACATATCATTTTGGGGGTCCTTCACATGAAAAGGTTTGAGAAGCACTGACATAGTAGTCTCTCAAGAACAGACTAACTGAGCTCCAGTTAAGTGAAAAGGACCTTTTCTTTGACGATGGCTGGCCAGATTGCTGACATAGAAACATAGGTTTTTCAAAAAAACCTTAGAAGGATTCAAAAGACACTTATAGAATCGGGTCAATATTCTAATTTTCACAATTTTTCAAAAATAGCAGATCTACAAGCTTGCAGCGCGGCACTCGGTGCCGCGCTGTGAGCTTGTATATCTGCTATTTTTCAATAGTTAAAGCATAAAATAATGAAACACAAAATGTGTACCCGTTCTGAATGGGTTAAAGGTCACGGACGGGACGGGGATGGTTTCTGTCAATTCTGACGCTTGGCACGTGCTCATCATTCGCTCGAGTTTCTTGGTGTGCTGCGAACATGCTAACATGATACAGTCGTGTATTATTTAGAGGTGCAACAGTTATTTAAACTAATCGTTTGTTTTACTGTCTTATTAATCCAGAAAATAGAAAGTGTTTGCGTGATATAGTATGAGAGGAGCAAAGACAAAGAATCCTGCACACTGTCTTCACTTACAGCTGGGACGTGCAGAGAATGTTAGAGAGGCAGGGGCTGAAATTTCAAAAAGGGCCTTTTGGTGAAATATCGAAAATAGCAGACCTCCAAGCTATTTTCGGTGCGTGATACCACACTGAACTAAGTATAATCAATTTCTTTCTCCATAGTAAAAACTGCATTCATGGTCTGGAGAGGGCACTTTTTACAGATGGATAAAAGGGCAGGGGTTCAAGCCCCCTTTGATGTCTATGTGATGTGCACGTGCCTGGTCTTCACTTAGAGCCACAAAAGATGAATGCAGATACAAAGTTTGGGTGCGAGTCAATTAGACACATACAGTACATATCGCTCCATATTTATGTTTATTTTTTAAATTCAATGCCCTACTTCATCATACACCAGTTGTGAAAATAACCGATCTTCAAGCTATGGTCTATTTAAATTTGATTTTTTTAAATAATAAATAAAAGGAATGTTTTTTTGTTTTTTTTTTGTTTTTTTTTCCTCCATGGTAAAAACAAAAACATTATAAACTTCACAACAAAAATACAATTCAGTAGGTCTGTAGATAAGGTCTGACCCTTATACTTTTACTGGATATTATTATTATGCCCTTCTGGGAAACATTTTGCATGTATTTATAATTGTGTTGATAATTATATCCTGCTGTACTCAGTTGACCTCACCAGTGTTAGTCTTTAATATTTTATTCTTTATCTACTGACCCACTGAATTGCATTTTTGTTTCATGTTTTCTTTTTTTCTTTTTTCTTTTTTTACTACCGTGGACTTAGAAAAAGAAATACCACCTTTACTATGATATAGCGCTATATAAATGCACACATCGTTTACTCACCTGTGTGGGCCGTCCTCCTCCATGGCAACAGATTGGTGTGGTGTCCTGATTGGTCCTCGTCTCATTGAGATCTCTCACATGCTGTATCCTGATTGGTCCTGGCCTCATTGAGCTCTCATAATCTGCCCATGTGTCTGTCTACCAGTTGACTCCTGATGAAGGTCTGAGGGACCCACCTCCATGGCTGTAAGTGAAGAGGGAATATTCTTCTTTGAATATTGTCACTGTTGGACAGAAACCTCGTATCTCCAAGTTTCAAATGTGTAGACCTGTTTTTATTTCGGAAAAGCCCTGCTTCATCATACAAGACGGTCGCACAAAACTAGTGAAAATAGCTGCACACAACGCCCTGCGTTGCGAGGCGTTGTGTGCTTGTAGGTCAGCTATTTTCACTACTTTAAATCGTTTTTAAAATAATAACAAAAAAGGAAGGTTTTGGACATACAAGGTTAACCCAACGACATGTTGACTAGCTACTGGTTTAAAACTACTTTTTTTTTATTAAGCACAATCCTTGATATGTTGATATATACTGTAAATCAAAATAAATGTGCTTCTCAAGAATTATTTGATTAATCGGAACACGTAATCGATAGAATAATCACTAAGAAAATAATTGATAGTTGCGGCCCTAGTATTATTTAAATATTACTATTTGACCCTAAGCTTAGGGTTCGAATAGTACACATCTACTGTTGGAAGCAGGGAACATCTGGTCAATTATAAGAAATGGCTATAATTGCTCTACTGCTGCCAACTGGACCCTACTAGATTATTCTAATTGCACAAATCCAATTTGGTATATAGTATTAACAACAATGAGCCTTGGATAGCCTCTGTATCCCCACACACCCCTCTGTATCGCTGATGTTCGTACGGAATCTGTTGTATTCACTCATAGTTTTGTCTGTTCTGTTTTAGTATGTTGATGCTGCACCTATCAGGCAGGTCCAACGCAGAGATTGCTGCAGATTGCTCAGGTACACACACGCACGCACGCACGCATGCACACAAACACACACACACACACACACACACACACACACACACACTATATTCACATCACTTGTGGGGACATTGCATAGACTTCCATTCATTTTTATGCAAGTCCTGTGGCCTTACCCTAACCTCTATCCCTAAACCTAACCCCTAACCCTAACCATTGTGGGGACCTACTGTTTTGTCCCCACACTGTCAGAGGTCCCCTGCAGGTGACTGTGTGAACATGCGTTTAGTCCCCATAAGTATAGCTAGACAAACTCACACACACACACACACACACACACACACACACACACACACACACACACACACACACACACACAACAAGCCCATGTGCAGGGACTCAAATGTGATTCCGGGCCAGGTTTCACAGATTTAACCTTGTTCTTGAGTTGTTGCAGATGCCCATAAGGACGCGTCTTTGATTCTTAGCTCCGTTATACTTGGTTGCGTGCGATATCGGCACTCGTCCAAGTATAAATCAAGCCTTTAGCCGATGGAAACCAGGCCGAACCCTGACACATAGCTCATGTTTGTGTGCGTGTGCATGATGTGTGCGTGCTTGTGTAATCCCGGCGGTTTTGAAGCGAATTTAGCACATTACATTTCAGAGCGAGCAGGGACGTGCAGAGAATGTTAGAGAGGGCAGGGGCTGGAATTTCCAAAAGGGCCTTTTGGTGGAAGCACCAAAAATAGCCGACCTCCAAGCTCACAACGCGTTGTGAGCTTGGAGGTCGGCTATTTTCGGTGTGTGAAACCATACTGAACTAAGCATAACCAAGTCAATACTGGAGATGTGGCATAACGGCATGGATTTCTACACAGAGAATGCAATTCCTTCAACATAAGTTGCTGCATTCAAGTTCAGGACAGTTTTGACAAGGCAATTCTCTTGAATGCTGCCTTCAGGTATGGCATGGAAAGAGGGCATTTGCATTTCTTTCACCATAGTAAAAATTGCATTTATGGTCTCTGGAAAGGGCAGTTTTTTACAGACAGATAAAAGGGCAGGGGCTCAAGCCCTCTTTGATGTCTATGTGTGCACGTGCCTGAGAACGAGCATTTCAGCTAGACCGTTCTGATCCTGCTGCGCCTATTGATTGAGCACCGCTTACCTGGGAACTCGACATCGCCAGCAATGTTCTCTCTCTCTTCAAATGCACCAGGAAGCTTTGCTCCCAAGTGAACGAGTTCAAAATGCCAGTTTATGGATTTGAATTAAGAAGGAAGTCTTTCAGCAGGTCATAAAGGAAATCCCGCTTTTAGTTTTTAAAGGCAATTTGTGACTTTGAACAGCATCTGTAATGACGAGTCAAACAATTCATCAAATTATTGTAGGTGTGTCAGGGGAGCTGGACAAAACAGCACTGCTTTCATTTAATTTCCTCAAAGATTGGTGTGTTGTTTGAGTGGCTTCGTTCTGTGAATCAAATCTCATTACGTGCCGCAATTGATATGCAGATTTACTGGCTACCATACGTATTGGTTGACTCAGTAAAATGGCCTCATTGAATAACTGCGCCGAATCTCATGTTTTAGTTGCCAGCTAATTTCCTAGTCTTTTGTTCTGTGTGTTACAGTAGCCTCTGTCTGCGTCGTCGCCTCGGAGTGGAGCAGATGAAAATTCACTTATCGTCGTTGTCGGGTGGAAACCTCGTATCTCCCCCAAGTTTCAAATTTGGACGTTCTTTCGCAAAGTAAAGCCCCGCTTCGCCATACAAGGCTGTCGCACAAAAGTATTGAAAACAGCAGATCTACAAGCACACAACGCCTCGCGGTGCGAGGCGTTGTGTGCTTGTAGATCGTCTGTTTTCACTAGTTTGAGTCATTTTTAAAATGATAAATGCAAAACGAACAGTTTCGGACATACAAGGTTTTCACCCGACAACGGCGTTATGTCGCAGAGAAACGCGGTTGGCCCGCAGACACCGTTGTTTCTAGGATACAAGCTCTGACTCGCTAACACAGTTTTAGTAACAGAGGGACATCTTATTCCATTATGTTCCCATTAGCCTTTGTTATCAAGCAAAGCCCTCTAATACGATTTTAACCGTCTGAAAATCCAGAGCGAGCACTTTCTTACATTCTGCAGTGCCAGGGCATCAAGTTCAACCCTTTAATAGTCAGTGGTGTGCATTAGAGGTATAGAGAGACCCCTTGTAACTTTTTACTGCCTGGTTGCTTAACAACAATCTCTGGAAAGGAATGTTTTCAAACAATTTTGCTCCACGTCGCGAGGATTGAGGCTTGAGAAAAAGCAGAGTTTTGTATAGCAACTAACACTAATAGGCCAGGGGTGTTCAACGTTTTCAGGCCAAGGACCCCTTAATAGCTGAGAGAGAGAGATGAAGCAGGGACCCCCTCTACATATTGTATAAATGTGTGATGGAGATTCTCATCGATTTCATAGATAGATTCATAGACTTGTTGGACACTTAAATCTTAAATCGTCGATACTTACCAAACTTGACCTTTCACTATGTACTTAGTGTGCTCTTTTTCCCCCTCTACACCAAACCGAAAATAGCCGATCTACAAGCTCACAACGCCTCGCGCTGCGAGACGTTGTGAGCTTGTAGATCTGCTATTATTGGCTAAAGTTCTTAGAATATGGACACTAGTGTTCATGTGGTTAATATAAAAAAAGGTTTCTGTCACACAAAGATTTGGAGCCCCCCCTCTAGTAACTCTGGGGATCCCCTAGGGGTGCCGGACCCCCTGTCGAAGACCTCTGCTATATGCTAACATTGAGAAGACCGCTGCAGTAGCAGTAGCTCTCTTCTAACTCTCAAGACAAAATGAGGCGATCAAGACATTTTGGGGGGATTTGTGTGAGATTATGTACAGAATGCGTCATGTTATTTTAGTTTTTTTTTGTGCTTTTTGGGGGGTAAAATGGCCCTTTTGTTGACAGCCGCGATGACGCTGGCCAGCGGCGCTAACAGCAGGGCCAGCTTTCTTCCCACATCCCGAACTAATTATGGATTCTTCTCCGAGGATGGCGCTGATCCTCTGGCTGGCCCGGCAGAGAGCTGCTCAATCTGTTTGACAGCCCGCATCCCCCCTTCTCTCCTCCCTCCCTCCCTTCCTCAGTCCGTTTGTCCGTCCGTCCTTCCGTCCCTCTGACGCGCACTCCGCGCCGTACTCTCTCCCTTTTCTCCCCTCGCGCCCCAAACGTGTGATTTAATTTGTTTGGTAATATCAGGATTGGCGTGTTCGGCCCCAGCCTCGGCTCCAAAGTGAAATTGGACAAGGGCATTGGAGCCTCACCATGTAAAACCGCCACACCTTGACAGATGCCTGAGTGGGCAGAGGATTGCTGTGTGTGTTTCGAGAGAGACAGGGGTGTCGCACCACATTCTGGGCCCCGGGTACAAGGATTCACTCACATGTTGTGCTTTAACCATTGAAAAATAGCAGATATACGACCTTGTAGATCTGCTATTTTTGAAAAATCTTTGAATTTTTCAAAAACATTAAAAAACCTATGTTTCTATGTCAGTGGTGCCCAAAATGATATGTATTTGGCCACAGACCCCCATCTCAAAATATGTAGTTCCAGGGACCCCCCCAGAAGCAAAATTTGAGTTACAAATGTTCGCTTAAAAAATACATATATTCAAAGATTTGCACACATTTTCACGACTTTTCAAAAATAGCAGGTCTACAAGCTCGCTGTGAGCTTGTATATCTGCTATTTTTCGAGTAAAGTATAAAATAATTCCAGGCCCCTCCACCTTGGGCCCTAGTAACTCAGTCCCACTTTCCCCACCCTTGTGACGCACCTGGAGAGAGAGAAGGGGTTGGAGAAAGGAGGAGGAGGAGGAGGAGGGTGGCGGGCGAGAGAGAGAGAGAGGACAAGTGAGTGGAGAGAGAGAGAGAAGAGAGCAGAGCTGAGAATAAAGGATGTGGCTGCGAGGGAGGCAGACACCAATTCACCCGCTCTGCCTTCCCTGGACCAGGGAGAGCTCTGTCAGGACGGCAGCCAGCTATGAAGACGGAAGCCCTTTTAAAGTGGAGACAAAGCGCCAGGTGCTGCCGATCGAGGACCAATCTGCCCGACGACAGCATGCTGGAGCTCGTCCAATCTGTCCAATCACCTCCCGCGCGGCGAGTCACGTCGCCTTGTAGTGTGTGATAGCTCTAGGTGTAATTTGTCGCACTTATTTTGGCAACCCGGCTCCCTCAAACCCGAGCTTCGAATCATACACGCATCCTGGATGTGGGTAAGGGAGAGCAGCTTATCTGACGTGTTCGCCTGGGCCTCCGTCTTCCAAATCTTCGCAACATTGATACAGTTGGCCCCGTTGGTCGAAATTGTTAAAAAGCCATTTCCAGGTGCTCTTTAAAGCGTGAAGCTTTTCCCCGACAACTCATTTGCTGTAGGTGAGGCAAGGGCCCATGTTGTGCACATTAAGACGGGCAGCCTGCTTGGTTGGGAATTACAAGGTTAAGTTGAGTGCAGAGCAAAAAATTTTCATTCATGTCGGTCATGTTCTTTTTCTATGCTATTAGTTTTTAAGTCTGAATATCCCCTTCGAAGGTCGGCCAGTCCCCGTGAAAAGGATCCCGCTTCTTACACAGCTGCCACACGTGTCTCTTGTTATGAGGGACACCCCACAAGCTTGTAATCCTCAGCCTTGAAACACCATTTCTTCCCCGCAAAAAAACATTTAGAAAAACTACACTACCCACTGGGCCTCCTTCTTGCCATAGCGGTTGTGAGACTGGAGTAAAGCAACTAATGTCCATGTCTTCGGTGAGTGACAGCAGACAGACAAGAGGCAGCGAACCGTGTCTGCCGAGCCAAAAGTAAACGTCTGAGAACCCATGTGTCTTGTATTCCCACGGAGGGAACTCAAAATGTCCGATTCAGACCTATTTGCGCGTCTGTGTCGCTCACTGAAAATAGCCGACCTACAAGCTTACAATAATGTCACGCCGAGGCACTTTGTGAGCTTGTAGATCGGTCACATTCAGTGCGCGACACCAGCGCGCAACCAAGTACAAATCGGGTGTCAAAGTTCCTGGATTTGTGAAATGCAAAGGCAGCACAGGGGAGAGATGCTTATCAGGTTGGTTTCCCGGCGAATTTTCACGAGTGACAGGCGGACATGAGTTGCGTCCGTGACTCCCGCGAAGGCCCCTGTCATTTCCAATATGTCGCGGCGGTTTGACGGACAGGCTGATGTATATCAGGTGAGGCCGAGAGGTCCTGTGTGATTCGCTGACTGCACTGCCTGCTTTAAAGAATCTGAGAGATCAGCAAAGGAGAAATCAGAGTGTGGAAAAGTATCAGGGATCTGTCTGGAAAGTTGTGCTGTAACTGATGATCCTGCATGGGTTGGTAAATGAAGGGCTGGCCTTTTTAATTTCAAGGATCCCTAGTTTGATATGCATCAGGCCACGGCCCCATTTAGATACAAATTGCATCTGTGGAACCCACATCTACACTGTGAAATCCTCAGTGTTGACCTGCTTGCTGCCAAGAATTAAAATCTACTAATGTCTTCAATTGCCAGAATCTTACCTTTTTAATGTGCACAATGTGCGCGGATGATGCACACGTGTGCACGCCATTCACAGCTTTCAAAGAAAAAAGTCTGCTTGGAAAATCCGTTCAGGCATTCAAAAGATAGAGGCTATAGTGTTTTCTTCAAATATAAACAAACATGGCTGCCATGTTTGAAAGATAGAGCTGTTCTGGGAGTCAAACATGCATTTTGCGATCGCGATCATGCCGAAACCGGCAACCGGACAAAACGGCCAACTCGGAAAACTCGTGTTTGGCACCAAGTGAGTTAATTACTTGCACCCGCAGAGTGTGCAAGTACTGCGTTCGGTGGCGTATCTGTCTAGTATCTGTCGTGTCTCTGTTTGTGTTTACGCCCGTAGCCAATCAGGGACCAGCATTCTTGGTGACGTCGCCATCAACAGCCAATGAGGGCCCAGCATTCTTGGTCAACAACAAGTACGACCTGATACTGTATAAAATAACATGGCGCGCTCTGCTGGCGCACAAGTAGGCCATACATGGCCCAGGGATGAACCAGGGATCTCACATACCAGCACACACTCCAGATCGACACCCACCCTCCCCTCCACTCTCACGCACCACGGTAAATTCAGAGCGATGGCTTTGACAAGTAGACAAGCTCAGATGCTTGGAGGATCCTGAGAGAGACAGAGGCAGGGGATCAGAGTCCACATTCATTTCCACCTCCAGTGGAGGGAGACCACCTATTTAGCCTGTCTGTTAAGAGGCCAGGCCACAGGGACGATAACAGATCACAGCCCATCAGCCACCGGAGCTCCGATCTAACTGATTGCCTTGAGCAGAGAACTCATGACTGCCGTCTCGTGAACTCACGGCTCCAATTTCCATGTCATTAAGCTTGGCCGCATCGATACGTTTCACTACTAGTCGCCGTGAAGAGTTAAGCGACACTGAAAAGAAGTCAAACACAAAGACAAATTCTTGTATAGCCAGAGGCGTCTGCGTTTGATCATTTTAAAGCATGTGAAAAATATTCTGTTCCTTCACCCCCTAAATCCCACTTTATAGTTACATACAAATAGATAGTCACTGTCGGGCAGAAACCTTGTATCTCCCAATACAAGTTTCAAATGTGCATGTTTTTTTTTGCGATGTAAAGCTCCGCTTCATCACACAAGGCTGTCGCACAAAAGTAGTGAAAATAGCAGCTCTACAAGCACACAACGCCTCACGGGTGCGAGGCGTTGTGTGCTTGTAGATCGGCTGTTTTCACTAGTCTAAATCATTTTCGGTATTTGGACATACAAGATTTCCACCCGACAACAACGAAATGATGGTTCACTACAAGCTTAGCGGACGCGAGGGACTCTTAAACCTGACTTTGTTCGGCATGCTGTAGTATGCATACCCAAAGAAACCCCTATGATCTTGCTCGATTGTTTTGCGAGTGGAAAAAAATCCCCCCCCCCCCACACACACACACACACACACACACACACACACACACACACACACACACACACCAAAAAACTGAACAGGCAACCCAATCTCCCTTCTTCCAAGCTCATTAGCTGCACCTGGACAGGCCTGCAGGGAATCCTAATTCAAGTCACTTGTTAGCAAGTCCTAATGCATCCTGACAGCAACAAGAGATGCAGGAGGGGGTGACGAGAAAGACGGGGGGGGAGAGAGAGAGAGAGAGAGAGAGAGAGAGAGAGAGAGAGAGAGATGGGGGAGTTTATAGGTGAGAGACAGGCACGTGCACACATAGACATCAAAGGGGGCTTGAGACCCTGCCCTTTTAACCGCCTGTAAAAAAGTGCCCCCTCCAGACCATGAATGCAGTTTTTACTATGCTGAAAGAAATGCAAATGCCCTCTTTCCATGCCATACCTGAAGGCAGCATTCAAGAGAATTGCCTTGTCCAAACTCTCCTGAACTTGAATGCAGCATCTTATGTTGAAATAATAAGAATTGCCCTCTCTATGTAGAAATCCATGCTTAGTTCAGTGTGGTATCAAGCACCGAAAATGGTCTGCTATTTCCGGTATTTTCACCAAAAGTGCCCTTTTAGAAATTTCAGCCCCTGCCTCTCTAACATTCTCTGCACGTCCTTGGTGAGAGATGAAGGAAATGCAGCTAGAAGACTCAGATCTGTCTTATTGACGGAGACAATTGTGAGACAAAATAACAGAGGGGGGAGAGGCGGAAGTAGATGGGGATTGTGCGAGCACAATGCTTCATTATTCGCTTTGATTTCCATAAAATACGCATCATCCTAAATCATCGGGGGCCCTCCTCCGTTGGCCTTGTATGCATAAACCATTAAAATCTGCTGCTAATGTACACAACCTAATGAGCGGAATGCCGCTTCCCACTACTGTAGGCCCCGACGCAACGGGAAGTCAAATAAAACCCCTCGCTTTGCAGAGTAACAAGTTCCTTTGCAGTGCGTTAGATCTGTAGACTGTTGTGTGTGTGTGTGCAGAGCTGGGAAAAGACTCGAATGTTTTACTTAAGTAAGAGTACCAATACCGCAATATAGAAATATAGAAAGAGATGTGCCGATTGATCTGTGAGTGATCACGATCGGCCGATAATGCCTCTATAGGCTTTGATCGGTATCGGCTTTGCCGATCTACAAGCTAGATCAGCTATTTTCACAATATTTATCTGTGGGACTGAATGTAAACTCAGCTTCAACTCCTACAAGTTGAATTGAATACTAAAGGACCTCAGCCTGCAATCTCCTAATGTTTATACTTAATATACAATGTCAATGGTTTGGAAGAATAATCATTAAATATAAATGCTGCTACAGTAACACAATAAATAGAAGAATTTATGGATTTGTCGCTGTGATCGGGAATATCGGTATTGGCAGATACTGATTCCAGTTGATCGGTATCGGCCCCAAAAATCGGAGCATCTCTAATAGAAATACTGTTACAAGTAAAAGTACAGAATTCAACATGTACTTGAGTATAAGTACGAAAGTATTGGCATCAAAATGTACTTAAAGTACTACTCATTATGCAGAATGTCCCTTTTCAAGTGTATAAAAATCTTTTGAAAATAGCAGATCTGCAAGCTCACAATGTGTCACGCTGCGACGCATTGTGAGCTTGTAGATCGGCTATTTTCAAATGGCTGAAATGCATATAGGGTTGAAGTGGTTAATGTTTTGTAACAATAATTAATATACAAATTAACTAGTAACTACATTTTTCAAATAAACGTAGTGGAGTAAAAGTCCAATATTTGGATCCGAGATGTAGTGGAGTAGAAGCGAAAGCATTGGATATTGTGTGTCTTTGTGTTCCCCGTGTCAGATGCAGTCTACTCGGCAACGGCGAGCCGTGCCACACTAACAGCACGTAGGGTAGGGGTAATGGATCGAACAAATTACCAAGGGGATTTTAGTAAACATGACTTCTGCGAATGAAGCGTGCAGAATTTACATCTTCAAATAGGCGTGGAACAAGGTGGGAAAGGAGCCACAATGAAAGCAGATCCTTGCGTCTGAGATGTGGAAGGCTATATTAGGCTACTTATTACCCTGCAACAGCCAGGCCCCTGTGTTTGAACACAAATTTCATTTCACTGCTCGTCTTACAAAAAAAGAAAGAAAAAACATTGAAGATTTCCATATCTTGGGCTTGTTATATCGTCACTGTCGGGCAGAAACCTCGTATCTCCAAGTTTGAAATGTGTACATTTTTTCGCAAAGCAAAGCCCTGCTTCATCATACAAGGCCGTCGCACAAAAGTAGTTAAAACAGCCGATCTACAAGCACACAACGCCTCACGGTGCGAGGAAAATGATAAATACAAAACGAACTGTTTTGGACATACAAGGTTTTCACCCAGCAACGACGATATGCCAGATTTAGTTTGTGGAAGTGGAGACTTGTACCGTGTCTGCTCGTATAAGCACAACCACACAATTCAAATTAGGGGGGGAAAGTGAAAAGTGGTTTTGAATTCTGTACCCTACACACACACACACACACACACACACACACACACACACACACACACACACACACACACACACACACACACACACACACACACACACACACACACACACATTACAAGAAAAGCAGTGCAGAATGCTAAAATTCTCCCGCACACATTTTTGGGTGTGATTTTTTTTAGTCTGCATTTTTACAGACCAGGCCCTGGGTGTGTTCAAGATTGAGCCGGATGTATAAAAAAAGAAACAAAAAATATCTCATTTGATAATCCTGTTTTAAAGAAAAAGAAAAGGAAAAGCTTAAGACAACAAACCGAATCAGAAGGGGGAAGTTTAGAGATGCACGGTTCAGTGGGTTCATCTTGATAAATATGACAAAACGTTCCGAAAACCAACTCATTAGGCCTGACCTGGAGTATAATTCTGACTCGGCAGCCTGTCACAGCCGAGGAGGGGGAGAGAGAGAGCGAGAGAGAGAGAGAAAGTGGAGCAGAGGGAACAGTGTGTGACAGGGCGCTCCTCGCTGGTATTTTCAGATGAAAAGAGGCCTGACTTGCGAGGCATCCAGAGATGAGAAATGTGGGAGAGAAGGAATATTTGGAAAGAGCCAGAATTAATGTGATGTGTGCACCAGATATCACCCGTCCTGTTATGGGCCGCACTTCTTTAAAGGTTAAACAGTTAAGGCACCTAAAAAAAGAATGGCCTTTTTTTTAATCATCGTAAACCCTTGTTACAAACCTCTTGTTTGTGCAGCAAATCAGTGATTTCATAAGGAATCTCATATATATATATATTTTCTTTTCTTGCTATTTTAATGTTAAATGTGTTTGAGTTCAAGAGGGAGGCCAGTTCTAAAATTGGGAGAGAACAGAAGCGGGTGGGGGTGCAAGTAAAGATAAATGTGAAAATAGATGTCAGTTTAGGTGCAAGAAGGCTACTACAGCTCTCTTATGTCGCTGATTCTGTAAAACATTACCACCATAAAGACTATTATGAACAGGTTCTTTCCCAAATGATAAACAATCATTTAAAAAGAACTGAGCCATAACTTCATTGGCCAGATGAAGTCTGAGTGACCAATCTACGGGTTGGGACTCGGGACCATGTTTGGGTGGCAGTCCCATTTTTATGGGCCACGAGTGAAAACAGAACCTGTTCTAAAAAATCACACTCGTGTGAACTGAGCGGTGGAGGCTGTGTGTGTGTGTGTGTGTGTGTGTGTGTGTGTGTGTGTGTGTGTGCGTGTGCGTGTGCGTGTGTGTGTGTGTGTGTGAATGTGAGTCTGAACAACAGCGCCCCTCCCTTAACATGTGTGGTCAGAAAAGGTTACTGCAGGCTACAGACACGCATACCCACACACACGGCCGGCTACAGACACGCATACCCACACACACGGCCACGTATAGGAGCGTTGTGACCACCGCTCAAAAAGGAAATAGCAGATCTTTAGTACAAAACTGAATGAGATGTTACATGTTGATGCATATGTGCATCACCGTCGAACGATGAGAAGATAATCATAGGACAAGCCTCTAACTTGTGCAGATTTCATATCAAAACCAGCCACTCATAATACTTTGTGTTTGGGATGCTTCATGCTTCATTATAAATTGACAAATTAGACAGAAAATCCTGAGGACCTGAATGAAACTAAAAAAAATACCTTGTGGAATTGGAAACCGTGGTGTAAAACAGCTTTCAGAAAAGTGCTTAGACCTGGAGGGACATATTCAAAGAGAAGATCTGAGAACCACTCAGGTGGAAGAGGGGAAAGAACAGGGATTTTGTTGCAAAGTTGCTGAAGGTATAGTGCTTCAATTGGATGATAATCCGGTGATAGACAGAGCCCATAGAGAGCTATCAGAAGATGCCTGAGGGATAATGAGCCATCGCAGCGTTTGATTCTGAAGCTACAGTAATGGCCATGCTGTTGAGGGACAAACTGCTTAAGGTGGCAACCAACTGGAACCTAACATTTCAAAATCAAAATCATCAGAAACCTTCCATATGCAGCAGTCAAACGGCGAGCAGCTTTTAACCCAGTCAGGAATCTGCTTTGATACAAACCTGGAGTCAAGTTTGGACTTTTATGTGCTTCAAGTGACGCACAACGGAACCGAGATTGGCTTTTAGTTAGTGATCCAGAGGTGATCCATATATTTGCAAAGTCCCTTCTGACCATGAGGAAATGATTGTGAAAAACTAAAACAAATGAATGCTCATCACACAAGCACATAGTACAGTATACAGTATGCATATACAGTACACACTCACGCACATGCATACAAATAAATACAGTAACAGCATTGAGCCGAAGGCGCAATGCTGTTAATTTCAAGTAGTCGCAGAATATTCATCTCTAAAAGAATATTAGTCATTAGGTCATTAGGTCGAAACACTAGTCATTTCGACCACCCGTTCTCGAGTTATGTGCCGTTGAAACAGCGCGTCTCGCTCTCACATGCAACGCAAACAAAGGAGGCGGAGATAGGGCATTTCCGCTAAAAAAGAAACAGAAAAGAAAAAAATTGACAGGAAACCAATGCGGATCTCATGTTGTGATGACGTAATTTCCTGTGTTCCAGTGGGACTGTGATTATTATTTTTTTTTTGCACCAGATGGAGTTGTTTGCTAATTTGTCCCAAAAAGTCTGCGACGTGATTGGCAGAGAATGAGTAATCACTCTTGCTAGTGTTGTCACCTGTAATGCAGCTGGCAGTGGCAGTGTCATCAAAGAACTTCTGTAGGTGACATGGAGTTGAAGCGGCAGTCGGAGGTGTATAGCAGGGGTTTTCAAAGTAGGTGACGGGGCACCCTAGGGTGCCGTGATGGCAGTCCAGGGGTGCCGCGAGATAATTTGATAATATTTGGAATTTATTTGGACACTTGCAAAAATATTTAGTATCATTTTAAACTTGAAGTACAAAGTTATTTTCAGTCAGTTCTAACCAAAATGGCTATTATCTCAACATTTTCCTCGCAACATACTAAAATATCGCCACTGTTGGGCAGAAACCTTGTATTTCCAAGTTTTTTGTTAAAGCAAAGCCCTGCTTCATCATACAAGACCGTCGCACAAAACGAGTGAAATCAGCCGATCTACAAGCACACAACGCCTCGCATTTAGTACATTTTTTAGATGATAAATACAAAACGAACGGTTTCCACCCGACAACGATGATATGCTATAAATATAAGGTGCTGGGAGTGAAAATTATAATGTAGGGGTGCCTTGGATTACAGAAATATTTATGGGATGCCCTGAGACAAAAAAATGTTTGGGAACCCCTGGTGTAGAGGGTGAACAGGAAGGATTTCTAATGTGTTTGTATTGTTTTTGTGTGTGATCTGTTTGATTTCTTTTGGTTGGTTACTGTATGTTTTCATTGTGTGTGACAACATTTCTATTTAGTAGTGACATTAGTCAATTAGTTGATTGGTCAAGCTTTTCCTATGCAACATCTCAGAGATATCAAATAATAATAAATAAACACACCATTTTAGAATAAAAATCTCATCATGCAAGATATCAAACGATAAAACTTTAAGTACTGTAAATGTACCATTATGGAATACAAAATCTTAACACGTTTCACAGACTTTCACAGAAGTTGATCCAATCTGGCAACACACAATATTCTTTGGCAGTGACATGTTTTGGGGCTTGATATTTTGCAGAGCAGAAATACGCTCCAGTAGCCAGTCTGAGTGAGCGCAATTATAGCACCCGCTCCACTTTGGCATGTATTCTAATAGCTCAGATAAATATGAATATATAGCCTAAATAACATCACAATTAATATTTAATCTGTCCTTACAGTACCGCTCCCGTGCTAGAATTGCAACCTAACCAGATCCTGATATTACAGATGGCTGTCCACAGAGCACACTGAATAATTCACTCACTGATTGAAAACATAATATTGGGGAGGCCTGGGGCACAAAGATAGAGGTTTTTGTAATTTGTTTTGCAGATGCATTCTGAGGGACAAACAAATAGATACCGCGTGATGGCAGACACCACAGAGATTGAATTTTTTACTTACTATTTCAGGGTACAGTCCAATGAGTGGGTGGGCACGGCATGGAGGAGCCAGCGAGTCAAGAAAGTGTCTGGCATCTTTGGAACCAAATCTTGACCCAGAAGGTAATGCTGCAGTGCAGTTTTCAACCTTTTTTCACATTAAGGTCCATTATTTATTCGGCAATTGAGCCGCCGGACCACCGTTTGATGAGATTTAGCCCAAAACGTTGAATATTGTGTTGGTATGATAGGAGACAAAAAGGCACACATTGATCAAAATAACAATTCTTCTACATTCTCTAATTGTGTAATTAAGTAATGCAGATGTTTAACAATAATTCAACTCTAAGGAGTGTAAAATGGATAGTTGGTAACAAAATGGACTTTTTAAAGATCTTTAACTTTTGAGATTGTAAAATCTTTAAAAGGTCCATTTGGTCACCAACTCTCCATCATTTAGCTGGGGACCACCTGGAATCCCCTCAAGGACTGCTGCTGGTTGAAAACCACTGCTGTAGTGGACAGATACTGTATGCACACTAATACAAATCTACAAGCAATGCCGTTCAAAAGGCACACATCTAAACGATCGATTACTGTTTTAGATTAGACTATGTAGACTATCTAGAAATGTTTAGGCAGACTCCAAGAAATGATGTAATCGCCGTAGCAGTCAAAATCGTTAAGCAAACAGCTGTCGGCGACGAGGTCCCACCCCTTTTATTGAAACTCTTTGGTTCCCATGGTGACGTGTATACGCAGCAGACATTCCAGCCACTACGTGGGAAGGGAGCTTCTGAAGTTGTAGAGATGGCTGCGACAACGGCAGGTTTATCTATCGAGCGATGATCATTTCCGGTTACCGTTGTCATCTGCCGTAGCAGTCAAAAGCTTAAAGTCGCTATTATCTACCCACCACCGCGGATACTCCTACGGCCTGGGGGCGGCACCTGTCAGAGTAGAATGTTGAATGGGAGGAGTAGGGAGGAGTAGAGCCGCCACGCACCTCCCGGTGGGGGCTCCTCACTGGCAGGTGAGCCAGTAGAGTTCAACAGCAGTGACTAAATTGGAGTGGAAAAAGTGGTAAAAATAATTGGCTACTCTGAACAGGAGGGAATCTTTTTTAATTTATTTTTTGTCAGAAGCAATGATTATATATGTCAGTCTGTGTTTTACCTAACAGCAGAGGCAGTAGCTTTAGTATTATCAGTAACTGTAACAGATGTTTAATAAGTTGTTGTGCAATCTGGTGTTACCTTTAAAAAGCTGCGTACAAATATGGGTAAGATGTAAACTGACAAAATATGACGTGATTAACATGTTGATGGCTCCTATAGTTTCTTATTGTACAGTTGGTTGTGTTCTTTCATGGGCAGATGTGACTTATGGGGGCGAGAAGTGTTACTGTAAATAGTAATAAAGAAATCAGTGGCTTATTGTGTCTAAAAAGACATTTAGCCACTTGTTACCCACTGAAATCAAAATCACTAAAATGGCTAAAATGATAGAAAGCAGTAAATACAACTCATCTTCTCTTTTCTAATTACAATCAATAACATATAAACCCTTGTTGTAAAAAAACAAAGTTGTCCTTTAATGACGCATATGGACAATGGATATACTCTGACACATACGGTTAGCGCAGTCAGTCAGCAATTACCCAGCAACTGCAAGCCAGGGGGTTTCTGGCATTAATTAATGCTTGCAAATCCACCTATCACATTACAGTCTAGGCACTTTGATATTTTTGCTGATGAGCCTCTGATTTGGCTTTTGCACCTCCAGCGCAGTCTTTAGATCAATGACTCGGCCAGCGCTGAGCTTTGACCGCGGCAACGAGCACACAGTCTAGTTGACCTCTGCCACTGCTTAGCATGCACTTTCCATGTACCGCATTAGCCTAATTTGTTCGAGCGCTCTATGAGTCCTTTTCAAGAAACCAGTGAACACGTCTCAAATATACGGCGCAGCGATAGCATGCTATCGTGGCGGCAGGCGCGCCTGTAATTAGCACGGCGTAGATTAGCGCACCGCGTGCCTCAAACCAGCCCTCTGTGCTGGCGAACAGACAGGTTGAATGATAAACAGTGTGCAGTGCAGACTAGCTGGGGCCTCGCTCCAAAAGGCTGTACATCCAGTTCATTTGCTGAAAGTTAACCACTCAACTCAATATCTCTCTAATGTAGCGGAACCATTTGAGAAAGGTGATTTGTCAACCAAGGAGTTAATCTACTCTCCTGTAAAAAAGTGTATTCATTGTATGAATGTCGTGTCAATGTGTGACTATCTAATTTTGCATCAAAGCAGGGGCGTCAATTGGGTATGGCAGGGGTATGCAGCTGCCATACCCTGGGTCCAGGGGGGAAAATAAAAGTTACTTTTAAATATAAATCCATGAATGTCTCTTTGTCTAGCTGTGCTGGTCATTATGTTGTCAAATTACAGTAAAATAACTACAAATGCAAAATCAGCTGCACAGGTGCAATGCATTATTGTTAATTGTGGCGCGTTTACTAACATGCCAAGTTTAGCTGTACTTGAACAACCATTCCAGGCTGCCATATCCAGCCCAAGAAACCGTAGAAACGGGGGAAAAAAATAAAATGTACTTCTTAAAATAAATGTATCATGCCTGTTGCTATAAGGTATGGCAACATGACTGGTGCGCGCGTGCTAAACACCAGTCATGTTGCCATACCGTAGCTTTTTCTGAACTGACGCCACTGCATCAAAGTATAGCCTATTGCTGTATTTCATGTAAATAAAACACTTGAATACAGGCTCGATATCCAGCCTGTGTGGAAGGCCTGCTGTTGATGTAAACGAGGTCGTTTAACCTTCCTACATCTTGCCATGTTTTTTCAATTCCAATTGAGGCAACGGATGACCCTCATGACCTCCACCTTCTGTAAGAATGTCAATCTGTCGATAGCAGGCTTGTAAATGGAAACAGGTCTTTTAAAAACAGGCTGGCGGATGATGAGATGAATGTCGTCGGTGTCGGGTGAAAACCTTGTATGTCCAAAACCGTTCGTTTTGCATTTATCATTTTGAAAATGATTTAAACTAGTGAAAACAGCCGATCTACGAGCACACACCGCCTCGCACCGCGAGGCGTTGTGTGCTTGTAGATCTGCTGTTTTCACTACTTTTGTGCGACGGCCTTGTATGATGAAGCAGGGCTTTACTTTGCGAAAGAACGTACACATTTGAAACTTGGAGATACGAGGTTTCCACCCGACGACGACGATGTATACAGTGTAGGTTTCCGCGGCTGGGTGAGGATGCGTGTGTGTGCGCGTGTGCGCGCAATCGTGCATGATTGTGCGTGTGAGACATACACGCGCGCGTCTTTGTTCCTCCAGGACGGGTCAATGTCAGTGGATCATTAGAAGTGGCGCTCTTATCTGGCAAGCGTTGCCGTTCCACTCGACACGGGGGACGGGGTTGTCATATGAATCACAGTGCGAGGACCCCTGGTGGGACAAATGGCTTCCACCTCCCTGGAAGGTCCCCTGGACCCTCTTCTATTAATAATTAAAAACACTGATGTTGTTGTCAATGTTCATAAATCACAGTCGGCGGTGTGTGGCGACCGGAGAGCCAACCGACGATCCCTGTGTGTGTGTGTGTGTGTGTGTGTGTGTGTGTGTGTGTGTGTGTGTGTGTGTGTGTGGGTGTGGGTGTGGGTGTGGGTGTGTGTGGGTTTGTGGGTGTGGTAATGCCTGATATATAGGCTACTTCATTGCCCGAGCTGAAAATATGCGATCTACAACGTGAGAATGTTGTGAGCTTGTAGATCAGATATTTCTGGTGTGCGACTTCGGCACACAACTAATCAGTGTTGCTGTAGTCTTGGGTTGTGCGCCCCCGACGACCCATATCTTTTCTGAGCCGGGGTCTCGCACCCCCCGAAGTTCACACCTCGACAACTGTTTAACAAAGAAACAAGCCTATTTGCATATCAATAGACCTGTATAGTAGGTGTCGAGCGACGTCCGCGACCCCCCAAACATTGATTCACCACTGCACCACTGCAACTAAGTATACATTTCCCTTAAGTGTGCGTGTGTGTGATGCTGTGATGTGCGAGCTTGTTTCGGAGCGGGGTATGAATGCTTGTGTGTGTTGTGGGTGTCAGGGGATCAGTGAGTGAGTGCATACATGGATGTCTGAATGTTCACACATGAGCGTGTGTGTGTAACGTATAGCGTGTGTAGCGCGTGTAGCGTGTAAACAACTCGTCTCTGTCGGGCAGAAACCTCGTATCTCCAAGTTTCAAATGTGTAAATTCTTTAGCAGAGTGAAGCACTGCTTCATCAGTTAACCCCATACTATGCCCTTTGCACAAACGTAGAACAAACACAAATGTAGAACAGCCGATCTACAAGCACACAAAGCCTCGCACCGCGAGGCGTTGGTTGCTTGTAGATCGGCTGTTTTCACTAGTTTAAATCATTTTAAAAAGGATAAACAAAACAAACGGTTTTGGACGTACACGGTTTCCACCCGACAACGACAAACTGCAATGACTTACAGCTCGACCTCAGCGGGTCAGTGATGGATGGCGCTGTTTATCAGCCGGCGAGATGGAATTATTCTGATGAGCTGTTGACAGCTAGTGACAGCTGAACTCCTCCTCACTCCCGTCTTCTACATCCTCAAACCTCAAACATTGAGGTTATACGGTCCCTTACTGTTCCGATGTAAACGTGCGTTACTGTTTCGAGACACCATTTTTATTCACATTAATGTTGCGTGTGGCGCCATGAAGTGAGACTTTTGTTTAACTAATAGAATAAATAACAATGTTGGATATTTATAGTAGTCAATTAAGCCCGGCGCATGCAATTCAACAGATGAATGGCCATTAGCGCGTGTGTGTGCGTGTGTACAGTATGTGTGTCGTGTGTGTGTATACTTCGTCACAGTAGTGTCTGTAAAAGTACAAAAGAGAGGCCTCAGGGCACAGAGGGTAATGTACTGTCACAATTACTCCTGTGTGTGTGTGCGTGCGTGCGTGCGCACGTGCGTGCGCGTGTTCGCATATTTGTTTGCTTTAGGGTGGGAATTTGAATGTACATAACATGTGCTCGTACTCATGTGCATGCAAGTTTGTGTGCCAGTGCGTGATATTACAAGTGCATGCACGGGTGAACGCATTCACTGTTCAACACGTGGAGGTGCCTGTGCTGCGTGTATACATGTTGGCATTTGTGTAAAGTGCGCCTCTGTTTGTGTACGCGGCGTCGCGCTCGCGCATGAGCGCGCTTGTGTGAAATCCCATCCATGCTTCTGTACACGACGCCCCATGGGACCCCTTGGTGATAAATTGTTGACAACCCAACAGTAATTACTGATCTGTGGTGTGATAGCTTTGAGCGACCAAGTGTGCAGAAGAGAGATGGACCAGCAGATAGTTTTCAATCTCCCGCCTCATCACAAATAATAAAGAGATTGTCCCTTTTGATCAGCGCAAAAATCTGCTCAAACAAATTATAATTGGTCTCTTGGTTTTTTTTTTCCTCTTTATTTTTCCCCCCTCCTCCTCCTCCTCCTCTTCTCTTGCGGAGAGCATTTCTCATTTGAAAAGGAAAAATCGAATGCCTCGACTGATGGTGACTTTTAACTTTGCTTTGCAATTTCTCTTCCGCCCGCGTTTCGTGTCAGACTCTTTTGACAGAGTTATTATGGCTGCCCGAGATGAAAAGAGATGAAAATAATGAATTTGTTGTGCGAGCCCTCACACGGGGCGCCGCGTGGTGTGCCTAATGGCATTTACTGTAGTGTTTGTGTTCCTCTGTGGGTGACCTGTGTCAAAGAGCAAAATGCTCAAGCAAATTCTATCTTTTTGTCTTGACTGAATGTCTAATTACAGAGCACCGAATTGTGCCACCACCTCCCGCTACTGACGACTGCACGATGACTCATTCACAAGCGCACTTTTGGTTTTCCTAAAAGAAGCCGGAAATCACGACAATTGTTTCTAATTGATGTTTGCCATGCGATTCCTTTGTTGTGGCAGGTGCTTGCATTTATCAGGCCTCATGTCAAAATGTGTTTGCCATGGCCATTGGGATGTTAGTCAACATGCTAGCAGTCACTAGTGGCAGAATCTATGTGCCATCAACTAAGGGAGCCTTTTGAGACAGTTCTTGTGGTAAAACAGTAGCACTGTGTTGGCTAATACTATACAGTTGTTAAACAATGGTAAATTCAAAAAGACTCAGGGAACGACAACGAGTATGACTGGATTGTTGACCACATAACTGCAATGGCCCAGTTCAATTCTGACAGCAAAAGGTATTTCTGTGTGGAGTTTGTATGTTCTTCCCGTGTCTTCTAGGGTAGGTTCCGTCACAAAAAGAGGATGCAGAAATTTGATTATTGGAGGCATTTTGGTGTAAAAATGGGGAATTGGGCCATTTTACATAATACTAGGGTGCTGAATCTAAAAAAACATAGTTCCCAATCAAAATGTTTCGTTTTTAACCTTCCAATTTGCATAACAAAATGGGTGTAAGGTATTTTTAATGTTTCTAAATATGGAAATTAGAGGCCACCATTACATAAAAGTCCACACTCATTGCCCTTATTTTCTTTTCTACTTATCTGTATTTTTGGCATCTTTGGACATCTAAAATACATATTTAGATGATCCCATGTAAAAATCCTGGGCAACGTATACATTTGGCCCCTAATGACCAGGCAGAAATATATTGAAGTCAATGGAGTGACATTCCAAAATAGACTATCATGGGGATTTGTATGCCTTCCCTTGTATAACACACCTCCAGGATGAGTTCCAGCCATTGGTACTGACACCTGGGTCTGGTCCTCTTGAACACTGGGATATGAGAACCAAGACGGTGAGTGGTTCCTGGGTCAGGTTATAGGTGGCGGAAGTCCACAAAAAAATAGAACGCTCAAAAGTTTTATATGGATATTTTAATTTTAAACACTCATTGATCATCCGGTATCAGTGGGGTTAAAAATCTGTTAAAATCTAATTATTCTTAGGAATGCGACAAAATATATTATATATATATAAGTATATATTGAAATAAGGTCTCCATGGGGTGAGTAATCGATAGGGAAAAAAGGTCATTTTGGGGGTGATATACTCCTTTAAAGGTTCTACACCATGCATTTAAAAATAATTTATATAATATTGTTTATGTCCCAAAAACGTTTTTCAAAAGGTTTGAGGCTAAATTTAGACCACTGCTGAATAAAGAGCCCCTGTAATTTCTGCCTGGCTTTCAGAGCATTTTCAGCTGCAGTACCACCTTGTCCTGAGTGGGAGGACTGCACTATTGAGCCAGTTTTGGCCCCACACTCCTCCCCACCTCCTGCTCAGCAAGCCTGGGTCATGGCTTGCAGAGTACATTGTGATGACATCATCGAGATGTACTCTGCAAGCCATGACCTTGGCCAATGGGACCGTGGCATGAAACACATTTTGTGACGTTCTTCCCCTCAGGGTTTCGGATGGACAACAAACTTTGAGCTGTTTGTGCCAGGATGTAGGCCAGAAATTTAAGGCTGCACTTCAATTTACTTAAGCATTTACATTTTCGAATGGCTTTTCCCATTGAGCTCTGACCGGACAAAGCCAGATGTAGGAGCTATAGCTCCTGTTCCAAAGAGCACAACTGAAAACATGAATAAATTGGGTCTAATAACGGCGTGGCATCGACATGGATCTCTTCCATCATGGAGGTGATGTCATATTGATGACGTCGCTCTTGCCCAAATATGGAGGGGCGGCAGCATGCGCACATCGGCGTGGTCAGGCATGCACAGCAACCGGTTGTGTTGTGAGTGAGGTCAGACCAGAGCTCTGCTCAGCATGTATAGATATGAAAGTATTAATATTCCACTTCATTCCGCAGAGAAAGAGCGTTGTTTCCTTACTCAGTGTTGTGAGAGAAGGAGATAGAAAACACTGGGTGTCTGAAAGAGGATAAATGGATTGTCCATTACCCAACGGAACCCAAAACTCTGTCCCATCACTGTCCATGTATAGATGCAAATTTGATGATGAACTGCCACTCCAGGAAGGAGGGTGCTCTCAATCTTCCCAGACTAAGGTCCCCTGTTCTGATTGTACTCAAACGAGCCATGGTGACCTCTACTGCCAAATGCCCATAAATGGACAGGTCCCTTCAGAATCCTTCCAGCAAATCACCAGAATTGTAACCAGCCAGGAACAAGACACAAACGAAGAAAGATCTTACAGTCATCAAATGTTTACCAAGACTTTAACTCAACCAGGAGAGGTGAAGACACATCAGCTGACTTATACAGGGAAGAACACTCACATCTGTAAACAGTGTGACAAGAGTTTCAGTAAGTTAAGTCACCTGAAGACACATCAGCGTATCCACACAGGAGAAAAACCTTTTCACTGTAAAGAGTGTGACAAGAGTTTCAGTAAGTTAAGTCACCTGAAGAGACATCAGCGTATCCACACAGGAGAAAAACCTTTCTATTGTAAAGAGTGTGACAAGAGTTTCAGTCAGTTAGGGGACCTTAAGAAACACCAGCGTATCCACACAGGAGAAAAACCTTTTCACTGTAAAGAGTGTGACAAGTGTTTCAGTCAGTTAAGTCACCTGAAGACACACCAGCGTATCCACACAGGAGAAAAACCTTTTCACTGTAAAGAGTGTGACAAGAGTTTCAGTGTGTTAGGTACCCTGAAGACACACCAGCGTATCCACACTGGAGAAAAACCTTTTCACTGTAAAGAGTGTGACAAGAGTTTCAGTGAGTTATGTGCCCTGAAGACACACCAGCGTATCCACACTGGAGAAAAACCTTTTCACTGTAAAGAGTGTGACAAGAGTTTCAGTCAGTTATGTGCCCTGAAGACACACCAGCGTATCCACACTGGAGAAAAACCTTTTCACTGTAAAGAGTGTGACAAGAGTTTCAGTGTGTTAGGTACCCTGAAGAAACACCAGCGTATCCACACAGGAGAAAAACCTTTTCACTGTAAAGAGTGTGACAAGAGTTTCAGTGTGTTAGGTACCCTGAAGAAACACCAGCGTATCCACACTGGAGAAAAACCTTTTCACTGTAAAGAGTGTGACAAGAGTTTCAGACAGTTAGGTGACCTGATTAAACATCAGCGTATCCACACAGGAGAAAAACCTTCACTGCAAAGAATGTGACAGTCAGTTAGGTGACCTGAAGAGACATCTGCATAATCATCGTATCCACACTGGACAAAAACCTTTTCATTGTAAACAGTGAGAAAAACCATCTGCCATCTGCGGTGCGGTGCAGCGGGGGTGTGTGTGGACCCCTTTGAGTACTAAACAGTTTTCTGTAATGGGGTCCTCTCATTTGCATATTTAGGAGATGGCTTACCACTTATTGCATTAAAAATGCCTTAATCAAATTAGCAAGTTGTTGTTTTTTCCCCTTGTTACAGAGCTATTGAAGAAGTAGTTCAAAAATTGGAAATTCTGACTGCCATTTTATCATGCAAATTAGAAGGTCAACAACGAAAAGATTTGCTTGGGAACCATGTCTTTCTGATTCAGAACCGTGGAATTATGTAAAATGACCTGGTTCCCCACTTTTACCCCAAAATGCCTCTAACCTCCTTTTGAAGGCCTTTTTTTCTGAAATTCCTCCTGTCTCCCCTTAGACAGCCTGATGGTTTAGTTTAGGCAATTGGCACTGGGTGAAAAACGGGTTACAAAATCATGGGATAAAAATAAATACAAATAAGAAATAAATAAATCAAAAGCTGCCTTTTTTAATTGAGGAACAGCTTTTGTCACAGGTCACAGTGTCAGTAGCCTCACACACTCCCACAGCAATTTACAGCTGCTCTGTAATTATATGGAACTAGACCTTACCCGTTTGAAGATTTATGCTCCAAAATATGTGCATAGTGAGGGTTATAGGGAAAGTAACTGTAACTGGTGTGTGCATGACAATATGTAGGAGCATCATAATGTAAAGAGCAGGCCATCGAGGAGTGCATATTATTGAGCCAGACAGACAATGTGTAGAAGGATTGCGTTGCTATAATTGTGAATAGCCTATAGTTGATCAGTAAAAATGAAATAACAATAGACCTCCATCATACTTTGAAATGAAAGTAGCTACTATATTTGTGATGAATGAAAATAATTTAACATCAAAATGAGGTGAAAGAAGTATGGGGATTATGGATGCGTTAATGTACATTTGGGTGCTCATTTGGGAGCGTTTGGTGTCAGTTGAACTCATTTTTGCAGGGGTTGGCAACTGCATTTGCTTGCTTCCATATAGTTGGAAGATGAGACGGTCACAGTTACAACACACGCACAAAGCCGGTGCATTCGTGCACGCGCGCGACCCGTGCAGCGGTGACTACGCTAAATGACATGCGTGCGACCTAGGCAGTGGTGGACAGTGGACACTGGACACGCTAATGAAAGGCTTACAGAAGAGAGACATTGTACACACATGGTAACACACATGCGCATCACACCATAGACCCACAATGGAGAGAAATTATATTAGCGTATGGTGACCAGACGTCCCGTTTTACCCGGGACAGTCCCGTTTTCAAGCTGCGTGTCCCAGTGTCCCGACAAATATCTCTAAAACACTAATATGTCCCGGTTTTCAACATTCACTGCAAAATTGTCCCGGTTTTCGCCAGAATTAAAATAATAGTAGCTGTTTTCAGAGGTTGCATAGACATTTATCATGTTCTTTTCATGAAAACATGCTCACCTAACCAATCAGAAAACATGAACAAATTCATTGCGTGTCTGAATTCAACGCTGAGGCTGTTTGTCAATCACTCACTGCCTGTTTGCAACCCTGCGGTGCGTGTGTGCGCGTGCACTAACGTTAGAGAATGGGCAAACGCGTGCGCGGAAATGTGCGCATTGCTTTTAGGGTCCCGGGGCCGGTTTTAGGCAACAGTGTTTCGCGTCCCGGTTTGAGTGGCTGAAAATATGGTCACCCTATATTAGCGTCAAGAGCTAACAGCACCAAGAGCTAGTCATTGCACGATGGAAAGTGCAATTGCAAGGGGGACAAAGCGTAAATTAATTCCTTGGCTTGGTGTGCTCCTGCTCAGCAAGCCTGGGTCATGGCTTGCAGAGTACATTGTGATGACATCATCGAGATGTACTCTGCAAGCCATGACCTTGGCCAATGGGACCCTGGCATAAAACACATTTTGTGACGTTCTTCCCCTCAGGGTTTCGGATGGACAACAAACTTTGAGCTGTTTGTGCCAGGATGTAGGCCAGAAATTTAAGGCTGCACTTCAATTTACTTAAGCATTTACATTTTCGAATGGCTTTTCCCATTGAGCTCTGACCGGACAAAGCCAGATGTAGGAGCTATAGCTCCTGTTCCAAAGAGCACAACTGGGTCTAATAACAGCGTGGCATCGACATGGATCTCTTCCATCATGGAGGTGATGTCATATTGATGACGTCGCTCTTGCCCAAATATGGAGGGGCGGCAGCATGCGCACATCGGCGTGGTCAGGCATGCACGGCAACCGGTTGTGTTGTGAGTGAGGTCAGACCAGAGCTCTGCTCAGCATGTATAAGATATGAAAGTATTAATATTCCACTTCATTCCGCAGAGAAAGAGTGTTGTTTTCTTACTCAGTGTTGTGAGTGAAGGAGATAGAAAACACTGGGTGAAAGAGGATAAATGGATTGTCCATTACCCAACGGAACCCAAAACTCTGTCCCATCACTGTCCATGTATAGATGCAAATTTGATGATGAACTGCCACTCCAGGAAGGAGGGTGCTCTCAATCTTCCCAGACTAAGGTCCCCTGTTCTGATTGTACTCAAACGAGCCATGGTGACCTCTACTGCCAAATGCCCATAAATGGACAGGTCCCTTCAGAATCCTTCCAGCAAATCACCAGAATTGTAACCAGCCAGGAACAAGACACAAACGAAGAAAGATCTTACAGTCATCAAATGTTTACCAAGACTTTAACTCAACCAGGAGAGGTGAAGACACATCAGCTGACTTATACAGGGAAGAAAACTCACATCTGTAAACAGTGTGACAAGAGTTTCAGTAAGTTAAGTCACCTGAAGACACATCAGCGTATCCACACAGGAGAAAAACCTTTTTACTGTAAAGAGTGTGACAAGAGTTTCAGTAAGTTAAGTCACCTGAAGACACATCAACGTATCCATACAGGAGAAAAACCTTTCTATTGTAAAGAGTGTGACAAGAGTTTCAGTCAGTTAGGGGACCTTAAGAAACACCAGCGTATCCACACAGGAGAAAAACCTTTTCACTGTAAAGAGTGTGACAAGTGTTTCAGTCAGTTAAGTCACCTGAAGACACATCAGCGTATCCACACAGGAGAAAAACCTTTTCACTGTAAAGAGTGTGACAAGAGTTTCAGTGTGTTAGATACCCTGAAGACACACCAGCGTATCCACACTGGAGAAAAACCTTTTCACTGTAAAGAGTGTGACAAGAGTTTCAGTGAGTTATGTGCCCTGAAGAAACACCAGCGTATCCACACTGGAGAAAAACCTTTCATCTGTAAAGAGTGTGACAAGAGTTTCAGTGTGTTAGGTACCCTGAAGACACACCAGCGTATCCACACTGGAGAAAAACCTTTTCACTGTAAAGAGTGTGACAAGAGTTTCAGTCAGTTAGGGGACCTTAAGAAACATCAGCGTATCCACACAGGAGAAAAACCTTTTCACTGTAAAGAGTGTGACAAGAGTTTCAGTCAGTTATGTGCCCTGAAGACACACCAGCGTATCCACACTGGAGAAAAACCTTTTCACTGTAAAGAGTGTGACAAGAGTTTCAGTCAGTTATGTGCCCTGAAGACACACCAGCGTATCCACACTGGAGAAAAACCTTTTCACTGTAAAGAGTGTGACAAGAGTTTCAGTCAGTTATGTGCCCTGAAGACACACCAGCGTATCCACACTGGAGAAAAACCTTTCATCTGTAAAGAGTGTGACAAGAGTTTCAGTGTGTTAGGTACCCTGAAGAAACACCAGCGTATCCACACTGGAGAAAAACCTTTTCACTGTAAAGAGTGTGACAAGAGTTTCAGACAGTTAGGTGACCTGATTAAACATCAGCGTATCCACACAGGAGAAAAACCTTCACTGCAAAGAATGTGACAGTCAGTTAGGTGACCTGAAGAGACATCTGCATAATCATCGTATCCACACTGGACAAAAACCTTTTCATCGTAAACAGTGAGAAAAACCATCTGCCATCTGCGGTGCGGTGCAGCGGGGGTGTGTGTGGACCCCTTTGAGTACTAAACAGTTTTCTGTAATGGGGTCCTCTCATTTGCATATTTAGGAGATGGCTTACCACTTATTGCATTAAAAATGCCTTAATCACATTGTCTGGCACTCAGAACATAGATATAGACACTTTATTTGCAAGTTGTTTTTTTCCCTTGTTACAGAGCTATTGAAGAAGTAGTTCAAAAATTGGCAATTCCGACTGCCATTTTATCATGCAAATTAGAAGGTCAACAACCAAAAGATTTGCTTGGGAACCATGTCTTTCTGATTCAGAACCGTGGAATTATGTAAAATGACCTGGTTCCCCACTTTTACCCCAAAATGCCTCTAACCTCCTTTTGAAGGCCTTTTTTTCTGAAATTCCTCCTGTCTCCCCTTAGACAGCCTGATGGTTTAGTGTAGGCAATTGGCACTGGGTGAAAAACGGGTTACAAAATCATGGGATAAAAATAAATACAAATAAGAAATAAATAAATCAAAAGCTGCCTTTTTTAATTGAGGAACAGCTTTTGTCACAGGTCACAGTGTCAGTAGCCTCACACACTCCCACAGCAATTTACAGCTGCTCTGTAATTATATGGAACTAGACCTTACCCGTTTGAAGATTTATGCTCCAAAATATGTGCATAGTGAGGGTTATAGGGAAAGTAACTGTAACTGGTGTGTGCATGACAATATGTAGGAGCATCATAATGTAAAGAGCAGGCCATCGAGGAGTGCATATTATTGAGCCAGACAGACAATGTGTAGAAGGATTGCTTTGCTATAATTGTGAATAGCCTATAGTTGATCAGTAAAAATGAAATAACAATAGACCTCCATCATACTTTGAAATGAAAGTAGCTACTATATTTGTGATGAATGAAAATAATTTAACATCAAAATGAGGTGAAAGAAGTATGGGGATTATGGATGCGTTAATGTACATTTGGGTGCTCATTTGGGAGCGTTTGGTGTCAGTTGAACTCATTTTTGCAGGGGTTGGCAACTGCATTTGCTTGCTTCCATATAGTTGGAAGATGAGACGGTCACAGTTACAACACACGCACAAAGCCGGTGCATTCGTGCACGCGCGCGACCCGTGCAGCGGTGACTACGCTAAATGACATGCGTGCGACCTAGGCAGTGGTGGACAGTGGACACTGGACACGCTAATGAAAGGCTTACAGAAGAGAGACATTGTACACACATGGTAACACACGTGCGCATCACACCATAGACCCACAATGGAGAGAAATTATATTAGCGTATGGTGACCAGACGTCCCGTTTTACCCGGGACAGTCCCGTTTTCAAGCTGCGTGTCCCAGTGTCCCGACAAATATCTCTAAAACACTAATATGTCCCGGTTTTCAACATTCACTGCAAAATTGTCCCGGTTTTCGCCAGAATTAAAATAATAGTAGCTGTTTTCAGAGGTTGCATAGACATTTATCATGTTCTTTTCATGAAAACATGCTCACCTAACCAATCAGAAAACATGAACAAATTCATTGCGTGTCTGAATTCAACGCTGAGGCTGTTTGTCAATCACTCACTGCCTGTTTGCAACCCTGCGGTGCGTGTGTGCGCGTGCACTAACGTTAGAGAATGGGCAAACGCGTGCGCGGAAATGTGCGCATTGCTTTTAGGGTCCCGGGGCCGGTTTTAGGCAACAGTGTTTCGCGTCCCGGTTTGAGTGGCTGAAAATATGGTCACCCTATATTAGCGTCAAGAGCTAACAGCACCAAGAGCTAGTCATTGCACGATGGAAAGTGCAATTGCAAGGGGGACAAAGCGTAAATTAATTCCTTGGCTTGGTGTGCTCCTGCTCAGCAAGCCTGGGTCATGGCTTGCAGAGTACATTGTGATGACATCATCGAGATGTACTCTGCAAGCCATGACCTTGGCCAATGGGACCCTGGCATAAAACACATTTTGTGACGTTCTTCCCCTCAGGGTTTCGGATGGACAACAAACTTTGAGCTGTTTGTGCCAGGATGTAGGCCAGAAATTTGCACTTCAATTTACTTAAGCATTTACATTTTCGAATGCCTTTTCCCATTGAGCTCTGACCGGACAAAGCCAGATGTAGGAGCTATAGCTCCTGTTCCAAAGAGCACAACTGAAAACATGAATAAATTGGGTCTAATAACAGCGTGGCATCGACATGGATCTCTTCCATCATGGAGGTGATGTCATATTGATGACGTCGCTCTTGCCCAAATATGGAGGGGCGGCAGCATGCGCACATCGGCGTTGTCAGGCATGCACGGCAACCGGTTGTGTTGTGAGTGAGGTCAGACCAGAGCTCTGCTCAGCATGTATAAGATATGAAAGTATTAATATTCCACTTCATTCCGCAGAGAAAGAGCGTTGTTTCCTTACTCAGTGTTGTGAGAGAAGGAGATAGAAAACACTGGGTGTCTGAAAGAGGATAAATGGAGTGTCTATTACCCAACGGAACCCAAAACTCTGTCCCATCACTGTCCATGTATAGATGCAAATTTGATGATGAACTGCCACTCCAGGAAGGAGGGTGCTCTCAATCTTCCCAGACTAAGGTCCCCTGTTCTGATTGTACTCAAACGAGCCATGGTGACCTCTACTGCCAAATACCCATAAATGGACAGGTCCCTTCAGAATCCTTCCAGCAAATCACCAGAATTGTAACCAGCCAGGAACAAGACACAAACGAAGAAAGATCTTACAGTCATCAAATGTTTACCAAGACTTTAACTCAACCAGGAGATGTGAAGACACATCAGCTGACTTATACAGGGAAGAAAACTCACATCTGTGAACAGTGTGACAAGAGTTTCAGTAAGTTAAGTCACCTGAAGACACATCAGCGTATCCACACAGGAGAAAAACCTTTTCACTGTAAAGAGTGTGACAAGAGTTTCAGTCAGTTAGGGGACCTTAAGAAACACCAGCGTATCCACACAGGAGAAAAACCTTTTCACTGTAAAGAGTGTGACAAGAGTTTCAGTCAGTTAAGTCACCTGAAGACACATCAGCGTATCCACACAGGAGAAAAACCTTTTCACTGTAAAGAGTGTGACAAGAGTTTCAGTCAGTTAAGTCACCTGAAGACACACCAGCGTATCCACACAGGAGAAAAACCTTTTCACTGTAAAGAGTGTGACAAGTGTTTCAGTCAGTTAAGTCACCTGAAGACACACCAGCGTATCCACACAGGAGAAAAACCTTTTCACTGCAAAGAGTGTGACAAGAGTTTCAGTGTGTTAGATACCCTGAAGACACACCAGCGTATCCACACTGGAGAAAAACCTTTCATCTGTAAAGAGTGTGACAAGAGTTTCAGTGTGTTAGGTACCCTGAAGACACACCAACGTATCCACACTGGAGAAAAACCTTTTCACTGTAAAGAGTGTGACAAGAGTTTCAGTCAGTTAGGGGGCCTTAAGAAACACCAGCGTATCCACACAGGAGAAAAACCTTTTCACTGTAAAGAGTGTGACAAGTGTTTCAGTCAGTTAAGTCACCTGAAGACACATCAGCGTATCCACACAGGAGAAAAACCTTTTCACTGTAAAGAGTGTGACAAGAGTTTCAGTGTGTTAGGTACCCTGAAGACACACCAACGTATCCACACTGGAGAAAAACCTTTTCACTGTAAAGAGTGTGACAAGAGTTTCAGTCAGTTAGGGGGCCTTAAGAAACACCAGCGTATCCACACAGGAGAAAAACCTTTTCACTGTAAAGAGTGTGACAAGTGTTTCAGTCAGTTAAGTCACCTGAAGACACACCAGCGTATCCACACTGGAGAAAAACCTTTTCACTGTAAAGAGTGTGACAAGAGTTTCAGACAGTTAGGTGACCTGATTAAACATCAGCGTATCCACACAGGAGAAAAACCTTCACTGCAAAGAATGTGACAGTCAGTTAGGTGACCTGAAGAGACATCTGCATAATCATCGTATCCACACTGGACAAAAACCTTTTCATTGTAAACAGTGAGAAAAACCATCTGCCATCTGCGGTGCGGTGCAGCGGGGGTGTGTGTGGACCCCTTTGAGTACTAAACAGTTTTCTGTAATGGGGTCCTCTCATTTGCATATTTAGGAGATGGCTTACCACTTATTGCATTAAAAATGCCTTAATCACATTGTCTGACACTCAGAACATAGATATAGACACTTTATTTGCAAGTTGTTGTTTTTTTCCCCTTGTTACAGAGCTATTGAAGAAGTAGTTTAAAAATTGGAAATTCCGACTGCCATTTTATCATGCAAATTAGAAGGTCAACAACGAAAAGATTTGCTTGGGAACCATGTCTTTCTGATTCAGAACCGTGGAATTATGTAAAATGACCTGGTTCCCCACTTTTACCCCAAAATGCCTCTAACCTCCTTTTGAAGGCCTTTTTTTCTGAAATTCCTCCCGTCTCCCCTTAGACAGCCTGATGGTTTAGTTTAGGCAATTGGCACTGGGTGAAAAACGGGTTACAAAATCATGGGATAAAAATAAATACAAATAAGAAATAAATAAATCAAAAGCTGCCTTTTTTAATTGAGGAACATCTTTTGTCACAGGTCACAGTGTCAGTAGCCTCACACACGCATCATAATGTAAAGAGCAGGCCATCGAGGAGTGCATATTATTGAGCCAGACAGACAATGTGTAGAAGGATTGCTTTGCTATAATTGTGAATAGCCTATAGTTGATCAGTAAAAATGAAATAACAATAGACCTCCATCATACTTTGAAATGAAAGTAGCTACTATATTTGTGATGAATGAAAATAATTTAACATCAAAATGAGGTGAAAGAAGTATGGGGATTATGGATGCGTTAATGTACATTTGGGTGCTCATTTGGGAGAGTTTGGTGTCAGTTGAACTCATTTTTGCAGGGGTTGGCAACTGCATTTGCTTGCTTCCATATAGTTGGAAGATGAGACGGTCACAGTTACAACACACGCACAAAGCCGGTGCATTCGTGCACGCGCGCGACCCGTGCAGCGGTGACTACGCTAAATGACATGCGTGCGACCTAGGCAGCGGTGGACAGTGGACACTGGACACGCTAATGAAAGGCTTACAGAAGAGAGACATTGTACACACATGGTAACACACGTGCGCATCACACCATAGACCCACAATGGAGAGAAATTATATTAGCGTAGGGTGACCAGACGTCCCGTTTTACCCGGGACAGTCCCGTTTTCAAGCTGCGTGTCCCAGTGTCCCGACAAATATCTCTAAAACACTAATATGTCCCGGTTTTCAACATTCACTGCAAAATCCCGCCAGAATTAAAATAATAGTAGCTGTTTTCAGAGGTTGCATAGACATTTATCATGTTCTTTTCATGAAAACATGCTCACCTAACCAATCAGAAAACATGAACAAATTCATTGCGTTTCTGAATTCAACGCTGAGGCTGTTTGTCAATCACTCACTGCCTGTTTGCAACCCTGCGGTGCGTGTGTGCGCGTGCACGAACGTTAAGAGAATGGGCAAACGCGTGCGCGGAAATGTGCGCATTGCTTTTAGGGTCCCGGTTTTAGGCAACAGTGTTTCGCGTCCCGGTTTGAGTGGCTGAAAATATGGTCACCCTATATTAGCGTCAAGAGCTAACAGCACCAAGAGCTAGTCATTGCACGATGGAAAGTGCAATTGCAAGGGGGACAAAGCGTAAATTAATTCCTTGGCTTGGTGTGTGAACAGAACATCATTCAGAGTCCTTCTGCATGTTGTGTTTGCGCGGCTGTGGTAGATGTGCGGAGATTGTGGACGTAAGGGCTTACAGATCCCATGGGCTGGAGGGCTGGGGGCGTAGCAGGCTGTAACCGTGACAACAGAGCACAACCGTGACACACGCACTCGCTGCATATTGCGCGTGCTGACAGGCTGACTGTGTAGAAGAGAGAAATGTGTACACGACATTGACGACAATGGAGAGAAATGACTAATGAGGTTCCATTGTAGACGCTAACAGTTAGCATCAAGAGCTAACTATTCAATTCAAAGAAGCTTTATTGTCATGAGAAAACATACATTGAACATACTTTGTAACGTTTTGTAGGCCTACAGTAACTCCCAGTAGGTATGGGACTTTAAATATCAGCATTTTTGTTTTAAATCCTCCAATTTTGTTGTATTTCTCCCAGTAGGTATGGGAGTTTAAATATCAGCTTTTCTTTTTTGGTATGGGAGTTTTTTTCACTGGTTGTGATTTGATCCCATGTCCTGGAGGAACGGACCGTAACCCTGGCAACAGACAGATTAACTCGGCTGTAGAGTTCAACAGAAGCGGTGTAGAAAATGCTAATAAACAGCTTGAATTTGGGGAAAATGAAAATCGGGCTCCGTCACCGTCTGTATAATGCTAATGGCCAATGCCATGTGAACTTTGGGATCAGTTGCTGAAGCGAGTGAATAGATAAACGTGTTAAGGGCCGGTTCTAGGGTTCAGGTGGCCCTAAGCAAGATTATTTTAGGTGGCCCCCCACTGACGGGCGCACACTTATTAACTGTCTTTGAATCGCCAAAACCAAAGTTATAAATAATAACGTCTTCTTCTATCTAGTAGAACATGTGGTGTCTGTTGTTAGCACTCAAGCATGTATCTAACAACAGACATAGGGTTGAAAACTCCAAGAGATTCAAATATGGGATACATCCTGGCCGCCCGGGCGGCCGAAAAAATGGGGGTTTTGAGGGGTCAAAACCCCAGAAATGCATAGAAATCTGCATTTTGGCACAGATCAGACAGTTCTACCAATAACATACAATAAAGTTTACAATGGAGGTAAAACATTATTTGATCATTCTCTCTGGTTAGTTAAAAGCTATTAAAACAGAAACATGTAGGCCTATGCTCTAATGAAAAACATTTCAAAACCAAGATATAATTATAATACATATCTATTTCTAGGCACTGTTTCATTTGTCCAAAAACATGAGTGTAATGTTGTAACAAGAAAAAACAACAATTGATTTGAATCAGATTCATTCATCTGTGTTCATCCTGTGTTCTTTTGGTCTGAAATTGCAACTTGTAGGCCTCTTCAACTCTACAGTATGTGGCATATTTTCAATTCTGTTGTGTCTTGTGTGAGATCTTAATTTTATTGCACATTAAAATAATAAGTAGCATTTGGATAGGGTAGGAGTGGGCAACTTTGATGATGGAGAGGGCCACTATATTTCACAATCACTCCAGAGGGCCATAATGCATATTGTAAAAAAAATAGATCTACAAGCATTGCGATGATCCACTATTTTCAATTTTTTTTTAATTGGAATCCTGTATTCTTTTTAGTAGGGGTGTAACGATATAGTAACTGTATCGAAATATCGTTTTTAACTTAAAAAATCGAAGTAGATTGAAATGAAAACAGCTAAAATCGAATCGTATCGTTTTATTTTGTATCGTATCGAATCGGCAGTGCAAAGAATCGATTGTATCGATACTACTTACTTGTGCATTGTATTTAGCATTTTTAAGAAGAAAAAATGAAAAGGAGGGGTTTAATTACTTTTCCTTTCCATATAGCTACACTGGTCTATTGATAAAGGGGTGTAATCTCTGGGTTCATGTCAAGGTGCAGGTTTGTCAATATACAATGCCCATGTATTTGGCAGATAATCACTGTGTTTACTTATTTATATCCATAATAATACATGTTTCCCTTAAAGACCTGCACTATCCACACCTTTCACACAGATTTAATTTATTTGCTAAATAGTTACTATATCGATTTCAAATAATTAAATCGAATCGTATCGTATCGCCATGAATGAACCAATATCTTCCATGTATCGTATCGTCAACCATGTATCGTGATATGTATCGAATCGCTATTAAAATGTATCGTTACACCCCTACTTTTTAGCTATTATTTTTACTGGAATCCTGAAAAGTAACATTATTATTTAATTTCAAATACATTTATATGTTCGTATGTTAACTTTATGAAATGCAAATACATTGACAAAAAAGACTATAGCACTGGTCATTATGCTACTACTATAGACTTAAGTAATTAAAGTGGGTAACAGCTGAAATCAATAATATATCAGTATTCCGATATTAACCTGCGGGTCTTGGCCACATGTCGAGAGGGCCACTTCACACTCACTCCACAATGCATATAGTGAAAAATAGCTGATGTACAAGCTCAAAACGCGTTGCAGTCTTCTCCCTGTGATGTGGCCCCCTTATGGTTGTGGCCCTAAGCGACCGCTTATGTTGCTTATGCCAGGAACCGGCCCTGTCGGAGCGTGAGTGAGTGAGTTTCTAAAATTATTATGTACAGTAGGATATCACACTGTGATTCAAATCTAGTGGAAAATAAGTCTGTTATTCAAGATTTACAATATCAGGAGGGAACAGCATGTCATTTTCAGCACCATTTAAAAAGAATTACCACATAGGTGTTATGTATTCAATTGCTGTATAACACTTTTGTTAATATCTTAATTTTATTCTTTTTCCAAAGGCTGCGGTTGGAATGGCAATACAGTATATGGACATACTGTGTCCATGTGGTCTATGATGTCAGACATCTATGATGTCAGTCATCTCCATATTTGGGAAAAGTTGAATGTTTGTATTTTCCCATTCAAGTCAATGTTTTCTCTAATGAATTAATAATATATTTACATTAAACTATATATAAAACATATCTCTTAGCCAAATGCAAGCAGACGAGTCCCTATGAAGCGGGTCAATTTGACATAATGTGAGCGTGCCACCACAAACTGTGGGAGGAGTAGCACGGCAAAATAAAGTTTATCCGGAAAGATGTAAGAAGGTTGGAGTATTATAATCTGCAACCACACGTCTAATAAGCCAGAGAGGGAGAGGGAGGGAGAGAGGGTGGGTAGAGGGGGAGTGAAAGTTAGAGCATTACTTATGTTGTGGTGGCACCGAATTGTGCCACCACCTCCCGCTATTGACGACTGCACGATGACTCATTCACAAGCGCATTTTTGGTTTCTCAAAAGCAAACGGAAATCACAACAATTGTTTCTAATTGATGTTTGCCATGCGATTCCTTTGTTGTGGCAGGTGCTTGTATTTATCAGGCCTCATGTCAAAATGTGTTTGCCATGGCCATTGGGATCGCTGTTAGTCAACATGCTAGCAGTCACTAGTGGCAGAATCTATGTGCCCTCAACTAATATAAGGGAGTTTTTGAGACAGTTCTTGTGGTAAAACAGTAGCACTATGTTGGCTAATACTATACAGTTGTTAAACAATGGTAAATTCAAAAAGGCTCAGGGAACGACAACGAGTATGACTGGATTGTTGACCACATAACTGCAATGGCCCCAGTTCAACTCTGACAGCAAAAGGGATTTCTGTGTGGAGTTTGCATGTTCTTCCCGTGTCCTCTAGAGTAGGTTCCGTCACAAATAGCGGGGCAGATAAATGCATTTTTGCACTAAAATACTTCACAAGTGGAAAGAAACCTAAAACTTTTCACAAGTACTTCTTAGGGGTTGTTCCTATGATAAAACACATTAGACACTGAAAAGTCAAAATGGCTGCCATGTTTCCAAGATGGACAGTACGCCAGCCAGTTAATGTTCGATTTTCATAATATTAGAGTTGTAGGTTTTAAAACATCCTGAGTTCATTTATTACACTTTAAAAGCAGACAGAATAACCTTTCTGACTTTTGGTTGGGGACTTTCCTCACCTGGGACCCCCCAAACAGACCCCTGGGTCTATCTCAGTAATCGCTTTGCTCCTGCTCCAGAGCAATGTTAAATTAGATCATAACTGAAGCATTAAAGTTGTTGTAACTGGGCTCTGAAAGCAAAAATGAGTAGTAGCAAATACCCAGGGGTCTTCCACAGGGGGTCCAGGACCCCTAGGGGGTCCTCAGAGTTACTACAGGGGGCCTGCCGAATCTTGATGGGGAAGTTTTTTTTAGACAGACAGGTTCACAGGTGTTACTGCAGGGATTGCAAGAATTAAGGTATTGCAACTTCTCACTTTGGGCACGCAGACTAACATGTCCATTTATTGCACTGCACTCACACTGACAACACAACACACACACCTCTTTGTTATCGTCACCCCAAAACCCGCACCCTATCCTCTTAAAGAGCTCATGGTCAATTGTACCCAAAGGAATTCACTACTATACATGTCCTCCCTAATAGTGTTGACAGTTTCCACTATAGCATTGCAGGGAGGAGTGCAAGGCAGGTTATTGTTTGAGCAGCTGCACCGTCCCTTGTAACCTGCTTAGCAGCCACATTTGATGAGCTCAAGTACTACCTTTGGAGCAGGGAGGGCAAGAAACCTGACTGGAACATACCCTCCACTCTCTGAATTCCATCTATTTTTTTCAATTGATGGAAGCTCCGGGCAATTTGTCAGGTATGACAAAGTAGGCATCATAATACGATACTTTCATCAAGGGACATGATTTTGAGGAAGTGCAAACACATGAAGAGGCTGATACCCCGATTCCTTATCAAGTCCTTGCCTCCGGTACACAAAAAGGAAATTGATATATTCGAGTGAGTTCAAGTTATTGCATGTTACAAATGTCAAGGGTTCCTTTGCGTACATAGTTTTTCAGGTGCTGACTGGAGAAGAACATTTGTTGGAATCACCAAAAAGAAGACATGGGTCAATGCCTACTTTATGATGATGATGACCAAGCCATTAACCGCTTCAAGGACCTAGGCAAGGTCATTGGCCATTCCTCCTGAGCTTATAAATGGTGAGCTTCCATTAACATTGCAGTCGGAACATTTTGAATGCCATGTTTACAGTCCAACAACCCTGGGATTACTCAGATGGGAACTATTTCTGTCAAAGAACTTGGAGGGTGAGATGCTACCTCCAACTCGTGCTGCACTGCTACTACATTACCTCTGTGCAAACTCCGTCACAATGCAGGATAAATCATACCTGACAAATTGCCCTGTGCTTCCACCAATCGAAGAAAATAGATGGAATTCAGAGAGTGGAGGGTATATTCCAGTCAGGTTTCTTGCTCTCCCTGCTCCAAAGGCAGTACTTGAGCTCATCAAATGTGTCTGCAAAGCAGGTTGTAAGGGACGGTGCAGCTGCTCAAATAACCTGCCTTTCACTGGTTACACCCCGCCATTCCAAAACACCGCCATTCCGAACATTGACTTCTAACCCTAACCCTACCCCTAACCCTAACCCTAACCCTAACCCTTACCCTAACCCTAACCCTAACCCTACCCCTAACCCTACCCCTAACCCTAACCCTAGTCAATGTTCGGAATGGCGGTGTTTCGGAATGGCGGTCTGACACCCCTTTCACTCTATCCTATGGTGGAGACTGTGTCAACACTATTAGGTTGGACATTGAAGATGATGATGATGAAGACGATTATATCCTGCATGTCTGAAATTACTGTATTGTAGTGAATCTCTTTGGGCGTAATTGACCATGGGCTCTATAAGAGGATAAGGTGAGGGTTTTGGGGTGACAATATCAAAGAGGTGTGTGTGTGTGCGTGCGTGCGTGCGTGCGTGCGTGCGTGCGTGCGTGCGTGCGTGCTGTCATTGTGAGTGCAGTGCAATAAATGGAAATGTTGTTCTGCGCCCAAAGTGAAAAGTTGCAATACCTTCATTATTGCAATCCCTGCAGTAACAGCTGTCAACCATAACTGTTTAACACAAAAACATTATAAATAATACTGAGAATACTAATAAACCATCAAAGTACAATACATAAAACAGGATACATAAAAACATTCGAAGTTTCAAATGTAAAAAAAAAAATCTCATCGAGTTTTGGCAGGCCCCCTGTAGTAGCTCTGAGGACCCCCTGTGGAGGACCTCTGTTATTTGCTACTAGTCATTTTTGATTTCAGAGCATATTTCAGATCTAATTTAACATTGTTCTGGAGCAGGAGCAGGAGCGATTACTGAAATAGGGGTCTGTCTGGGGGGTCCCAGGTGAGGAAAGACCCCAACCAAAAGTCAGAAAGGTTATTCTGGCTGCTTTAAAAGTGTAATAAATGAACTCAGGATGTTTTAAAACCTACAAAACAACTCTAATATTATGAAAATCCAATATTAACTGGCTGGTGTACTGTAAAACATAACTGAAAAGGCAGCCATCTTTAAAACTGGCGGCCATTTTGAAAATTAAGTGTCTAATGTGATTTTTCTAAAGAATTACCCAAGAGGTACACTCTGTCAAATGTTGGTGCTTCTTTCCAGAACTGAAGTATTGTTCTCCTTAACTGCCCCGCTAAAAAACAGGATGCAGAAATGTGATTATTGGAGGCATTTTGGTGTAAAAATGGGGAATTGGGCCATTTTACATAATACAAGGGTGCTGAATCTAAAAAAACATAGTTCCCAATCAAAATGTTTTGTTTTTAACCTTCCAATTTGCATAACAAAATGGCTGTAACAAAGCACTCAAAACAGACACATAAAGTGTATATGTTCTGAAGGTCAGGCAAAGAGTGTAAGGTATTTTTAATGTTTCTAAATATGGAAATTAGAGGCCACCATTACATAAAAGTCCACACTCATTGCCCTTATTTTCTTTACTACTTATCTGTATTTTTTGGCATCTTTGGATATCTAAAATACATATTTAGATGATCCCATGTAAAAATCCTGGGGAACATATACATTTGGCCCGTGAATACCAGGCAGAAATATATTGAAGTCAATGGAGTGACATTCCATAAATAGACTATCATGGGGATTTTTATGCCTTGTATAACACACCTCCAGGATGAGTTCCAGCCACTGGTACTCACACTGGTACTCTGGTCCTCTTGAACACTGGGATATGAGAACCAAGACGGTGAGTGGTTCCTGGGTCAGGTTATAGGTGGCGGAAGTCCACAAAAAAATATAACGCTCAAAAGTTTTATATGGATATTTTAATTTAAAACACTCATTGATCATCCGGTATCAGTGGGGTTAAAATCTGTTAAAATCTAATTATTCTTAGGAATGCGACAAAATATATATATATATATATATAAATATATATTGAAATAAGGTCTCCATGGGGTGAGTAATCGATAGGGAAAAAAGGTCATTTTGGGGGTGATATACTCCTTTAAAGGTTCTACACCATGCATTTAAAAATAATTTATATAATATTGTTTATGTCCCAAAAACGTTTTTCAAAAGGTTTGAGGCTAAATTTAGACCATTGCTGAATAAAGAGCCCCTGTAATTTCTGCCTGGCTTTCAGAGCATTTTCAGCTGCAGTACCACCTTGTCCTGAGTGGGAGGACTGCACTATTGAGACAGTTTTGGCCCCACACTCCTCCCCACCTCCTGCTCAGCAAGCCTGGGTCATGGCTTGCAGAGTACATTGTGATGACATCATCGAGATGTACTCTGCAAGCCATGACCTTGGCCAATGGGACCCTGGCATAAAACACATTTTGTGACGTTCTTCCCCTAAGGGTTTCGGATGGACAACAAACTTTGAGCTGTTTGTGCCAGGATGTAGGCCAGAAATTTAAGGCTGCACTTCAATTTACTTAAAGGGGTCCTGCCACGCCCCGAAATTATAATAGTATGATACAGTAGGATACAGTAGGTCACGTGGTCTTTTTTAAAACGGTCTGAAATCTCTGAATCAAATGATCCCATCCCCCGTAGCGCAGCCCCCTCCACTCGGAGGAGTAGAGAGACAGACGGGAGACAGCCTGGTCAGCAGATATGGGATTTATGGCTATTTGAAGTGAGCTGGATCTCTGAAATTGAGTACTTTTCCCACCACTGTTCATTAGAAAGGAACAGCTCCCTACTGTGAACCGAATCATATCGTTCATTTCAAAGAGCCGTTCAAAAGACTTGATTCGTTCGCGAACGTCACATCTATACTGGCCAGCCGCACGCAGTTCGAGGATGAGTTCGAGCGCAGCTGCCCAACTCAGTGAAAACATCGTGTTTTCCATTTCAATGAATAAACATAAACAAGCATATTCCCATGAACAATGGGGAAGTAACAACCAGTAACCACCGGAAATATAATTTTTATAGCCACAGATTTATATATAAATGTGTGTCTTTAGCTGGTTAGCTTTAGTGCTAGCCCAGCTAGCTAGCCCTGTGGGAGCATAGAAGTTGTGAGGGCTGTGACTGTGAGAGCGAGCCTGCGGGCGATGGGAAGAAAATGTACATTGTGCAGACATACAGTAAGTAACAGTCAATTAATTAATTTGATTGGCTTATCGTGCATTCCCACAATGACATCAAACAAATATTAACTTGTTTTTAATATAATTTCTTAAGGTGACAGTAACCCTTAAGGTGGCATAACCCCTTTAAGCATTTACATTTTCGAATGCCTTTTCCCATTGAGCTCTGACCGGACAAAGCCAGATGTAGGAGCTATAGCTCCTGTTCCAAAGAGCACAACTGAAAACATGAATAAATTGGGTCTAATAACAGCGTGGCATCGACATGGATCTCTTCCATCATGGAGGTGATGTCATATTGATGACGTCGCTCTTGCCCAAATATGGAGGGGCGGCAGCATGCGCACATCGGCGTGGTCAGGCATGCACGGCAACCGGTTGTGTTGTGAGTGAGGTCAGACCAGAGCTCTGCTCAGCATGTATAAGATATGAAAGAATTAATATTCCACTTCATTCCGCAGAGACAAGAGCGTTGTTTCCTTACTCAGTGTTGTGAGAGAAGGAGATAGAAAACACTGGGAGTGTGAAAGAGGATAAATGGATTGTCCATTACCCAACGGAACCCAAAACTCTGTCCCATCACTGTCCATGTATAGATGCAGATTTGATGATGAACTGCCACTCCAGGAAGGAGGGTGCTCTCAATCTTCCCAGACTAAGGTCCCCTGTTCTGATTGTACTCAAACGAGCCATGGTGACCTTTACTGCCAAATACCCATAAATGGACAGGTCCCTTCAGAATCCTTCCAGCAAATCACCAGAATTGTAACCAGCCAGGAACAAGACACAAACGAAGAAAGATCTTACAGTCATCAAATGTTTACCAAGACTTTAACTCAACCAGGAGAGGTGAAGACACATCAGCTGACTTATACAGGGAAGAAAACTCACATCTGTAAACAGTGTGACAAGAGTTTCAGTAAGTTAAGTCACCTGAAGACACATCAGCGTATCCACACAGGAGAAAAACCTTTTCACTGTAAAGAGTGTGACAAGAGTTTCAGTGTGTTAGGTACCCTGGAGATACATCAGCGTATCCACACAGGAGAAAAACCTTTCTATTGTAAACAGTGTGACAAGAGTTTCAGTCAGTTAATTCACCTGAAGATTCACCAGCGTATTCACACAGGAGAAAAACCTTTTCACTGTAAAGAGTGTGACAAGAGTTTCAGTCAGTTAGGGGACCTTAAGAAACACCAGCGTATCCACACAGGAGAAAAACCTTTTCACTGTAAAGAGTGTGACAAGTGTTTCAGTCAGTTAAGTCACCTGAAGACACATCAGCGTATCCACACAGGAGAAAAACCATTTCACTGTAAAGAGTGTGACAAGAGTTTCAGTGTGTTAGATACCCTGAAGACACACCAGCGTATCCACACTGGAGAAAAACCTTTTCACTGTAAAGAGTGTGACAAGAGTTTCAGTCAGTTAGGGGGCCTTAAGAAACACCAGCGTATCCACACAGGAGAAAAACCTTTTCACTGTAAAGAGTGTGACAAGTGTTTCAGTCAGTTATGTGCCCTGAAGACACACCAGCGTATCCACACTGGAGAAAAACCTTTCATCTGTAAAGAGTGTGACAAGAGTTTCAGTGTGTTAGATACCCTGAAGACACACCAGCGTATCCACACTGGAGAAAAACCTTTTCACTGTAAAGAGTGTGACAAGAGTTTCAGTCAGTTAGGTACCCTGAAGAAACACCTGCGTATCCACACTGGAGAAAAACCTTTTCACTGTGAAGAGTGTGACAAGAGTTTCAGACAGTTAGGTGACCTGATTAAACATCAGCGTATCCACACAGGAGAAAAACCTTCACTGCAAAGAATGTGACAGTCAGTTAGGTGACCTGAAGAGACATCTGCATAATCATCGTATCCACACTGGACAAAAACCTTTTCATTGTAAAAACCATCTGCCGTCTGCGGTGCGGTGCAGCGGGGGTGTGTGTGGACCCCTTTGAGTACTAAACAGTTTTCTGTAATGGTGGCCTCTCATTTGCATATTTAGGAGATGGCTTACCACTTATTGCATTAAAAATGCCTTAATCACATTTGCAAGTTGTTGTTTTTTCCCCTTGTTACAGAGCTATTGAAGAAGTAGTTCAAAAATTGGAAATTCTGACTGCCATTTTATCATGCAAATTAGAAGGTCAACAACGAAAAGATTTGCTTGGGAACCATGTCTTTCTGATTCAGAACCGTAGAATTATGTAAAATGACCTGGTTCCCCACTTTTACCCCAAAATGCCTCTAACCTCCTTTTGAAGGCCTTTTTTTCTGAAATTCCTCCTGTCTCCCCTTAGACAGCCTGATGGTTTAGTTTAGGCAATTGGCACTGGGTGAAAAACGGGTTACAAAATCATGGGATAAAAATAAATACAAATAAGAAATAAATAAATCAAAAGCTGCCTTTTTTAATTGAGGAACAGCTTTTGTCACAGGTCACAGTGTCAGTAGCCTCACACACTCCCACAGCAATTTACAGCTGCTCTGTAATTATATGGAACTAGACCTTACCCGTTTGAAGATTTATGCTCCAAAATATGTGCATAGTGAGGGTTATAGGGAAAGTAACTGTAACTGGTGTGTGCATGACAATATGTAGGAGCATCATAATGTAAAGAGCAGGCCATCGAGGAGTGCATATTATTGAGCCAGACAGACAATGTGTAGAAGGATTGCTTTGCTATAATTGTGAATAGCCTATAGTTGATCAGTAAAAATGAAATAAGAATAGACCTCCATCATACTTTGAAATGAAAGTAGCTACTATATTTGTGATGAATGAAAATAATTTAACATCAAAATGAGGTGAAAGAAGTATGGGGATTATGGATGCGTTAATGTACATTTGGGTGCTCATTTGGGAGCGTTTGGTGTCAGTTGAACTCATTTTTGCAGGGGTTGGCAACTGCATTTGCTTGCTTCCATATAGTTGGAAGATGAGACGGTCACAGTTACAACACACGCACAAAGCCGGTGCATTCGTGCACGCGCGCGACCCGTGCAGCGGTGACTACGCTAAATGACATGCGTGCGACCTAGGCAGTGGTGGACAGTGGACACTGGACACGCTAATGAAAGGCTTACAGAAGAGAGACATTGTACACACATGGTAACACACGTGCGCATCACACCATAGACCCACAATGGAGAGAAATTATATTAGCGTATGGTGACCAGACGTCCCGTTTTACCCGGGACAGTCCCGTTTTCAAGCTGCGTGTCCCAGTGTCCCGACAAATATCTCTAAAACACTAATATGTCCCGGTTTTCAACATTCACTGCAAAATTGTCCCGGTTTTCGCCAGAATTAAAATAATAGTAGCTGTTTTCAGAGGTTGCATAGACATTTATCATGTTCTTTTCATGAAAACATGCTCACCTAACCAATCAGAAAACATGAACAAATTCATTGCGTGTCTGAATTCAACGCTGAGGCTGTTTGTCAATCACTCACTGCCTGTTTGCAACCCTGCGGTGCGTGTGTGCGCGTGCACTAACGTTAGAGAATGGGCAAACGCGTGCGCGGAAATGTGCGCATTGCTTTTAGGGTCCCGGGGCCGGTTTTAGGCAACAGTGTTTCGCGTCCCGGTTTGAGTTGCTGAAAATATGGTCACCCTATATTAGCGTCAAGAGCTAACAGCACCAAGAGCTAGTCATTGCACGATGGAAAGTGCAATTGCAAGGGGGACAAAGCGTAAATTAATTCCTTGGCTTGGTGTGCTCCTGCTCAGCAAGCCTGGGTCATGGCTTGCAGAGTACATTGTGATGACATCATCGAGATGTACTCTGCAAGCCATGACCTTGGCCAATGGGACCCTGGCATAAAACACATTTTGTGACGTTCTTCCCCTCAGGGTTTCGGATGGACAACAAACTTTGAGCTGTTTGTGCCAGGATGTAGGCCAGAAATTTAAGGCTGCACTTCAATTTACTTAAGCATTTACATTTTCGAATGGCTTTTCCCATTGAGCTCTGACCGGACAAAGCCAGATGTAGGAGCTATAGCTCCTGTTCCAAAGAGCACAACTGGGTCTAATAACAGCGTGGCATCGACATGGATCTCTTCCATCATGGAGGTGATGTCATATTGATGACGTCGCTCTTGCCCAAATATGGAGGGGCGGCAGCATGCGCACATCGGCGTGGTCAGGCATGCACGGCAACCGGTTGTGTTGTGAGTGAGGTCAGACCAGAGCTCTGCTCAGCATGTATAAGATATGAAAGTATTAATATTCCACTTCATTCCGCAGAGAAAGAGTGTTGTTTTCTTACTCAGTGTTGTGAGTGAAGGAGATAGAAAACACTGGGTGAAAGAGGATAAATGGATTGTCCATTACCCAACGGAACCCAAAACTCTGTCCCATCACTGTCCATGTATAGATGCAAATTTGATGATGAACTGCCACTCCAGGAAGGAGGGTGCATGCTCTCAATCTTCCCAGACTAAGGTACTGGGCATTTGGCAGTATAGGTCACCTATACTGCCAAATGCCCATAAATGGACAGGTCCCTTCAGAATCCTTCCAGCAAATCACCAGAATTGTAACCAGCCAGGAACAAGACACAAACGAAGAAAGATCTTACAGTCATCAAATGTTTACCAAGACTTTAACTCAACCAGGAGAGGTGAAGACACATCAGCTGACTTATACAGGGAAGAAAACTCACATCTGTAAACAGTGTGACAAGAGTTTCAGTAAGTTAAGTCACCTGAAGATACATCAGCGTATCCACACAGGAGAAAAACCTTTTCACTGTAAAGAGTGTGACAAGAGTTTCAGTAAGTTAAGTCACCTGAAGACACATCAGCGTATCCACACAGGAGAAAAACCTTTTCACTGTAAAGAGTGTGACAAGAGTTTCAGTAAGTTAAGTCACCTGAAGACACATCAACGTATCCACACAGGAGAAAAACCTTTCTATTGTAAAGAGTGTGACAAGAGTTTCAGTCAGTTAGGGGACCTTAAGAAACACCAGCGTATCCACACAGGAGAAAAACCTTTTCACTGTAAAGAGTGTGACAAGTGTTTCAGTCAGTTAAGTCACCTGAAGACACATCAGCGTATCCACACAGGAGAAAAACCTTTTCACTGTAAAGAGTGTGACAAGAGTTTCAGTGTGTTAGATACCCTGAAGACACACCAGCGTATCCACACTGGAGAAAAACCTTTTCACTGTAAAGAGTGTGACAAGAGTTTCAGTGAGTTATGTGCCCTGAAGACACACCAGCGTATCCACACTGGAGAAAAACCTTTCATCTGTAAAGAGTGTGACAAGAGTTTCAGTGTGTTAGGTACCCTGAAGACACACCAGCGTATCCACACTGGAGAAAAACCTTTTCACTGTAAAGAGTGTGACAAGAGTTTCAGTCAGTTAGGGGACCTTAAGAAACACCAGCGTATCCACACAGGAGAAAAACCTTTTCACTGTAAAGAGTGTGACAAGAGTTTCAGTGAGTTATGTGCCCTGAAGACACACCAGCGTATCCACACTGGAGAAAAACCTTTTCACTGTAAAGAGTGTGACAAGAGTTTCAGTGAGTTATGTGCCCTGAAGACACACCAGCGTATCCACACTGGAGAAAAACCTTTTCACTGTAAAGAGTGTGACAAGAGTTTCAGTCAGTTATGTGCCCTGAAGACACACCAGCGTATCCACACTGGAGAAAAACCTTTCATCTGTAAAGAGTGTGACAAGAGTTTCAGTGTGTTAGGTACCCTGAAGAAACACCAGCGTATCCACACTGGAGAAAAACCTTTTCACTGTAAAGAGTGTGACAAGAGTTTCAGACAGTTAGGTGACCTGATTAAACATCAGCGTATCCACACAGGAGAAAAACCTTCACTGCAAAGAATGTGACAGTCAGTTAGGTGACCTGAAGAGACATCTGCATAATCATCGTATCCACACTGGACAAAAACCTTTTCATCGTAAACAGTGAGAAAAACCATCTGCCATCTGCGGTGCGGTGCAGCGGGGGTGTGTGTGGACCCCTTTGAGTACTAAACAGTTTTCTGTAATGGGGTCCTCTCATTTGCATATTTAGGAGATGGCTTACCACTTATTGCATTAAAAATGCCTTAATCACATTGTCTGGCACTCAGAACATAGATATAGACACTTTATTTGCAAGTTGTTTTTTTCCCTTGTTACAGAGCTATTGAAGAAGTAGTTCAAAAATTGGCAATTCCGACTGCCATTTTATCATGCAAATTAGAAGGTCAACAACCAAAAGATTTGCTTGGGAACCATGTCTTTCTGATTCAGAACCGTGGAATTATGTAAAATGACCTGGTTCCCCACTTTTACCCCAAAATGCCTCTAACCTCCTTTTGAAGGCCTTTTTTTCTGAAATTCCTCCTGTCTCCCCTTAGACAGCCTGATGGTTTAGTGTAGGCAATTGGCACTGGGTGAAAAACGGGTTACAAAATCATGGGATAAAAATAAATACAAATAAGAAATAAATAAATCAAAAGCTGCCTTTTTTAATTGAGGAACAGCTTTTGTCACAGGTCACAGTGTCAGTAGCCTCACACACTCCCACAGCAATTTACAGCTGCTCTGTAATTATATGGAACTAGACCTTACCCGTTTGAAGATTTATGCTCCAAAATATGTGCATAGTGAGGGTTATAGGGAAAGTAACTGTAACTGGTGTGTGCATGACAATATGTAGGAGCATCATAATGTAAAGAGCAGGCCATCGAGGAGTGCATATTATTGAGCCAGACAGACAATGTGTAGAAGGATTGCTTTGCTATAATTGTGAATAGCCTATAGTTGATCAGTAAAAATGAAATAACAATAGACCTCCATCATACTTTGAAATGAAAGTAGCTACTATATTTGTGATGAATGAAAATAATTTAACATCAAAATGAGGTGAAAGAAGTATGGGGATTATGGATGCGTTAATGTACATTTGGGTGCTCATTTGGGAGCGTTTGGTGTCAGTTGAACTCATTTTTGCAGGGGTTGGCAACTGCATTTGCTTGCTTCCATATAGTTGGAAGATGAGACGGTCACAGTTACAACACACGCACAAAGCCGGTGCATTCGTGCACGCGCGCGACCCGTGCAGCGGTGACTACGCTAAATGACATGCGTGCGACCTAGGCAGTGGTGGACAGTGGACACTGGACACGCTAATGAAAGGCTTACAGAAGAGAGACATTGTACACACATGGTAACACACGTGCGCATCACACCATAGACCCACAATGGAGAGAAATTATATTAGCGTATGGTGACCAGACGTCCCGTTTTACCCGGGACAGTCCCGTTTTCAAGCTGCGTGTCCCAGTGTCCCGACAAATATCTCTAAAACACTAATATGTCCCGGTTTTCAACATTCACTGCAAAATTGTCCCGGTTTTCGCCAGAATTAAAATAATAGTAGCTGTTTTCAGAGGTTGCATAGACATTTATCATGTTCTTTTCATGAAAACATGCTCACCTAACCAATCAGAAAACATGAACAAATTCATTGCGTGTCTGAATTCAACGCTGAGGCTGTTTGTCAATCACTCACTGCCTGTTTGCAACCCTGCGGTGCGTGTGTGCGCGTGCACTAACGTTAGAGAATGGGCAAACGCGTGCGCGGAAATGTGCGCATTGCTTTTAGGGTCCCGGGGCCGGTTTTAGGCAACAGTGTTTCGCGTCCCGGTTTGAGTGGCTGAAAATATGGTCACCCTATATTAGCGTCAAGAGCTAACAGCACCAAGAGCTAGTCATTGCACGATGGAAAGTGCAATTGCAAGGGGGACAAAGCGTAAATTAATTCCTTGGCTTGGTGTGCTCCTGCTCAGCAAGCCTGGGTCATGGCTTGCAGAGTACATTGTGATGACATCATCGAGATGTACTCTGCAAGCCATGACCTTGGCCAATGGGACCCTGGCATAAAACACATTTTGTGACGTTCTTCCCCTCAGGGTTTCGGATGGACAACAAACTTTGAGCTGTTTGTGCCAGGATGTAGGCCAGAAATTTAAGGCTGCACTTCAATTTACTTAAGCATTTACATTTTCGAATGCCTTTTCCCATTGAGCTCTGACCGGACAAAGCCAGATGTAGGAGCTATAGCTCCTGTTCCAAAGAGCACAACTGAAAACATGAATAAATTGGGTCTAATAACAGCGTGGCATCGACATGGATCTCTTCCATCATGGAGGTGATGTCATATTGATGACGTCGCTCTTGCCCAAATATGGAGGGGCGGCAGCATGCGCACATCGGCGTTGTCAGGCATGCACGGCAACCGGTTGTGTTGTGAGTGAGGTCAGACCAGAGCTCTGCTCAGCATGTATAAGATATGAAAGTATTAATATTCCACTTCATTCCGCAGAGAAAGAGCGTTGTTTCCTTACTCAGTGTTGTGAGAGAAGGAGATAGAAAACACTGGGTGTCTGAAAGAGGATAAATGGAGTGTCTATTACCCAACGGAACCCAAAACTCTGTCCCATCACTGTCCATGTATAGATGCAAATTTGATGATGAACTGCCACTCCAGGAAGGAGGGTGCTCTCAATCTTCCCAGACTAAGGTCCCCTGTTCTGATTGTACTCAAACGAGCCATGGTGACCTCTACTGCCAAATACCCATAAATGGACAGGTCCCTTCAGAATCCTTCCAGCAAATCACCAGAATTGTAACCAGCCAGGAACAAGACACAAACGAAGAAAGATCTTACAGTCATCAAATGTTTACCAAGACTTTAACTCAACCAGGAGATGTGAAGACACATCAGCTGACTTATACAGGGAAGAAAACTCACATCTGTGAACAGTGTGACAAGAGTTTCAGTAAGTTAAGTCACCTGAAGACACATCAGCGTATCCACACAGGAGAAAAACCTTTTCACTGTAAAGAGTGTGACAAGAGTTTCAGTCAGTTAGGGGACCTTAAGAAACACCAGCGTATCCACACAGGAGAAAAACCTTTTCACTGTAAAGAGTGTGACAAGTGTTTCAGTCAGTTAAGTCACCTGAAGACACATCAGCGTATCCACACAGGAGAAAAACCTTTTCACTGCAAAGAGTGTGACAAGAGTTTCAGTGTGTTAGATACCCTGAAGACACACCAGCGCATCCACACTGGAGAAAAACCTTTTCACTGTAAAGAGTGTGACAAGAGTTTCAGTGAGTTATGTGCCCTGAAGACACACCAACGTATCCACACTGGAGAAAAACCTTTTCACTGTAAAGAGTGTGACAAGAGTTTCAGTGAGTTAGGTGCCCTGAAGACACACCAGCGTATCCACACTGGAGAAAAACCTTTTCACTGTAAAGAGTGTGACAAGAGTTTCAGTCAGTTATGTGCCCTGAAGACACACCAGCGTATCCACACTGGAGAAAAACCTTTTCACTGTAAAGAGTGTGACAAGAGTTTCAGTGTGTTAGGTACCCTGAAGAAACACCAGCGTATCCACACTGGAGAAAAACCTTTCATCTGTAAAGAGTGTGACAAGAGTTTCAGTGTGTTAGGTACCCTGAAGACACACCAGCGTATCCACACTGGAGAAAAACCTTTTCACTGTAAAGAGTGTGACAAGAGTTTCAGACAGTTAGGTGACCTGATTAAACATCAGCGTATCCACACAGGAGAAAAACCTTCACTGCAAAGAATGTGACAGTCAGTTAGGTGACCTGAAGAGACATCTGCATAATCATCGTATCCACACTGGACAAAAACCTTTTCATTGTAAACAGTGAGAAAAACCATCTGCCTTCTGCGGTGCGGTGCAGCGGGGGTGTGTGTGGACCCCTTTGAGTACTAAACAGTTTTCTGTAATGGGGTCCTCTCATTTGCATATTTAGGAGATGGCTTACCACTTATTGCATTAAAAATGCCTTAATCACATTTGCAAGTTGTTGTTTTTTCCCCTTGTTACAGAGCTATTGAAGAAGTAGTTCAAAAATTGGAAATTCTGACTGCCATTTTATCATGCAAATTAGAAGGTCAACAACGAAAAGATTTGCTTGGGAACCATGTCTTTCTGATTCAGAACCGTGGAATTATGTAAAATGACCTGGTTCCCCACTTTTACCCCAAAATGCCTCTAACCTCCTTTTGAAGGCCTTTTTTTCTGAAATTCCTCCTGTCTCCCCTTAGACAGCCTGATGGTTTAGTTTAGGCAATTGGCACTGGGTGAAAAACGGGTTACAAAATCATGGGATAAAAATAAATACAAATAATAAATAAATAAATCAAAAGCTGCCTTTTTTAATTGAGGAACAGCTTTTGTCACAGGTCACAGTGTCAGTAGCCTCACACACTCCCACAGCAATTTACAGCTGCTCTGTAATTATATGGAACTAGACCTTACCCGTTTGAAGATTTATGCTCCAAAATATGTGCATAGTGAGGGTTATAGGGAAAGTAACTGTAACTGGTGTGTGCATGACAATATGTAGGAGCATCATAATGTAAAGAGCAGGCCATCGAGGAGTGCATATTATTGAGCCAGACAGACAATGTGTAGAAGGATTGCGTTGCTATAATTGTGAATAGCCTATAGTTGATCAGTAAAAATGAAATAACAATAGACCTCCATCATACTTTGAAATGAAAGTAGCTACTATATTTGTGATGAATGAAAATAATTTAACATCAAAATGAGGTGAAAGAAGTATGGGGATTATGGATGCGTTAATGTACATTTGGGTGCTCATTTGGGAGCGTTTGGTGTCAGTTGAACTCATTTTTGCAGGGGTTGGCAACTGCATTTGCTTGCTTCCATATAGTTGGAAGATGAGACGGTCACAGTTACAACACACGCACAAAGCCGGTGCATTCGTGCACGCGCGCGACCCGTGCAGCCGTGACTACGCTAAATGACATGCGTGCGACCTAGGCAGTGGTGGACAGTGGACACTGGACACGCTAATGAAAGGCTTACAGAAGAGAGACATTGTACACACATGGTAACACACGTGCGCATCACACCATAGACCCACAATGGAGAGAAATTATATTAGCGTATGGTGACCAGACGTCCCGTTTTACCCGGGACAGTCCCGTTTTCAAGCTGCGTGTCCCAGTGTCCCGACAAATATCTCTAAAACACTAATATGTCCCGGTTTTCAACATTCACTGCAAAATTGTCCCGGTTTTCGCCAGAATTAAAATAATAGTAGCTGTTTTCAGAGGTTGCATAGACATTTATCATGTTCTTTTCATGAAAACATGCTCACCTAACCAATCAGAAAACATGAACAAATTCATTGCGTGTCTGAATTCAACGCTGAGGCTGTTTGTCAATCACTCACTGCCTGTTTGCAACCCTGCGGTGCGTGTGTGCGCGTGCACTAACGTTAGAGAATGGGCAAACGCGTGCGCGGAAATGTGCGCATTGCTTTTAGGGTCCCGGGGCCGGTTTTAGGCAACAGTGTTTCGCGTCCCGGTTTGAGTGGCTGAAAATATGGTCACCCTATATTAGCGTCAAGAGCTAACAGCACCAAGAGCTAGTCATTGCACGATGGAAAGTGCAATTGCAAGGGGGACAAAGCGTAAATTAATTCCTTGGCTTGGTGTGCTCCTGCTCAGCAAGCCTGGGTCATGGCTTGCAGAGTACATTGTGATGACATCATCGAGATGTACTCTGCAAGCCATGACCTTGGCCAATGGGACCCTGGCATAAAACACATTTTGTGACGTTCTTCCCCTCAGGGTTTCGGATGGACAACCAACTTTGAGCTGTTTGTGCCAGGATGTAGGCCAGAAATTTAAGGCTGCACTTCAATTTACTTAAGCATTTACATTTTCGAATGGCTTTTCCCATTGAGCTCTGACCGGACAAAGCCAGATGTAGGAGCTATAGCTCCTGTTCCAAAGAGCACAACTGGGTCTAATAACAGCGTGGCATCGACATGGATCTCTTCCATCATGGAGGTGATGTCATATTGATGACGTCGCTCTTGCCCAAATATGGAGGGGCGGCAGCATGCGCACATCGGCGTGGTCAGGCATGCACGGCAACCGGTTGTGTTGTGAGTGAGGTCAGACCAGAGCTCTGCTCAGCATGTATAAGATATGAAAGTATTAATATTCCACTTCATTCCGCAGAGAAAGAGTGTTGTTTTCTTACTCAGTGTTGTGAGTGAAGGAGATAGAAAACACTGGGTGAAAGAGGATAAATGGATTGTCCATTACCCAACGGAACCCAAAACTCTGTCCCATCACTGTCCATGTATAGATGCAAATTTGATGATGAACTGCCACTCCAGGAAGGAGGGTGCTCTCAATCTTCCCAGACTAAGGTCCCCTGTTCTGATTGTACTCAAACGAGCCATGGTGACCTCTACTGCCAAATGCCCATAAATGGACAGGTCCCTTCAGAATCCTTCCAGCAAATCACCAGAATTGTAACCAGCCAGGAACAAGACACAAACGAAGAAAGATCTTACAGTCATCAAATGTTTACCAAGACTTTAACTCAACCAGGAGAGGTGAAGACACATCAGCTGACTTATACAGGGAAGAAAACTCACATCTGTAAACAGTGTGACAAGAGTTTCAGTAAGTTAAGTCACCTGAAGACACATCAGCGTATCCACACAGGAGAAAAACCTTTTCACTGTAAAGAGTGTGACAAGAGTTTCAGTAAGTTAAGTCACCTGAAGACACATCAACGTATCCACACAGGAGAAAAACCTTTCTATTGTAAAGAGTGTGACAAGAGTTTCAGTCAGTTAGGGGACCTTAAGAAACACCAGCGTATCCACACAGGAGAAAAACCTTTTCACTGTAAAGAGTGTGACAAGTGTTTCAGTCAGTTAAGTCACCTGAAGACACATCAGCGTATCCACACAGGAGAAAAACCTTTTCACTGTAAAGAGTGTGACAAGAGTTTCAGTGTGTTAGATACCCTGAAGACACACCAGCGTATCCACACTGGAGAAAAACCTTTTCACTGTAAAGAGTGTGACAAGAGTTTCAGTGAGTTATGTGCCCTGAAGACACACCAGCGTATCCACACTGGAGAAAAACCTTTCATCTGTAAAGAGTGTGACAAGAGTTTCAGTGTGTTAGGTACCCTGAAGACACACCAGCGTATCCACACTGGAGAAAAACCTTTTCACTGTAAAGAGTGTGACAAGAGTTTCAGTCAGTTAGGGGACCTTAAGAAACACCAGCGTATCCACACAGGAGAAAAACCTTTTCACTGTAAAGAGTGTGACAAGAGTTTCAGTCAGTTATGTGCCCTGAAGACACACCAGCGTATCCACACTGGAGAAAAACCTTTTCACTGTAAAGAGTGTGACAAGAGTTTCAGTCAGTTATGTGCCCTGAAGACACACCAGCGTATCCACACTGGAAAAAAAACTTTCATCTGTAAAGAGTGTGATAAGAGTTTCAGTGTGTTAGGTACCCTGAAGAAACACCAGCGTATCCACACTGGAGAAAAACCTTTTCACTGTAAAGAGTGTGACAAGAGTTTCAGACAGTTAGGTGACCTGATTAAACATCAGCGTATCCACACAGGAGAAAAACCTTCAGTGCAAAGAATGTGACAGTCAGTTAGGTGACCTGAAGAGACATCTGCATAATCATCGTATCCACACTGGACAAAAACCTTTTCATCGTAAACAGTGAGAAAAACCATCTGCCATCTGCGGTGCGGTGCAGCGGGGGTGTGTGTGGACCCCTTTGAGTACTAAACAGTTTTCTGTAATGGGGTCCTCTCATTTGCATATTTAGGAGATGGCTTACCACTTATTGCATTAAAAATGCCTTAATCACATTGTCTGGCACTCAGAACATAGATATAGACACTTTATTTGCAAGTTGTTTTTTTCCCTTGTTACAGAGCTATTGAAGAAGTAGTTCAAAAATTGGCAATTCCGACTGCCATTTTATCATGCAAATTAGAAGGTCAACAACCAAAAGATTTGCTTGGGAACCATGTCTTTCTGATTCAGAACCGTGGAATTATGTAAAATGACCTGGTTCCCCACTTTTACCCCAAAATGCCTCTAACCTCCTTTTGAAGGCCTTTTTTTCTGAAATTCCTCCTGTCTCCCCTTAGACAGCCTGATGGTTTAGTGTAGGCAATTGGCACTGGGTGAAAAACGGGTTACAAAATCATGGGATAAAAATAAATACAAATAAGAAATAAATAAATCAAAAGCTGCCTTTTTTAATTGAGGAACAGCTTTTGTCACAGGTCACAGTGTCAGTAGCCTCACACACTCCCACAGCAATTTACAGCTGCTCTGTAATTATATGGAACTAGACCTTACCCGTTTGAAGATTTATGCTCCAAAATATGTGCATAGTGAGGGTTATAGGGAAAGTAACTGTAACTGGTGTGTGCATGACAATATGTAGGAGCATCATAATGTAAAGAGCAGGCCATCGAGGAGTGCATATTATTGAGCCAGACAGACAATGTGTAGAAGGATTGCTTTGCTATAATTGTGAATAGCCTATAGTTGATCAGTAAAAATGAAATAACAATAGACCTCCATCATACTTTGAAATGAAAGTAGCTACTATATTTGTGATGAATGAAAATAATTTAACATCAAAATGAGGTGAAAGAAGTATGGGGATTATGGATGCGTTAATGTACATTTGGGTGCTCATTTGGGAGCGTTTGGTGTCAGTTGAACTCATTTTTGCAGGGGTTGGCAACTGCATTTGCTTGCTTCCATATAGTTGGAAGATGAGACGGTCACAGTTACAACACACGCACAAAGCCGGTGCATTCGTGCACGCGCGCGACCCGTGCAGCGGTGACTACGCTAAATGACATGCGTGCAACCTAGGCAGTGGTGGACAGTGGACACTGGACACGCTAATGAAAGGCTTACAGAAGAGAGACATTGTACACACATGGTAACACACGTGCGCATCACACCATAGACCCACAATGGAGAGAAATTATATTAGCGTATGGTGACCAGACGTCCCGTTTTACCCGGGACAGTCCCGTTTTCAAGCTGCGTGTCCCAGTGTCCCGACAAATATCTCTAAAACACTAATATGTCCCGGTTTTCAACATTCACTGCAAAATTGTCCCGGTTTTCGCCAGAATTAAAATAATAGTAGCTGTTTTCAGAGGTTGCATAGACATTTATCATGTTCTTTTCATGAAAACATGCTCACCTAACCAATCAGAAAACATGAACAAATTCATTGCGTGTCTGAATTCAACGCTGAGGCTGTTTGTCAATCACTCACTGCCTGTTTGCAACCCTGCGGTGCGTGTGTGCGCGTGCACTAACGTTAGAGAATGGGCAAACGCGTGCGCGGAAATGTGCGCATTGCTTTTAGGGTCCCGGGGCCGGTTTTAGGCAACAGTGTTTCGCGTCCCGGTTTGAGTGGCTGAAAATATGGTCACCCTATATTAGCGTCAAGAGCTAACAGCACCAAGAGCTAGTCATTGCACGATGGAAAGTGCAATTGCAAGGGGGACAAAGCGTAAATTAATTCCTTGGCTTGGTGTGCTCCTGCTCAGCAAGCCTGGGTCATGGCTTGCAGAGTACATTGTGATGACATCATCGAGATGTACTCTGCAAGCCATGACCTTGGCCAATGGGACCCTGGCATAAAACACATTTTGTGACGTTCTTCCCCTCAGGGTTTCGGATGGACAACAAACTTTGAGCTGTTTGTGCCAGGATGTAGGCCAGAAATTTAAGGCTGCACTTCAATTTACTTAAGCATTTACATTTTCGAATGCCTTTTCCCATTGAGCTCTGACCGGACAAAGCCAGATGTAGGAGCTATAGCTCCTGTTCCAAAGAGCACAACTGAAAACATGAATAAATTGGGTCTAATAACAGCGTGGCATCGACATGGATCTCTTCCATCATGGAGGTGATGTCATATTGATGACGTCGCTCTTGCCCAAATATGGAGGGGCGGCAGCATGCGCACATCGGCGTTGTCAGGCATGCACGGCAACCGGTTGTGTTGTGAGTGAGGTCAGACCAGAGCTCTGCTCAGCATGTATAAGATATGAAAGTATTAATATTCCACTTCATTCCGCAGAGAAAGAGCGTTGTTTCCTTACTCAGTGTTGTGAGAGAAGGAGATAGAAAACACTGGGTGTCTGAAAGAGGATAAATGGAGTGTCTATTACCCAACGGAACCCAAAACTCTGTCCCATCACTGTCCATGTATAGATGCAAATTTGATGATGAACTGCCACTCCAGGAAGGAGGGTGCTCTCAATCTTCCCAGACTAAGGTCCCCTGTTCTGATTGTACTCAAACGAGCCATGGTGACCTCTACTGCCAAATACCCATAAATGGACAGGTCCCTTCAGAATCCTTCCAGCAAATCACCAGAATTGTAACCAGCCAGGAACAAGACACAAACGAAGAAAGATCTTACAGTCATCAAATGTTTACCAAGACTTTAACTCAACCAGGAGATGTGAAGACACATCAGCTGACTTATACAGGGAAGAAAACTCACATCTGTGAACAGTGTGACAAGAGTTTCAGTAAGTTAAGTCACCTGAAGACACATCAGCGTATCCACACAGGAGAAAAACCTTTTCACTGTAAAGAGTGTGACAAGAGTTTCAGTCAGTTAGGGGACCTTAAGAAACACCAGCGTATCCACACAGGAGAAAAACCTTTTCACTGTAAAGAGTGTGACAAGTGTTTCAGTCAGTTAAGTCACCTGAAGACACATCAGCGTATCCACACAGGAGAAAAACCTTTTCACTGCAAAGAGTGTGACAAGAGTTTCAGTGTGTTAGATACCCTGAAGACACACCAGCGTATCCACACTGGAGAAAAACCTTTTCACTGTAAAGAGTGTGACAAGAGTTTCAGTGAGTTATGTGCCCTGAAGACACACCAGCGTATCCACACTGGAGAAAAACCTTTTCACTGTAAAGAGTGTGACAAGAGTTTCAGTCAGTTATGTGCCCTGAAGACACACCAGCGTATCCACACTGGAGAAAAACCTTTCATCTGTAAAGAGTGTGACAAGGGTTTCAGTGTGTTAGGTACCCTGAAGACACACCAGCGTATCCACACTGGAGAAAAACCTTTTCACTGTAAAGAGTGTGACAAGAGTTTCAGTGTGTTAGGTACCCTGAAGAAACACCAGCGTATCCACACAGGAGAAAAACCTTTTCACTGTAAAGAGTGTGACAAGAGTTTCAGTGTGTTAGGTACCCTGAAGAAACACCAGCGTATCCACACTGGAGAAAAACCTTTTCACTGTAAAGAGTGTGACAAGAGTTTCAGACAGTTAGGTGACCTGATTAAACATCAGCGTATCCACACAGGAGAAAAACCTTCACTGCAAAGAATGTGACAGTCAGTTAGGTGACCTGAAGAGACATCTGCATAATCATCGTATCCACACTGGACAAAAACCTTTTCATTGTAAACAGTGAGAAAAACCATCTGCCATCTGCGGTGCGGTGCAGCGGGGGTGTGTGTGGACCCCTTTGAGTACTAAACAGTTTTCTGTAATGGGGTCCTCTCATTTGCATATTTAGGAGATGGCTTACCACTTATTGCATTAAAAATGCCTTAATCACATTGTCTGACACTCAGAACATAGATATAGACACTTTATTTGCAAGTTGTTTCCCCTTGTTACAGAGCTATTGAAGAAGTAGTTCAAAAATTGGAAATTCTGACTGCCATTTTATCATGCAAATTAGAAGGTCAACAACGAAAAGATTTGCTTGGGAACCATGTCTTTCTGATTCAGAACCGTGGAATTATGTAAAATGACCTGGTTCCCCACTTTTACCCCAAAATGCCTCTAACCTCCTTTTGAAGGCCTTTTTTTCTGAAATTCCTCCTGTCTCCCCTTAGAGCCTAGACAGCCTGATGGTTTAGTTTAGGCAATTGGCACTGGGTGAAAAACGGGTTACAAAATCATGGGATAAAAATAAATACAAATAAGAAATAAATAAATCAAAAGCTGCCTTTTTTAATTGAGGAACAGCTTTTGTCACAGGTCACAGTGTCAGTAGCCTCACACACTCCCACAGCAATTTACAGCTGCTCTGTAATTATATGGAATAGACCTTACCCGTTTGAAGATTTATGCTCCAAAATATGTGCATAGTGAGGGTTATAGGGAAAGTAACTGTAACAAAGACAAACAGGCAAACAGATGGTCGCTGACTCATTGTGCTCAAGATGAAGACAGACAGATACAGAGATATCCATATATGGGCAAACATCACGTACGCCACATGAGTCAACAAAAAATGCCATGGTTACGTATTGAATGTCATCAGTATGACGTAACCGAACCATGGGTAGAGGGGCATCATTCCCCACGGGTGGCAAAGCAAAGAGGCTGTGTATACTGCTCAAGATGAAGACAGACAGATACAGAGATATCCATATATGGGCATAAAATGGACGCTGACAAACTAAATAAAATAAATAAATGGGGTTTGCGTTAAAGGGTGGGGCATTCATTCCCTATTTACATCGTTCCCGAGTAGGCCGGTCCCCGACTAGACGATTGGCCGCCCGAAGGGAAGAGATCTCCATATATGGGCATAAAAGGGACACAGACAGACAGATACAGAGATCTCCAAATATGGGCATAAAATGGATGCAGACATACAGATATCTCCATATATGGGCATGATAAATCCATATATGGGCATAAATGGACCCAGGCAAACAGATGGTCAAAACGGGTCCTATGACAACAGTTATAATGGGGTTTGCACGCGCGTTCTCCAGATATGGGCATAAAATGAATCCCCGAATGGGGAGCTGATGTCTGACATCAGAGTTTTCCGCAACCGGTACTGTGTGTGCAGAGATCTCCATATATGGGCATAAGGGGACAAAGGCAAACAGATGGTCAAAACGGGTCCTATGACAACAGGTATATTGGGGTTTGCATTAAAGGGTGGGGACAAAGGCTAACAGATGGTCAAAACGGGTCCTATGACAACAGGTATATTGGGGTTTGCATTAAAGGGTGGGGCATTCATGGGGTCCGCTCCAAAAAAGAAAATAAAAGAGACAAAGACAAACATAAGACAAGCGACAAAGCGTGGGACTGGGAGGATGACTTGAATGATGCAGATTTAAGCAGGCTCTGTATTCTGCTTAAAGAAGAAACAAACAAAAAGCGACAGAGATCTCATATATGGGCATAAAATGGACGCAGATAAACAGATATCTCCATATACGGGCATAAAGGGACACAGACAGACAGATACAGAGATCTCCATATATGGGCATAAAATGGACGCAAATAGACAGATATCTCCATATATGGGCATATGGGCATAAAATGGACCCAGAACTATATCTGCAGTGATCTCCATATATGGACATAAAATGGACACAGGCAAACAGATGGTCAAAACGGGTCCTATGACAACAGGTATAATGGGGTTTGCATTAAAGGGCGGGGCATTCATTCCCTATTTACATCGTTCCCGAGCAGTGTTGCAGTGGTCTTGGGTCGCGCGCCCCCGACGACCCATATCTTTTTTGAGCCGGGGTCTCGCACCCACCGAAGTTCACACCTCGACAACCGTTTAACAAAGAAACTAGCCGATTTGCATATCAATAGACCTGTATAGTAGGTGTCGAGCGACGTCCGCGACCCCCCAAACATTGAATCACCACTGCACCACTGTTCCCGAGTTGGCCAGGTCGCCGACTAGACGCTGGGCCGCCCTTCGGGCGGCCCAGCTTCTAGTATAGTATAATGGGACATCACCTTGGGAGGGACACCATCTTGCATTTGGCAATAAATGATTAACTGGTGTTAATTTCACTGATTCAGTCACATTCCTTGAACCCCAAAACCTTGGGTTAAACACCAAAACCACCTTTCTAGGTTGAATAATAATTGAGATATAGCCACTTTAAGCTCCCGGCAGCCATCCTGGGTGCCATCTTGAAAATGATGCCTTTATGGTAAATATATTTTCCTGGATTTTTGGGATGTTCTCAAGCATGCCTAAAGGTACAAGAATCAATTGAAACCCTTTTGTATCAATGTTTAGAGTGGTTTAGTGCTATTCTTTCATATAGGCCTATTGACCTGTCTATTTCTCAGAAAAAGTGCCTATTTAAGATAAGGCTGAAGATTACCACCTCAGAATGAAATACTGAGGGTAAATTATACATTTCCTGAATCCTTAGCGTCATGTCTGTATTCTAGTTGTTGTGTTTTGTGTCTCTGATGTTTCTTGATGTCACAGAACTAAAAGAAAATATATGGTTTAGGCGGAAATAGATATTTTATTTTTGTATTAAAGGTTTGAAGAGCTCCAGTGACCACTCTACTTATCATACATATTCACAAAGGGGCTTGAATGAAAGCTCAAGGTGTCCCCTTAAAAATGATACCAAACATATAATATAACACATGACAGTATGTCCTGAACATGAGCTAATAAAAAGATATGTACCTGTGTCTAAAATGCAATTTTTCAAAGGGGGATGGTAACTTTAGCAGCTGATAACACCACTTAAGCTACCTGTCTGCAAGGTCTATCATATAAAAACTTAATCTAGGGATGTATAGGAATAAAAAAATCACAACTAGAATTTGCCACCCCAGGTGGTACCGATATGTCAAATGTTGATTCCTAGCCTAAGGACTAAGTGGGCTACAGATCCCATGGGCTGGAGGGCTGGAGGCGTAGCAGGCCGTAACCGTGACAACAGAGCACAACCGTGACACACGCACTCGCTGCATATTGCGCGTGCTGACAGGCTGACTGTGTAGAAGAGAGAAATGTGTACACGACATTGACGACAATGGAGAGAAATGACTAATGAGGTTCCATTGTAGACGCTAACAGTTAGCATCAAGAGCTAACTATTCAATTCAAAGAAGCTTTATTGTCATGAGAAAACATACACTGAACATACTTTGTAACGTTTTGTAGGCCTACAGTAACTCCCAGTAGGTATGGGACTTTAAATATCAGCATTTTTGTTTTAAATCCTCCAATTTTGTTGTATTTCTCCCAGTAAGTATGGGAGTTTAAATATCAGCTTTTCTTTTTTGGTATGGGAGTTTTTTTCACTGGTTGTGATTTGATCCCATGTCCTGGAGGAACGGACCGTAACCCTGGCAACAGACAGATTAACTCGGCTGTAGAGTTCAACAGAAGCGGTGTAGAAAATGCTAATAAACAGCTTGAATTTGGGGAAAATGAAAATCGGGCTCCGTCACCGTCTGTATAATGCTAATGGCCAATGCCATGTGAACTTTGGGATCAGTTGCTGAAGCGAGTGAATAGATAAACGTGGATGTTAGAGCATTAGAGCGTGAGTGAGTGAGTGAGTGAGTTTCTAAAATTATTATGTAGGATATCACACTGTGATTCAAATCTAGTGGAAAATAAGTCTGTTATTCAAGATTTACAATATCAGGAGGGAACAGCATGTCATTTTCAGCACCATTTAAAAATAATTACCACATAGGTGTTATGTATTCAATTGCTGTATAACACTTTTGTTAATATCTTAATTTTATTCTTTTTCCAAAGGCTGCGGTTGGAATGGCAATACAGTATGGACATACTGTGTCCATGTGGTCTATGATGTCAGACATCTATGATGTCAGTCATCTCCATATTTGGGAAAAGTTGAATGTTTGTATTTTCCCATTCAAGTCAATGTTTTCTCTAATGAATTAATAATATATATACATTAAACTATATATAAAACATATCTCTTAGCCAAATGCAAGCAGACGAGTCCCTATGAAGCGGGTCAATTTGACATAATGTGAGCGTGCCACCACAAACTGTGGGAGGAGTAGCACGGCAAAATAAAGTTTATCCGGAAAGATGGAAGAAGGTTGGAGTATTATAATCTGCAACCACACGTCTAATAAGCCAGAGAGGGAGAGGGAGGGAGAGAGGGTGGGTAGAGGGGGAGTGAAAGTTAGAGCATTACTTATGTTGTGGTGGCACCGAATTGTGCCACCACCTCCCGCTATTGACGACTGCACGATGACTCATTCACAAGCGCATTTTTGGTTTCTCAAAAGCAAACGGAAATCACGACAATTGTTTCTAATTGATGTTTGCCATGCGATTCCTTTGTTGCAGGTGCTTGTATTTATCAGGCCTCATGTCAAAATGTGTTTGCCATGGCCATTGGGATCGCGGTTAGTCAACATGCTAGCAGTCACTAGTGGCAGAATCTATGTGCCCTCAACTAATATAAGGGAGCTTTTGAGACAGTTCTTGTGGTAAAACAGTAGCACTATGTTGGCTAATACTATACAGTTGTTAAACAATGGTAAATTCAAAAAGACTCAGGGAACGACAATGAGTGACTGTATTGTTGACCACATAACTGCAATGGCCCCAGTTCAACTCTGACAGCAAAAGGGCCTTTCTGTGTGGAGTTTGCATTACACATAAAGTGTATTATGTTCTGAAGGTCAGGCAAAGAGTGTAAGGTATTTTTAATGTTTCTAAATATGGAAATTAGAGGCCACCATTACATAAAAGTCCACACTCATTGCCCTTATTTTCTTTTCTACTTATCTGTATTTTTTGGCATCTTTGGATATCTAAAATACATATTTAGATGATCCCATGTAAAAATCCTGGGGAACATATACATTTGGCCCCTAATGACCAGGCAGAAATATATTGAAGTCAATAGAGTGACATTCCATAAATAGACTATCATGGGGATTTTTATGCCTTGTATAACACACCTCCAGGATGAGTTCCAGCCACTGGTACTCACACTGGTACTCTGGTCCTCTTGAACACTGGGATATGAGAACCAAGACGGTGAGTGGTTCCTGGGTCAGGTTATAGGTGGCGGAAGTCCACAAAAAATATAACGCTCAAAAGATTTATATGGATATTTTAATTTAAAACACTCATTGATCATCCGGTATCAGTGGGGTTAAACATCCGTTAAAATCTAATTATTCTTAGGAATGCGACAAAAACAAAAAAATATTATTGAACTAAGGTCTCCATGGGGTGAGTAATCGATAGGTCATTTTGGGGGTGATACACTCCTTTAAAGGTTCTACACCATGAATTTAAAAATAATTAATATAATATTATTTATGTCCCAAAAACGTTTTTCAAAAGGTTTGAGGCTAAATTTAGATTACCACTGCTGAATCAAAGAGCCCCTGTAATTTCTGCCTGGCTTTCAGAGCATTTTCAGCTGCAGTACCACCTTGTCCTGAGTGGGAGGACTGCGCTATTGAGCCAGCTTGGCCCCACACTCATCCCCACCTCCTGCTCAGCAAGCCTGGCCACCCCTCCCCAAACCTCTCCCAGCTCCTCCCCGCCCAGGGGGAGAGTTCCGCCGATTTAAAATGAGCCCAATACGGAACTAAAACTTCCTATGATTGGCCGCTAGTTGCGCTGTTTTCCCCCTGGCCGGTTGCAAAAAGAATTGTTCTCCATTGGATCCCATTCATTTTCCCCTTTTGTGTTTTAACCTTAATTAACATTTTCATGAATACTTCATGGTTCCTATCGCTAGTTAAAAATTGCCTTTCAATCACGATATGCGTTTTGTGAAAATAAGGTCCCATTTATGTTAAAATTTATGATAAAGTTGCGGGGGGCGTGGCCAACTAAACTGATACTAGCCGGCTGTGTTCTTCTTCGTGTGCTGTATTTCGACAAACTTTGAGCTGTTTGTGCCAGGATGTAGGCCAGAAATTTAAGGCTGCACTTCAATTTACTCAAGCATTTACATTTTCGAATTCATTTTCCCATTGAGCTCTGACCGGACAAAACCAGATGTAGGAGCCAGTGGTGCTTTGGGATTTTCTTTTCCGGGCGGACGGTAATTTATTGACGTCACGTGCACGCGCCTCTAGAGGCTATTTAGATAGAAAGGATGTCAGCAGATCTAATGGTGGGAAAACAATAGTTTACTAGTCTTGATTACATTTGCATTGTTACATAAGATTTTATGTTCTACTTTCTTTTAATTCATTTAGAAAATACAGCGCTGCAGTAGGCTAGAGAAACAAAGTTTGCCTTGACCGAATCTCAAACACTTATACCACAGTAATGGAGCCATGTATGAGGACACACACACATCGACACATGCACATGCAGTCACAGCTGGAAACCTAGTGTTAAAGTAGGCTATATCCATATGAATAGAGGGGGCTTGAGGACGCTCACACATTCACCACTAGAAACCTGTTATGCAAAGTAGTAGCCACTGATTAAAGTATAGCTTGTAGTTATTGCGGGGTGGGGGGTTGTCGCGGCTCTCGCGGGGGGTATGCACGCGTTTACACGTTCGTGCACTGTTCGGTGCCGTCCGTGTGGGCAGCATGCGCACATCGGTGTTGTCAGGCATGCACGGCAACCGGTTGTGTTGTGAGTGAGGTCAGACCAGAGCTCTGCTCAGCATGTATAAGATATGAAAGTATTAATATTCCACTTCATTCCGCAGAGAAAGAGCGTTGTTTCCTTACTCAGTGTTGTGAGAGAAGGAGATAGAAAACACTGGGAGTGTGAAAGAGGATAAATGGATTGTCCATTACCCAACGGAACCCAAAACTCTGTCCCATCACTGTCCATGTATAGATGCAAATTTGATGATGAACTGCCACTCCAGGAAGGAGGGTGCTCTCAATCTTCCCAGACTAAGGTCCCCTGTTCTGATTGTACTCAAACGAGCCATGGTGACCTCTACTGCCAAATACCCATAAATGGACAGGTCCCTTCAGAATCCTTCCAGCAAATCACCAGAATTGTAACCAGCCAGGAACAAGACACAAACGAAGAAAGATCTTACAGTCATCAAATGTTTACCAAGACTTTAACTCAACCAGGAGAGGTGAAGACACATCAGCTGACTTATACAGGGAAGAAAACTCACATCTGTAAACAGTGTGACAAGAGTTTCAGTAAGTTAAGTCACCTGAAGACACATCAGCGTATCCACACAGGAGAAAAACCTTTTCACTGTAAAGAGTGTGACAAGAGTTTCAGTAAGTTAAGTCACCTGAAGACACATCAGCGTATCCACACAGGAGAAAAACCTTTCTATTGTAAAGAGTGTGACAAGAGTTTCAGTCAGTTAGGGGATCTTAAGAAACACCAGCGTATCCACACAGGAGAAAAACCTTTTCACTGTAAAGAGTGTGACAAGTGTTTCAGTCAGTTAAGTCACCTGAAGACACATCAGTGTATCCACACAGGAGAAAAACCTTTTCACTGTAAAGAGTGTGACAAGAGTTTCAGTGTGTTAGATACCCTGAAGACACACCAGCGTATCCACACTGGAGAAAAACCTTTTCACTGTAAAGAGTGTGACAAGTGTTTCAGTCAGTTAAGTCACCTGAAGACACATCAGCGTATCCACACAGGAGAAAAACCTTTTCACTGTAAAGAGTGTGACAAGAGTTTCAGTGTGTTAGATACCCTGAAGACACACCAGCGTATCCACACTGGAGAAAAACCTTTTCACTGTAAAGAGTGTGACAAGAGTTTCAGTAAGTTATGTGCCCTGAAGACACACCAGCGTATCCACACAGGAGAAAAACCTTTTCACTGTAAAGAGTGTGACAAGAGTTTCAGTGTGTTAGATACCCTGAAGACACACCAGCGTATCCACACTGGAGAAAAACCTTTTCACTGTAAAGAGTGTGACAAGAGTTTCAGTAAGTTATGTGCCCTGAAGACACACCAGCGTATCCACACAGGAGAAAAACCTTTTCACTGTAAAGAGTGTGACAAGAGTTTCAGTCAGTTAGGTGACCTGAGGAAACATCAGCGTATCCACACAGGTGAAAAACCTTTTCACTGTAAAGAGTGTGACAAGGGTTTCAGTGTGTTAGGTACCCTGAAGAAACACCAGCGTATCCACACTGGAGAAAAACCTTTTCACTGTAAAGAGTGTGACAAGAGTTTCAGTGTGTTAGGTACCCTGAAGAAACACCAGCGTATCCACACAGGAGAAAAACCTTTTCACTGTAAAGAGTGTGACAAGAGTTTCAGTGTGTTAGGTACCCTGAAGAAACACCAGCGTATCCACACTGGAGAAAAACCTTTTCACTGTAAAGAGTGTGACAAGAGTTTCAGACAGTTAGGTGACCTGATTAAACATCAGCGTATCCACACAGGAGAAAAACCTTCACTGTAAAGAATGTGACAGTCAGTTAGGTGACCTGAAGAGACATCTGCATAATCATCGTATCCACACTGGACAAAAACCTTTTCATTGTAAACGGTGAGAAAAACCATCTGCGGTGCGGTGCAGCGGGGGTGTGTGTGGACCCCTTTGAGTACTAAACAGTTTTCTGTAATGGTGGCCTCTCATTTGCATATTTAGGAGATGGCTTACCACTTATTGCATTAAAAATGCCTTAATCACATTGTCTGACACTCAGAACATAGATATAGACACTTTATTTGCAAGTTGTTTTTTTTCCCTTGTTACAGAGCTATTGAAGAAGTAGTTCAAAAATTGGCAATTCCGACTGCCATTTTATCATGCAAATTAGAAGGTCAACAACCAAAAGATTTGCTTGGGAACCATGTCTTTCTGATTCAGAACCGTGGAATTATGTAAAATGACCTGGTTCCCCACTTTTACCCCAAAATGCCTCTAACCTCCTTTTGAAGGCCTTTTTTTCTGAAATTCCTCCTGTCTCCCCTTAGACAGCCTGATGGTTTAGTTTAGGCAATTGGCACTGGGTGAAAAACGGGTTACAAAATCATGGGATAAAAATAAATACAAATAAGAAATAAATAAATCAAAAGCTGCCTTTTTTAATTGAGGAACAGCTTTTGTCACAGGTCACAGTGTCAGTAGCCTCACACACTCCCACAGCAATTTATAGCTGCTCTGTAATTATATGGAATATCACACTGTGATTCAAATCTAGTGGAAAATGAGTCTGTTATTCAAGATTTATTACAATATCAGGAGGGAACAGCATGTCATTTGCATCACTATTTACAAACAATTGCCACATAGGTGTTATGTATTCAATTGTTGTGCCGTATAAAACTTTTGTTAATATATTAGTTGTATTCTTTTTCCAAAGGCTGCGGTTTTCTGGAATCTTGGAATGGCAATATATGGACACACTGTGTCCATGTGGTCTATGATGTCAGACATCTATGATGTCAGTCATCTCCATATTTGGGAAAAGTTGAATTTTTGTATTTTCCCATTCAAGTCAATGAAGAAAATGTTTTCTCTAATTAATTAATATATATACATTAAACTATATATAAAACATATCTCTTAGCCAAATGCAAGCAGATGAGTCCCTATGAAGCGGGTAAATTTGACATAATGTGAGCGTGCCACCACAAACTGTGGGAGGAGTAGCACGGCAAAATAAAGTTTATCCGGAAAGATGGAAAGATGGAAGAAGGTTGGAGTATTATAATCTGCAACCACACGTCTAATAAGCCAGAGAGGGAGAGGGAGGGAGAGAGGGTGGGTAGAGGGGGAATGAAAGTTATAGCATTACTTATGTTGTTGCCACAGCAACCAATGCAGAGAGGTCAGCGACCAGTGGGTCAGTTCAGAAAAAGATAAGGTATGGCAACATGACTGGTTTGCGCGCATGCAAGACACCAGTCATGTTGCCATACCTTAGCAACAGGCATGATACATTTATTTTAAGAAGTACATTCTATTTTCTCTCCCTTGTCTACGGTTTCTTGGGCTGGATATGGCAGCCCGGAACGGTTGTTCAAGTGCAGCTAAACTTGACATGTTAGTAAATGTGCCACAATTAACCATAATGAATTGCACCTGTGCAGCTGACCTGCGGAACCTGGGAATATACAATTTTTTTCAAGATGGGGAGAATAAAAGTGTGGAGAATATAATTATAATACCTTGTCAGTGACCATTTTGTAAAATTTTGAATTTGTAGTTATTTTACTGTAATTTAACAACATAACCATTTATATTTAAAAGTAACTTTTATTTTCCCCCCTGGACCCATAATGCACATAATGCACACTGATCACTTGCAATGTGGACAGTCAGACCTACTGTATATCAGATCTGAAAAATAAGTCAGATTTGCCTGCAGTCACTCTTAAACAAAGCCTCAGAGTACAGCAGGTCATCTCATCTTGTCTCCCGGAGCAACGCATGCTAGAAGCAACAAGTACATGTACCCTTATCTCTGTGTGGAGCAGAACAGCTGTTACCTCGGCTACAGCAAAGTCCTAATTAGTTGAGATGTCTTAATCAGCATAATGAGACACAATCAGTCAGACAGACTCTCAGACTGGCTCGTAATGGACCAATGGCTATATTAACGCTGCATTGTGCAGCATTTGTGATAGTCACAATGCCTGAATATAATTATGCTGTTTGACGGTTTCATTGAGACCCAATATGAACTAGTATGATAGCGCTGGCCATCCATGTTATATATATTTTCCATATACAGTATATATATATATACATATATATCGTCACTGTCGGGCAGAAACCTTGTATCTCCAAGTTTAAAATGTGTACGTCTTCTTTCCGAAAGTAAAGCCCTGCTTCATCATACAAGGCCGTCACACAAAAGTAGTGAAAACAGCAGATCTACAAGCACACAACGAGGCGTTGTGTGCTTGTAGATCGGCTGTTTTCACTAGTTTAAACCATTTTTAAAACGATAATGCAAAACAAACGGTTTTGGACATACAAGGTTTTCACCCGACAACGACAATATGCTCCTTCTAAAGTGACACATTTTATTCAATTCAAATTTATTAAAGGGTCAAATCACAAAAAGTTGTCTCAAGACACTTTACAGGTTGATCAGAGACGTGACAGTTCAACCTGAGCAAGCAATTATGCGTTAGTGGCAACGAAAAGCTCCCCTTTAACTGGAAGAAACGTCAGGACAGACCCAGGCTCTATAGTGGGCGGACATTCTTGGCCATATGGCCAGTGATGTATATCGGACCAGTTACCCATATATGGAGACCTCTGCATCATAGTCAACAATGTTATGTCAAAACATGCCCATATATAGGCATTACCAAATATGGGCATTACCAGATATGTCCTTAAAGGGGAAGACCACTCATTTTCAATATTGAAATATGTCATTAATATACCTTAGAGGAGTTGTGTGGAAATAGAAAAAAAGTTCCCCCCCTTCTGTGTTGCCTAGAACTGGAGGATTGATTTGGCGTTTGTATTGTAATGTAAAGTATAATGTTGTGATGTCATCAAGTTGTACTTTACAGTACAAACCCCAAAATCAATCCTCCAGTTCTAGGCAACACAGAAGGGGGGGGAACTTTTTTTCTATTTCCACACAACTCCTCTAAGGTATATTAATGACACAGTTCAATATTGAAAATGGGTGGTCTTCCCCTTTAACATTGGTGACATTGGGACAGGGATCTCCATATATTGGCATAAAACGTATGTTAATAAGGCAAGCCAAGCAAGGCCTTGGCAAGTTAGAGCCTGGGTTTGATGCCTGGGGATCTCCATATATGGGCATAAGGGGGTGCCCTAACAGGGAAACATCTGGGAATGCCCATACTGTATATGGAAATTGTATTTATTTTATCCTTTATTAATATATATCCATATACATATGGACTTAATATTAACGTTTTCGGGGAAGGTAGGGTGTAAATCAAAGTAAAAGCAGGCTCTTGGGTCATTTAGGGCCTGGGATTGATGTCATCAGAAATCTCCATATATAGGCATAAGAGGGATTTTGTTTCTGGGAATGACCATAATGGACTTTTTATTTTATTTTATCCTTTATTAATAATACTAGAATTTCGGGCCCCCTTCGGGGGCCCTCACATCTAGAGCTCGGGCCCCCTCCGGGGGCCCTCGCCGTATACCAGCAATCAAATTGATTTGTCCATATATGGAGATCTCTGTCGACCGCTATTTTTTGCCACAGAGATTTAAACAAATGTATATGTCATAGTATATTAGAGAAACAGCACATTCGAGACGCGGAGCACTCGTGGTGCGGCACGGGGCGGAGCAAGCGGTCGCCACAACAACGTACTCCAGGCGGTGCGCCGCTCTATTGTCCACGACACTGCGAGCGGCTACCGAAGCCCCCCTGTATCCACGAAGCCCAAACGAGTTACGAGGCCCCCCTGGGTCCACGAAGCCCCAAGCGGCGCGAAGGCCAGCGGACCTTGGTCCTGCTCTTCGCCCCCGAGCGCCGCAGGCGCGAGTGGCCGCGAAGAGCGGGCCAGGGCCGCGCGGCCGGCGGAGCGCCGCGCGAGTTACGAAGCCGTGGTGAATGCAATCGTTATATTTATGCCCAGGCCGTAAGGCCTGGGCAAGCGCACGTTAAACGCCCTGTCCAAGTGACTACAATGGAGCTAATGGCTAGGCTAGGCTAGGCTAGGCTAGGCTAGTAAATAAAGAGTAAACACTTCCGGTCTGCGGCGAGTTCAAAGCGTGACGTAACTCTCTTATATACACTCTGGTGAATGGCAGAGCAGTGGCTGACGTCGCCATCTGGTGGTGATTAGTGTGTGGTGAACGTCAAAACGAGTGCTCCTTGACAACTTTTACTGGTTTCTTGAACATACTGTAACATATATATATACACACTGTATATATATATATATGCAATGTAATCCATGCAGACGAATACAGGTCCAGTGGACAGGTAACCAATGTTGTTGCCATCAATGTTAAATAGGCATTTGTTTCCAAAGTGTGAAGTTGTTTGAAGTAACAATGTGTTGTAAGGGGTGTGTCTAATACAATTAATATCAAATATCTAAATCTGAATCAAGCAACTGAAAAACTGTCTTAAAGGGGTGAAATGTATATGTATTTCCCTGTATTTATGAAGGAAATGTACAAATGAAATGTGATTTAAAATCAAAAGGAAATACATCTAAATACATCTGTATGGTCCTCCTTTGGGGGTCCTACTTTTAAAGTAAAAAACTGTTAAAAACAGTTCTACACAGCGGCAGAACCGTTTAGGCTTAATATAATAGGGTTTATATAAAGTATGATGTCTTAATCTTACATTGGGAGAAAGTTCTTTCACAGTCACTCAAATCTTTCCTACACATTTTTTTTTTTTTACCGATGGGGGGAGGATGGAGGGAGGATGGGAGGGAGGAGGGGGGTTGGAGAGAACAGTATAGGCCTACACCACGTCATCGCCTCACCAATACTTTATTAACGTCTGTTTATATTATATGCAGTGAACGCAATCATTGTCACCAGATTCTATAGGTCAACATTTGCGGTGTAACAGCCCAGTACGTTCGCACGCACACACACGCACGCACACACACACACACACACACACACACACACACACACACACACACACACACACACACACACACACACACACACAAACACAGCTTGACATCGACAGAGAGAGACAGGGAGAGAGAGAGAGACGGCAGGGATATCTTTTACTTTTTAGCATGGTGCAGTCCTATTCCGCGAAAAACTTCACTCTGGTACCAAATGGACTCGTACCATACGCGCTGTGTGTGCACGCACGCGTGCGTGTGCAACAGCATATAAACCTTGCGTCTGTCTGACATGTTTCCTTTTCACGGCTTTGAGTCAACACACCAAAACATTGCTTCATGAAAGTGGATCCAACGGCAGCTGTGACTGTAGAAAACAACACTTCTTCCAATCCTTATTGCTGGCGATCATTGTCCATTGATCATTGTGAAGAAGGCTGGAGTACTTTTACTTGTTGAATTGGCGACTTTTTCTTTGATCATTGTGAAGAAGGCTGGGCTGGAGTACTTTTACTTGTTACTTTTGTTGGTCTGTGTTCGGGGACGTACCTGAACGCATGTGTTCCTCATGTTTTGACACCAACAATGAAGATATTGTTCTAGATATTGTACTGCTCATAGAGAGGTCTGCTGTGTTAACGCTTAGCTGCTCCATCCCCTCCCCTCATTTCTCTCTCTCTTCTCTCTGTCGCGTCCCTCCACGGCACGCTGTTAGCAGCTCCCCTCTCCCCTCCTCTCTCTCTCTTTCTCTCGCTCGCTCGCGTCCGTTGCTGCACGCTGTTAGCTAGCTGCTCCCCCCTCCTCCCTCCCCTCATCTCTCTCTCTCTCTCTCTCTCTGTCTCTCTCTCTCGGTCCCTGTAACCTGATACTTTGCTGACGAAAATTGCGTGGCAGTACCTCTGGGGAAAGATTTGCATACTAAACCCACACATTACTTTTCTACAAAGTGTGCATCGTGCAAATACAATAGCTTCAGGAGAAGCTGCTAGGAACATTGGGGTAAAAATGCACGATTTTTGTGCAAAAGGTGGAGTCTTTAGATGCAGTGTAAATGTGATTCTATCGCGCAGGATGCTTAAAAATAATTGAAGAGGTTCGCTGTCTATTATGGTCGTGGGATTTAACCATATAAATACAATATATTTTATGCCCATACATGGAGATCCCTATCTGAACCAGCCACACAGATATGGGCCATGCCTTTGCCATCTGGCCAGTGATGTATATCGATGACATCAGGGATCTTCATGTATGGTCATAAAAGGGATATCCATATATGGACTTTTACATATAGGTGATGTCACCTTTGATATCACCTGTAATGTAGTCTCACGTAGCCAGACAACTATTCCACAATCTCTGAATGCTATATAGTATGTATGTATGCCGGGAGCATTTGACCAAATCGCGGAGGCAACAGTCTGGCCACGCGAGACTACCTGTAATGTCACGGAGACATTGATGAGGTGACATCACTTCCTGTACGGACACACTTCCTGTACAGACGCACTTCCTGTACGGACACACTTCCTGTACGGACCATCTGTTACATTTCTCATGGTATACTGCGACCTTCGGTCGCAATAATATAGTAGGTATTACAATAATGTTAGATAGTAGTGGTAGAATATAAGAATGTTAAGATAATATACGGCAGTGGTTTCTCAATCTTTTTTGGCTGGAGTACCCCTGACTACAGCAAAACTGACATCAAAAGTCCAGTTCCAAAGCCAATATATTCAAAATAAAACGGCATAATGGAAAATAAACATTGCTTTCTATTCAATAACCGTACTAGTCAAGACAGTAATTGATGTAATTTGGTTTAGAAATGTACAGATGACAAGGTTCATACAAACTCTGTCAATATTTTATCATTGACCATAACAGTAAAATATTCCAATTTTCTAGTTTTCCTCAAGTACCCCCTGCAGTATCCCTGCGTACCCCTAGGGGTAGACGTACCCCCATTTGAGAAACACTGATATACGGTATAGTGGTATAGAATAATATAGTAGCAATCCACAGTCGTGCTTCATGGAGGCCCGGTTCACTCAGCTTAAGGTGGGCAGACAACAGTGTGAGTCATTTCTACTAGATGTGTGCATATTTCCATCAGGAGTCACATTCAGCAGTGGCGAGCCAATTCATCATGTTGAATTGTGTACAGTCGGTGTACAGTTGAATTATACAGTCATGTTGTGGATACAACAAAACTATGGTGCCGAGCATGTGTTCGAGAAAATGTCATTGTGGCATTGTAGAATTCTAGCTTTCCATGAGAATAATATGTATTTAACAGTTCGAGTGTGCCTGTGCCCGACAACAAACCAAGGGGGATTTTGGTTCTCAACCACAGTGACAAACGTATAGAATCTGTAGCTCTTGGATCGTTAATTATTTTGTCCACAAAATGCAAATGTGTTGGAGAGCTGCAGGCTGGTGACAGCGTAATGTCAAATACTGTCTGGTATTATGTTGTTCACTGGCTCACCAGGCTGCAGGTGTACAGCTTAGAACATATTTCAAAATCTGTAGTTGTTAATTTTCCAAGAAGTTTGCCCTGGCAGTTTTCACCTTGACTGTCAAGAATTCACTAGTAAAACAACTTCAATATCGTCACAGTCACATGTTAGGGACTGCGAATTTCACAGATTAAGTCACAGATTTTCAATCAATAAGCTACCACAGGCACACCCATCCTATTTGAATTGGACTGGGAAACGACATGTTGAATTTAGCCACATGAACCTGTCCATATTCTAGGGTGAATATTCAGCAAAGAATAGCAGCTCTATAAGCTTGTTCCAAAGCGTTGACCTTATCGTGTATATCAGCCTATGGCACTTTGCAATATCATCGACATCGTGGCAGGTGAAACAACAGTCCAGCTTACAGGAGTCAAGTTGAGAAACATCTCTCACTTTATATCGGTGGTTCTCAAACGGTCAATGTACCCCATGTTAATTTGTGTATTCAGCTGCAGACCCCCATCTGGAAAATGGTATGCCAGACAGAGACCCCCATACAAGGTTTGTCTGATTAAAATGTTTCGTGAAAATCGTGAAAAGTCTTTGAATATTTCAAATCCTTCTAAGTTTTTTTGAAAAACCCTATGTTTCTACGTCAGTGGTGCTCAAACGTTTACATGTGAAGGACCCCCAAAATTATATGTATTTGGCCACGGACCCCCATCTCAAAATAGTTAGTTCCAGGGACCCCCCCCCCAGAAGCAAAAGTTTTGTTACAAATGTTCGCTTAAAAAATACATATATTCAAAGATTTGCACACAGCACTCTGTGAGCTTGTATATCTGCTATTTTTCAATAGCTAAAGTATAAAATAATTAGGGCCCCTCCACCTTGGGCCCTAGTAACTCAGTCCCACTCTCCCCTCCTGTGACGCCCCTGAACACTGCTGCATGAAACCCCCAGTATTGTCTGACCTTGGTGTCTTGTTGCCAGGCTAAGACTTAAGGCTCCCCTCCACAGGCCCCCCTTGTCAGATTTACCAAAAATACCACAATACCCGGCTCCCTCGCTCTTGAAAATCCCAAGCAGCTTGTTATCCTAATTCCCCTTGTTTATCGGTAGTGGCCTTGCGTATCCCACAGTGCAGCTTTAAGGGCGATGTGGGAAGAGACATCGTACCTGCCTGTCTAGCTCCTGCTCACAGAGGCAAACTAGTTAGTGCCAGGCTGCAGGGGTCATGTGCCTTAAGCAAGGCACACACACTAACCCCATGTCGCTCCAGGGGAGCTGATGAGCAGTGGTGGAAAAAGCATTCACATTTTCTTTACTTAAAGAGGCAGTGCCATAGTTTCTTCCTGGAGGCTGACACCTTGTGGGTCAAAAGTGCCGATCCAAAAACGGTGATTCAATGACATCATTTAATCAGCCCCTCCCCTTTTACCATTCACCCAACACTGTGGGTGTGGCTAACTTCAGCTGGGTCACCCACCCACCATTGACAACCAGGCATACTTAATGAACTGATGGGTGTGGCTACATAAAAATCTAATTTTAACTCTTTCTGTACACTTTTGGGAAAAAATCTTCCTCTTAGTATAATCATAATACCTGATAATCATGTTTTAGGGGGGGAAATCATTGCACTGCATCTTTAAGTAAAAGTATCAATACTGCAGTCTAGAAATACTCTTTAAGACTGCACCCTTTTTTTAGGGTGAGCAGCACTGTCGTGAAAGGGAGATAAGAATAAATTGGGCTTAAAGGGATGGTTCATCAAAAAAAAAAAAAAAAATCCTATCGATTACTCACTCCACGGAGACTTGATTTCATGGATATTGTTTTTTTTTTTTGTTGCATTCCTAAGCCAATAATTTAATGACCAGCAGTGGTTCCCTATGGGGACACAAAGAGCCTGCTTTGTCCCCTATGGAGACACACACAGAATAAAAAAAATAAAAAAAAATATCCATGAATTCAAGTCTCCATGGGTGAGTATCTATCGAAAAAAAAAGTCATATTGGGGGTGAACTATCCCTTTAAAGTTATACTATGTAACTTTTTTTATAAAACATATCTTAAAATTGTCCTAACTATTAAATCGCTAAAGTTTTAGAACCCCCACTCCGTTAATTTCAGCCCCAAAAGCCTTTTCTTTATATGTTTTCTACTTAGCCGTGACAGGGGCGGGATTTCCCGGCAAAATTACGTCATCTGCATCATCCGTATACGTTGTGTATACGTTGGCCAATCACATCACGGATCATACACACATGATACACTACCGGCCAATCACAGCGTATCTGCCGTCTCTTCAGGAAGTAGCCTCCCTCAGCTACAGTGTTTACGATGGTGAAGGATTCTTAACCTCTTAATCCCCAAATCCTGGCCAGAAAATTACATTCTACCCCTCCACGGATTCGTATCGGTCGCGGTGGTTTGCGGCGCCGCTTCGGTGGTCTGCGGCGGTGGTCCGCGACGACTCCGGGCGAAAAACGGACGAAAAAAGCAATACCGCTACTGACCACTAGTTTAGCAACTTACACAGTATAGCTTTAAAGCCACTGCTGTAAAAGATCAATCCACTAAAAATAAACACAAGAAAAGGTTCAAAACAATGTAGTTGTTAAAACAGGAGGGGGAGTCCATTTTCCTTATCTGAAAGGGACGACGCGCGCGCACAAGTTTGACTTGCCTTGCAGAATACTGTGCGCAGCCCGCCGGTAGATAATTGACATTGATAAAGGTGATGAAAATACTGATTCTCTGTCAGCAAGAATGTTTAAGACGGATTATACACGCACAGGCGGTTCAGTATATATGCACAGTATGCGTGTGTGGGCGGGATGAATACCGCAGGTGCCCACACGATTCCAATTAACAACAGAATAGGGTATAATAATGTGAACTGTGGATGGGTCGGGGAACGTCCTTCAAATTAAGAGTCCATTTGAATAAATCCTATTATCAATGTGCTGAGGCGGTCCGAATGTCACAGTGTGTGAGAGAATGACTTGACTGTGATGGAGAAAGGGAATGGAAATGGCAAGGGGAAGAGGAACAGAGAGAGTAGAGAGAGGGAGAAGGAGAAAAGGCGGAGAGAGAGAGAGAGAGAGAAAGAGAGAGAGAGAGGGAGACAGAAATGGGTGGGCGGGGTCAAAGGAGCCAGAGGAGATGATAATAGATTCAGCGCTGAACTATAAACCAATTTCCATTCTTAACCTTGTACGGAGTGATTTTAAAACACGATGAGAGGGTCACCTTGTTCTGCCTCGTCCCTGTTCCCATGGCTGTCTCATGTCGGACACCCTTCGTGACATGATGCTGGGATCAGATGGAGTCATCCCGAGTGGCATGCCCATCTCTAGACAGGGATATGCTCCCTTAAAGAGGCGGTGCCATAGTTTTGTACTTTTCCTGATTTTCATGTGTCTAGGAGGTTGACAGTATTTCATTAGACCCCCTGGCGTGGTTGTTATGAGCAATTATGTATTCCCCTTTGTATTTGGGGTTTCTTCCTGGAGGCTGACACCTTGTGGGTCAAAAGTGCTGAAAACACAGATCATATAATCATCCCCTCCCCTTTTACCATTCACCCAACACTGTGGGTGTGGCTAACTTCAGCTGGGTCACCACCCACCATGACAACCAGGCATACTTAATGAGCTGGTGGGTGTGGCCACATAAGAACCTAATTTTAACTCTTTCTGTAAACTTTTATGGAAAAAATCTTCCTTCTAGTATAATCATAATGCCTGACAATCATGTTTTAGGGGGTGAAAAATCATGGCACTTCATCTTTAATAAGTGAGTCATGTCATGATAGCACGCGGCGAGCACTTTGATAAGGAACCACCTGGAGTGGTCCGCAGCGTAATTTTAGTTTGAGTCGGGGGGGGGGGGGGGGGGGGATAGGGGGGCTCAAGCTTTGCCCATACGTCTTAAAAGCAGACGGCTTTGAAGTTAGAAATATGTCAGTTTTTTTTTTTTATCAAGTAGCTTAATGTCTCGTTCTGCCCACCATGTATTTGACCTGCAGGTGACCCTGCTGCAAAAGGCTGTTATTATAGGGCCTGGTCATGGGGGTCAGTAGAATATATCTGTATGACTAATGCAACTGTACTGCACATTCCCTGCAGGCTTAAAGCCCGATTCCATACTTTGGCGCACAAAGGTGTTGCGCGCCAAAAATAGCAGCCAGAGCTTGTATTTCTGCTGTTAATGGCGTGCAACACCGTCATACAGCAGAGCATAAATTGGGCTTAAAGGGGTATTTCACTGGGGTCATTCTAATTTTTGTTCTGATTAATTGAAGGGGCTTAGATGGGGAGGGTGGGGTGTGTCTAACCCAGAAGTGTTAAAGTGAAATGTCTGTGTTCAAGATCTGTGCCTCATACCAGTTACTTGCGCCAGGAGGGCGCGCAAGTAATGCGTTCGGAGATTTTTGTATCCAGCGTGTCTGTCTGTTTTTCCGCCCGTAGCCAATCAGGGACGACACCATCAACAGCCAATGAGGGACCAGCATTCTCTGTGACGTCAGCACCTCGACAGACTAGTTTGGGTTGTAGGTCTACCGTCATGACTATGACCTGAACACCTGGAGCACCGAGCATTGCTGGCTCTCGAGAGCCTCGCACTCGGCGCACGAGAACGCGAGACACTTATCGTGCAGTTTCCAGTCTTCGGCTCGACGACGAGGTCAGCCGCGGAGACTCGCACTTCAAAGTTTTAGTGTGCGTCGCGCGTGGCTGGTGTTTATGGAGCACACTTCATGTGCTTAGCAGAGGCACAGCAGCAGAGAGTGTCAGGCACAGAGGAGGGGAATGACAGAGAATACTTTACATCAGTGGTTCTGAAACAGTTTTGGCTCAGGGCACCCCTGTAAATAACTTTCTCATCCACGGCACCTCCGAAGGACATTGTCACTTTATAGCAGTGGTTCTCAATGTTTTCAGGCCACTGACATGGCCAAACAACATCCACACCACTCCACACCACCCACTAGTGCTAGGTTTTCTACTACAAGGACCTGGGTAGAATGGTGTGAAAGTACTAAAACGTGGTATACTAAAAAGTATCCAATCTAGAGTAAGGTCTGAGCTAGGCCAAATAGTCGGGGGATATCTTGAAAAGTCCTGGAATAAATTCCTTACCAAAACATTTCTTCACCAATGTGTTTGTAAAGGTGTCTAGTAACACATCTCACAAAGACTGAAATTCAGTTTCCCTAGGAAAATCTTTGACAGCTAGGGTAATTCTGGGTCTCATTCACTCACTATACACTATACTATAGGGGAAAAAATCACTCCCAAAAATATGCTTTAAGTGGGATGTGAGGGGTCTAACTAGGTGTTTTTAATTATTCTGAATCCATTGCCAGCATTTGTTTTGCACAAAAAAACATTTATTGGGCTAAAAACAGCCCATACAATGATGGTTTAGTGATGAGTCATCACTTTTCACAGTGGTATAGGGGTCCATTTCTAGCCCAAGGAATGTTTTTGGTGCAAAACAAATGCTTGCAATGGATTCAGAATAATTAAAAACACCTAGTTAGACCTCACATCCCACTTAAAGCATATTTTTGGGAGTGTTTTTTTCCCCTATAGTATAGTGTATAGTGAGTGAATGAGACCCAGAATTACCCTAGCTGTCAAAGATTTTCCTAGGGAAACTGAATTTCAGTCTTTGTGAGATGTGTTACTAGACACCTTTACAAACACATTGGTGAAGATTTTTTTTGGTAAGGAATTTATTCCAGGATTTGACACTATCTCCAGCAAGAGCCGCTGATACAAACGACCTACGGCCTGGTCGCGACTTAGGCCACGACTTGGAGGTCGTAGGTCCCGGTTCTGGAGGTTTTGCGCGATCTCGGTCGTAATTCAGCGACCTGGGAAGTCCGCGATCGAAACTCTACGCTTGCTAAGGGAAGGGACGCGAGTTTAGAAACTCTACGCTTGCTAAGGGAAGGAGCGCCGCGATCGAAACTCTACGCTTGCTAAGGGAAGGGACGCGAGTTTAGAAACTCTATGCTTGCTAAGGGAAGGAGCGCTCGTTTTCAACAGCGTCGGCAGGTTAGCTACTCAGTGTCGGCAGGTTAGGGTTAGGGTTAGGGTTAGGGTTAGGGTTAGAGTTGGGGTTAGGGTTAAGGTTAGGGTTAGAGTTAGAGTTGGGGTTAGGGTTAAGGATAGGTTTTGGTGCACCTCGCGCGGTCCAAGTGACTACAATGGAGCGCTTCCTACCTCCGGTTCAGCCAATCACAAGCTTCAAAAGGTTGAATAGCGCTGCTGCTCTAGAATATTCTGCAAAAAGACCTTTTAAATACGACCGCGGACTTCCCAGGTCGCTGAACAACGGCCCGATCGCGCAACAACGGCCCGGGGACGACCGAGGTGGCGCAACCACGGCCGGGGGTCGCGAAACTAGACCGGCCGCGACCTAACAAGTATGTACCGCGAACTACGACCTCCAGAACCGGGACCTACGACCTCCAGGTCGTGGCCTAGGTCGCGACCAGGCCGTAGGTCGTTCGTATCAGCGGCTGTCTCTCACTATTTCTAAAGATATCCCCCGACTAAAACAGGGCCAAACACTTCATAATGACTGATCACTCACTGACTTTTCATTTAGACCAACAGAATATAGTTGTAATACATGATAATAGATTCTATTGTATTATAATTACGATAATAGATTATATTGTGTTATAATCAATATTATAATATATTATAGTGTATTATAATTATCATAGTAATACATTAATACTTTATAGTGTATTATAATCACAGTTATAATCCATTATAGTGTATTATAATTTAGGATAGTTGTATACAAATTTATATTGTATTATAATAATCGCAGTTAAAAGGGTACATTTGTTTCTTACCGATAGGGTTACTTTTGTGTAAAAATGTAGATATTTGTATTTGGTGCGGTGTGGTGCGATGTAGTATCGTGTAGTGTGGTGCTAAAGCTGCAGTCGAAAAGGGGCTTAAGTTCATCTACCCCTTTCGAACATATTGTAACAGACTCATCTTCCCCAAGTGCAGCATTCTGAGCAGCCGCTCAGTTTCTGGTATTGAGAGTGAGAGACCCACACAGAAACCTCTGGCATGATTCCGAATTATGGTAGTCATTTACAGCGTGTGTTTAGTCACTAATGCAAGCTCTCCATCTCTCTCGGACCCCAGGGAATCCAGAAGTAGGCTGCAGCAGATGTAGCCCTTGCAGCAGTCTCAGCACTGAAGGGATCCTCTGTAATACGAGCGCGTTGTCTTTTTTCACTTGCATTGTTCCGCGCTGTCCCGTGAGACGTCTACTCTCCACTCGTGAGGTCCTTTTATCCACATAACGTGTACAGTATGTCAATCTAAATAGAGGTTGCCGTCGTACAGTAGTGTGCCCCACTTTTTACTGCAGGATTGCTGCAAGATAGTCGGCACTTTCCTGCCAAACCCCCAAGAGGCAATAGTTTGAATAAGTTACTTTTTGCACTCTTCTCATCCATCACAAGTTGCAAAGAAAGAACTGGTAGATAGCTGACAGACAGGTACAAGTGTGTTAGAATACACTTTGGATAAGACATTTGGGATACTTTGCTTCCACTACAAATCAATCAATGAAGAATTGTCTGCCGTGCTAAAGCAAGGGACCGGACCCCCTGTCGAAGAGACAGGGGGTCCGGGACCCCTAGGGGGTCCTAAGAGTTACAAAAAATAGCAGATCTACAAGCCAAAAATAGCAGATCAACAAGCTCACAACGCCTCGCGCAGATCGGCTATTTTAGGTAAAGGGGTTTGGTGGTGTAGAGGGGGAAAAGAGCAGACTAATACAGAGTGAAAGGTCAAGTTTATTAAGTATTGACTGTTCAAGTGGTTAAATATCTGAAAACACAAATTGACATGAATCCAAAATACACTGATGATTGTGCTGTCAATCGATGAAACTATATGAAATCTATGAACAGGTTGTGGGGGTCCCTGCTTCATCTCTCTCTCTCAACTAAGGGGTCGTCCTTGGCCTGAAAACATTGAAGACCCATGTGCTATAAGTATACATGCGTATGTACAGGGAGCTGTACTGTACATTGTGTCTAATTTCATCCTACTGTATCGTATCATTCGTATGTTGGTCTAATCCGATCTGTTCAGCCTATGACAGACGCGATAACTATCTTGTGATTGCGAAACCATGAGACAATGCAGGTCTTTTCTTTCAGAACACAATTACCCCGTCGTAAGATTTGTAACACTTAGGCAATTCCCAAAATAGCAAAGAAAATGTAAAGGAAGCTGCAAATCCAATTAAGAGAAAAAAAACCAATTAACAGCATAATCAGTGGACCCTATTATCCCCTCTCTAATTACGGCATGGTCTAATGTTTATATTGACCTTGCCACGCACGCACGCACACACACACACACACACACACACACACACACACACGCACACACGCACACACGCACACACACACACACACACACACACACACACAGAGCCACCATCTGGGGTGTTACCCTTAAACAGGATGTAGATTTTGTCAGATGAGTCGGTGTGTTTATCGCCGGTGTTGTGATGATCTAATGAGCTTGCATAGTGGAGGACCAACACACCATCAATTAGGCTCTGGCTTCAGCCCCTTGGCAGCACGTTGTCGTCGTCGGGTGGAAACCTTGTATGTCCCGTTCGTTTTGTATTTATCATTTTAGAAATGGTCTAAAATAGTGAAAACAGCCGACCTACAAGCACACAACGCCTCGCGGTGCGAGGCGTTGTGTGCTTGTAGATCGGCTATTTTCACTAGTTTCGTGCAACAGCCTTGTATGATGAAGCAGGGCTTTAATTTACGAAAACATGTACAAATATGAAACTTGGAGATACGAGGTTTCTGCCTGACAGTAGACGATATGAAATGTGGGGATCTGAGCAGGAAGGAGGAGGGCGTAGCGAGTTGAAGAAGGTTGAGATGAGCAGTGGTGGAAAGTAACTAAGTAGGCTACATTTAGTCAAGTACTGTACCGTTTTAGGGTTATTTGTTACTTTACTTGGGTATTTCCAATTTCCAATACTTTTACTTCTACTCCACTACATCTCAGATCCAAATATTGTACTTTTAGGGTGCCCTCACACAAAAATACCTAGAGTGGAATCCGCCAATGCATTTCAATAAGAATGAAGTGTTTTTTGCAGAAATCCTCCACTGGCAAAAAAAACGGTCGGCGCGGCGCGGGCTGGGCCGGGCTCAATTTGTCACGTATATGTCGGGCTTTGGGTCGGGTCGGTCTTTTATAATCCGGTAGGCAAGCGCAGCACGGTAACGTGATGTCTCTGTGACTGCAAGCTGCGCTGCACCGCTGCGGCGCAACTTGACACAGTTGAGCGTGTGTGACTGTATGTGCGCTGCTGCGCAACGTTCAGACAGTTGAGCAACGTTCAGTTGAGAGTGTGCTCCCGTGTGTGTGTGTGTGTGTGGCGGTGGCTGCTTCTCGCTGTGGCAGAGCGGAGGGGCGGAGGAGATCGTTGAAACCATTCACGGACACTTTTGGATTTCCTAATAATATTATAGACGTAGTGTGAATGTTGTTGCTATAATAGCCTGTACGCCTGCTTCCTGATTTAGCGACGGCCGTCAGCTGTGTTTTCCAGCGAGGCTCCGATGTTTTTTTCTTTTCTTCCATAATTAGGACGGTGCTTGCTGCAACGTCTTTTATATATATAAAGACAGTTGGAAAATGGTAGAATGACACTGTTCTTAACGAATCACCAATATTGTATGAGGAAAAAAAGGATGCTGCCGTCTGCATCACATAAGCTTGTTGTTTAGAATGTCGGTCTTCGGGCTGGGCCGGTCTCCAATTGTCAATTATGTATCAGGCTTGGGCTCGGTCCGGGCTGAAATTCTGTCGGGCTGGGTTGGGCCGGGCTCACTTTTTTAGGCCCGATTTAAGCTCTAGCCCTCACACCAAAATACCTATGAGAGTGGAATCCGCGTTCCGCCAATGCATTTCAATGAGAAGGGAGTGTTTTTTGCAATAATCCTCTGCTGGCATGAAACCACTTCACTCTCATTGAAATGCATTGGCGGAACGCGGATTCCACTCTCAGGGTGCCCTCACACCAAAATACCTATGAGAGTGGAATCCGCGTAAACACTGTGCTGACCGACTGACCAAGTGTCCATGATGGAGCCTTTAAATTGTCAGGGTATGTGTCAAGGTGTCAAGGTGCTAAAGATCCATCCAATCAATCTAATTTAACATGTGATAGAGAAACCTCCACTGTCAGTTAACGATTTAAAAACCTCATTAACAATTAAAAAAACACGGCACAGTGACATTACCTGGCAGTGGGGCGTGGAGGCTGTGACTGCTGTGCTGCCTTCATGGTGGCTGCGTGCGAGATCCATTGTTCTGAAACAAAAAATTTAAATGTATGTACATTCATGCACAATGCCAAAGGCTATTAGGATAAACATAAGTTACCCCCACAAACACACACACACACACACACACACACACACACACACACACACACACACACACGATACTAGGGATGGGACGATGTGAACATTTCATATCACGATTATTGTGACACAAGAAATCGCGATTTACGATGTTATCACGATAATCCAAATCCGTTATCCTGGGGCGGACATTTGCAATGCAACGCGTTGTGAGCTTGTAGATCGGCTATTTTTTAGCAGATCTACAGGCTCACAACGCGTTGCAATGCAACGCGTAGTGAGCCTGTAGATCGGCTATTTTTTGGCAAAGACATTTGGTAGAGAGTGAAAAAAAAACTCTATCAAGTACGTATATTATAAGTTCCTTTTACCAATTATAGAGGGTTTAAGTGGTACCGGATATGCAGCTCGGCAAATAAAAGGTGAATGAATTGATCTCAGTGCATGACGGAGGACGATATCACGAAAAATGTAATCTCCACGATACGATTATCGCCAGAGTTTTTTTTATCACAACAAACGATAATATCACTTATCGTCCCGTCCCTACACGGTACCTATTGATCCTGTCCGCCCACATCACTGGAACTGCACACGGTGCAAGATTCTTTTTTTTTGCCCGTTGCATTTAAGATCCTGGCAGTGGCAGCTTCCAATTTCCTGACAGTGGGTTGCGCGGAGTAACAGGTTAACAGGTTCAGTGTTAGCTTATTGGTTTTCACCTCAGTGGTTAATGGACCAATCAAAGACATTGACTGAGGTCCTATACTCACCTGGCCCGGGGGTCCCCGGAGGGCGAGAGAGGCTCCTCCGCTGAGTGGTAAGTGCCTGGACATGATGCTGGCACTGCTCGCTGTTTCAGGGCAGCAGATGGCTGCTGGAGTGCCTCTGCAGAGGTTCGTCGAGTGTGTGTGTGTGGGGGGGGGGGGGTCGATGGTGGTTGGATGAGAAGAAGACAGAATGGATGGAAGGATGATGATGACTAGGGATGGGACGATACGAAAATGTCATGCTACGATTATTGTAGCCTCGGGATCCATGCATTTCAAGAAGAAACGCCTGGGTCAGCCCCCTTGTAACTGTGGTTCACAACATTTTAATTGTAACTTTGCACATATAAAATATATCTAGCTTTTCAGATATCTTATTTTACATCAATATTGTTCATGTGAACTGGTTTGTTTATGCTTGTATTCATTGTAATGATCAAAATCGCTATGATTTATCACTCGTTTTCCACCGCGGATTCACTTCCTCATTTACTCATGCGAGTGGCCACTGGAAAGCTGCGTCGCAGCAGAGAGAAGTGAACAGAGGGGGGAGGTGAACAAATCCTATTGGCCGGTGAGATTGGCCGAGGCATAGAATGTCCGCTTTAGGCTAGCCGAAAATGGAAGTGAAGACAGAATGGATGGAAGGATGATGACTAGGGATGGGACCATACGAAAATGTCATGCCACGATTATTGTGACCAAAAACAAATCGCGATTTACGGTATTATTGTGATGATCAAAATACGCCTAATACTCTTCAAATGCCACTTTCATCGACCACTTGAACCCCTGCACCCATATTCTGGGGCAGAACCTTACCAAAAATACCAAAAAATAGAAGATCTACAAGCGACGTGTTGATCGGATCGGCTATTTTTTGGCAAAGAGATTTGGTAGAGTGAAAAGAAAATACTGTATCAAGTATGTTTACAGGGGTGTAGAGGGTTTAAGTGGATCAGAGGTGAATTGATCCCAGCGTATGACGGAGGACAATTTCACAATTTATTAAAACCTCTGCGATACAATTATTGTGAGTGGTTTTTATAACGATAATCGTCCCATCCCTAATGATGACGAGGAAGGGAAGGATGGAGGGAGACCGTCAGGGAAGGAAGATACGAGGAAGGGAGAGAATATGGCAGTGGCGTCAGTTCAGAAAAAGCTAAGGTATGGCAACATGACTGGTGTCACCAGTCATGTTGCCATACCTTAGCAACCGGCATGATTATACATTTATTTTAAGAAGTACATTTTATTCCATACCCCTGCATACCCCTGCCATACCCAATTGACGCCCCTGGAATTTGGAGCGAGTGAAGAAGAGGGTGTACATTAGAGAAAAGAGATTGTGTGTGCCAGAGAGAGAAAGAGAGAGGGAGAAAGAATGAGTGCATTTTAGGAGCAAAGAGAGAGGAAAGCTGGGTCATTTGCTCAGAGACCAATAACAAGCCCTTGGAGCACATAAGGAAAAACATAAAACAACAGTGCTTTCCTATAATAACCCGACACAAGCCTCGTTCCGTGGACTTAAATATTTGTAGAGGTGACATGCTGGTGGAAAAAATGCACTGCTACACATTATCCCGGCGAGAAATTCATTTGTTATTCGCTCTTGCTGCAATAAACACCTTACAAAGCGTTTTTTGACCCAATAAAAAAAATAATGCACTTGCATGCAATTTTCCCCGGTGAGAAATCCATTCCTATGTAAACAGTGGCCAGTCCCCCCGCTCTGACTGTCTCTGACACTCCCCTCCTCCCCCCTTCCCCCCCGTTCGTTTCTGAAGAACATCGGGAGCCGCTGATTGTACTGTTGCCGCCACTGGACATCTGGCTTGTCTTGAAGGACAGTTTGGAAATCATGTCACACGAATAACATGCTTTTGTGAATTCAAACCAGGAAGGCATCCGTGTCATTTTAATGTTCTCCGTTGGCTATTCAAAATGAGCAGATCTATAAACAACAACGTGTACTGTACATCTGCTATTTTTGAACATTTTTGAAAAATCTGGAAACTACTGATTCTTAGAAGGCATTTGTAGAATCGGACTCAGTTCTAAATGCGTGGCTCCTATACAGTACTCCAGAAACCCTTATTATGCAGCGGATTGGCTGTGCATACATCTTAGCTGTCATCAGTCAAAAGACCGTTCATTCCTTCCGCTTTGTTGCGACTGTCAGGTCACAGTTAGTATGAAAACGTCCACCTCATGTCCGTGAGTCACGCTCATGTCCGTCACTCTCATGTCCGTCACGCTCATGTCCGTGAGTCACCCTTAAGCCTCTATCATAGTCCAAGGTGAAGAGCTCTTCACCTTGGACTATGATAGCGGCTTAAGCCTCTATCAGAGTCGGTACCGCGGTGTAGTGCGGTGTAGTCTTTTTGAGCGTTAACATTGTAGTTTTATGACTCAAAAAGACTACACCGCACTACACCGCGGTGGATAGCTTACCACCGCGGTACCGACTCTGATAGAGGCTTTACACAACATTTCGTTACCTATTGACTTCAGTTCCTCCCTCCAATTCCATCCATGAAGGCAGGTCACAAAAAGTTGTAAGTAAGACATTTGGTGGAACAGTCACTCATATGGGTCTACTCTGTGCCACGTCGCTGATTGGTTTTGGCTTTCCCAGACAGGAACGCAGCTCTGCCAACTGTCGCGCAATGTGTGTGTGTACGTTGCCAGATTAATAGTTTAACTCCTTCTTAAATGTGCCTTATTTAGAAGCTCTGTTGTTTCAGCGCGACCCGACAGCCGCTTCTTGGCCCTAGGGCGTCTTACTTGTGTTATTCCATATGCGTGCACCATATTATGCAGTCAGAGTCAGCACACAAAGACAGACAGTCAAACCGTCATGCAGCCAAATAGCTGGACAGTCAGACCGTTTGGCATTGAGACAGGCAGGCAGGCAGCAAACCAGACATTAAGACAAGAGAGACGGCCTGGGCGTCAAGCAGGCAGGCAGTTGGATGGGCGAGCCATTCTCACACAGACAGACTGCTATGTGGGGAATACCAATACTGCTCAGTCAGTGCCATTACAGCCCTGCAAACACAGACACCACGGCAGATTAGCTACTCTCCACTGACCAGAAGCGCTCAACGGGCCAGCAGCAGAGGCAGCAGAGCCATAGAGAATGAATGGGTCATTTAACAATGGTTCCCTCATCCTACAGTGGAGGGGGGAGGCAAGACGACTAATACGACTGCCAAAAGGACAGCTGTGAATCAGTGATGGATTTTAGCCTGTTCTGCATTTCGTCACTGTCGGGCAGAAACCTCGTATCTCCAAGTTTCAAATGTGTACTTTTTTTTTTCGTAAATGAAAGCCCTACTTAATCATACCGCACCGCACCGCACCGCACCGCGAGGCGTTGTGTGCTTGTAGATCGGCTATTTTCTCTATCTTTTTTTACTGATAAATACAAAACGAACGGTTTTGGACATACAAGGTTTCCACCTGACAACGACAATTTGTTTGTTAAAGATACAAATCTATGCAGAGAGGGAAGAAATTGCAGTGAAGTTCAAGAATGATTTATTGTGGAAAATATGTGAATACAGAAACGCACACACTACAGTATGTAACACATTTTGCTGTGTTAATTGAGGCTCTGCTCTGGTAGAATTAGCTGGAGCTGTGCACATTCAGCTTCATTATTTAGCCAGACACTGGACATTCATTCTATCAGGGTTAGGGTTAGGGTTAGATATGCAAGTTTTTTAGACGTCTAAACTTAGACTAGACGTCTAATATACGTCTAATAGACGTCTAAGTTTATACCTGGGTCTAAATTTAGACTTCTAATAGACGTCCGGCCGTTAAGGTCTAAATATAGACGTCTATTAGACGTCTAAATTTAGACCCAGGTATAAACTTAGACGTCTATTAGACGTATATTAGACGTCTAGTCTAAGTTTAGACGTCTAAAAAACTTGCATATCTATACCTCTGGTAGACCATTTTTTATACGTATAAACTTAGACTTCTAGTACAAATTGTTTAGTGGGTCTTGCCATGCAGGCACGGAATGTAAAATGGAAGAAATTAAGCTGATATTGTGTGTGTCTGAATTCCCTTAATATGAAATAAGTTTGCGTGTGTCTGTGTGATGAGATTTGCACCCATGTAGGCACTGGAATCTTGCGTGCGTTTAACCAATCAGTTTAACTTGTTGTAGAGTAGGAAGGAAATCTCTCTGCTTCGGCGGGGCGTGGGGGGGGGGGGGGGGGGGGGCAACTGTTTACCCTAGTGTGCCTGCTCAGTGCCTCGGCCAATCAAAAAATTTGGGCTATAGACGCAGGCCAACCAATGAGCATGCAATGTACAGTTACTTCTGACAGTCTTCCGTGTGCTTCAAACGCCACTGAGCAACTTGCATTGAAATGAATAGCTGGGAGCGGGGCTGTCCGTCCTCTATTTTATATATGACTCTATTATTGGCCCTCTCCACTTAGTCCAAAAATGACCTAAACTATCCGAAAATGGGGGCAAAAGATTTTCAGTGAAAAAAAAGCGCAGCTAGTCCACCCCTGGATGTGGTCCCGCAAAATGTTGTCCTTCCTTGACTCCCAAGAGCGCTACTTGAACTTAGAAACCTCAAACTTTAGACGAATCATGGTCAGAATAATGGGCCATCCATATTATGATGCTACAACAAAAAGCTATTATAACATGCAAATGATATACTATCTACCATAAGCAAACCCATTTTCTTTTCACGTGGGCAATTCCGAAACAGTTGATAACCTATAAAGTCCACCAATGGCTTGCCAACTCGGACGGCGCGCCTGTTGACACCAGAGGCCATTGGCTGCTCAGGGCAGGCACTCGCTCACCTAGCGGCTCGCTCGGGCACGCCTCACAAGCCGCAAGGCTGCGCTATCTGCGAGTCTGCTTTGTTTTCTATTGTTATATTATTTTATTTTTAATTTACAAAACTATTTAAATGATGTGACATTGGTTAGTTATTTACAGTCTGGGTAAAAACAATTCATGTATTTATGTCCTTTAGTACAGTGCTTCTCAGAGTGGATTCCAGGGACTTTGTGAGGTCCTTTATGGGGGTCTAAATTGACCCTTCTAAAACGACTAGTTCCTTTCCTTGATTCTGATTGGCTGGTTGCTGTGGTATATGAGACTATAACCTCCACATTGAATCAGTTTATATCAAACCCAGGTTCGTTATTTCTTTCCACAGTGTTCCACAGTGCACCAATTATCTGCACCTGTGTTGTTTCTGCAGCCTGGTCGGGAACTACTTTCCTGTAGCTGGGGACTACTTTCTTGCAAAGCAGACCTTATAGTGATGTATATATATATATGTATATATATGTATATGATGTATATATTTATAGTCATGTTGCCATATTGTAACCGTTTTAGAAAAGCAATAAGCCACACGAGGCTTGAGGTAATACCTGTATTTTACAGTATTGTAAAATACCAGGTAACCACTCACCTCTTGTGGCTTATTGCTTAAATATAAGTCTGTAACTCATACATTTGTACACTGTCAGAGTTAAGGGGAGACCTTGAAATGTAAAGGTTTGAGAAACACTGCTTTAGTAGAATTAAAGCTATTTAGAATCTACAATCTTAATTATTATTATTAATTTTATTTAACCTTTATTTAACCAGGCAGGCAATTAAGAGCAAATTCCTTTTTTACAGTTGTGGCCTGGAAAAAGGCAAGGCCTCTTCAGGGAGAAGGGGGCTAAAAAGAACGTTTTGCCATATTCTGTAATATTGTGTTGTATCAAATCAGCCCCATACCAGAGCATATTTAAAACTCTCCCCTCTGTGAGTCACCCAGGTCTTGTGCATTCCGCTCACGTATCTCACAGTGCCAGGTTGTTTGTTAAGATATTTCGGCTGCTCACGGCCCGCTAAATGATAGAGAGAGATTTATTCCAACTCGCCGCTGAGGTCGTAAGGCTCGCTTTGCTTCCCGGATACGGCTTAATAACGCCCGTAACAAGGGCTGACGGAGAATTAATATTAATTAAACAGGATCAAAGACTGCCCACAAACTTGTCTTCATTAATAGTTAAGTGACAATGTAATTTTTTGCCTGGGCAGCCGTTGCCAAACGGCCGATACAACGAGGCGCTCTGTTTGTCAGAAATGTACGAGTTATTTTCACCGTGCTTTTGGAGCATAATTGGCCTTTTGGGCATACATACAGTACAATGGACGAGCTGGGGTTGGAGACGGTGTTGCTGGTGGTGGGTGGGGGTTAAGAAATGATAGAAAGAATGGAGGGAAGGTGAATGAGACTACTTTAATCCATTTAGGCGTAGAATTATTGAATGCTTTAACTATTGAAAAAATGGCAGATATACAAGCTCACAGCGGGGCACCGAGTGCTGCGCTGCGAGCTTGTAGATCTGCTATTTTTTGAAAATGTGTGCAAATCTTTGAATAGTATGTATTTTTAAAGCGAACGTTTGTAACAAAAATTTTGCTTCTGGGGGGGTCCCTGGAACTAAATATTTTGAGATGGGGGTCCGTGTGGCCAAATACATATCATTTTGGGGGTCCTTCGCATGAAAAGGTTTGAGAACCACTAACATACTGTAGAAACATATAGGTTTTTCAAAAAACCTTAGAAGGATTCAAAAGACACTTATAGAATCGGGTCAGAATCGGGTAAAAATTCTTATTTTCATGACTTTTCAAAAATAGTAGATCTACAAGCTCGCAGCGCGGCACTCGGTGACGCGCTGTGAGCTTGTAGATCTGATATGTTTCAATGGTTAAAGCATAAAATAATGATACGCAATAAGGCGTACCCGTTCCGAAGGGGTTAACGGGACATTAGCCTCCAGCTCGCCCCCACTTCGCGCAGGGTCGTGGCTCTTCACATGATGTATTAAGTTGTATTATCGTGTCAAGCAGTGTCCTCTTTCAGGCCAGGAGAGCCGGGGCGCTCGCTTTTTGATGGGCCCCTCCTCCCCTGTGGTTATCCCCCCCTGAACCAGCGCTTGCGTCAGTGCCTCCTCGCTGTATCGATTAGGCCTCATAAATAGTGAAAGTGTATATGGGGGCCGGCAGAGAGGCCTAAAAGCCAGCCTAAATAGATTAAGGCAGGGTGGAAAGAGAGCGGCAGACAGACAGACTTCGTGCCTGTGAGAGGCTTGAATGAGGACAATACTGAGACTGAGACCATGTATGGTATCTGGAATCAAATAGTTTGAACATGGCTGCCGTGCCGTGGGGATGGAGTGGAGTTTTTTTCTCAGGGGTTTCTCGCTCACTTACAGGCACTTGCACTCATAGACATCAAAGGGGGCTTGAGCCCCTGGCGTTTTATCTGTCTGTAAAAACTGCCCTTTCCAGACCATAAATACATTTTTTACGCCCCCTTTCCATGCCATACCTGAAGGCAGCATTCAAGAGAAATGTCTTGTCCGGACTCTCCTGAACTTGAATCCAGCATCTTATGTTGAAAGAATTACCCTCTCTGTGTAGAAATCCATGCCGTTACGCCACATCTCCAGTACTGACTTGATTATGCTTAGTTCGGTGTGGTATCAAGCACCGAAAATAGCCGACCTCCAAGCTCACAACGCGTCGCAGTGCAACGCGTTGTGGGCTTGGAGGTCTGCTATTTTCGATATATTCACCAAAAGGCCCTTTTAGAAATTTCAGCCCCTGCCTCTCACTCATACAAATCACATCACTGCCACACAGGCTAACATACAGAATCACACACAAGCACATAGTAATGTAATACAGAGATGCACAGTCAGACACAGAAAATGAACATGCACCTTTCCACAAAAGGCATACACACACACACAGATATGCATTGCATCCAGATCGAGTACGCACACAGACACGAAAGTTTGCTAGCACACAGAATCACTAGTGGATAATAGTAGCATATGAACACTGCTGCATGCACATATGTTCACCCCCGCGAACACACACACACACACACACACACACACACACACACACACACACGCACACACCTCCACTTGTCAGGTCCGGTATCTATCTTTGGGTGTGTTTGTGTCATTCCAGTGTTCCATCTTGAATGTGGTTACAGTAATGTGTTGTGATCATGGCTGGGAGCACACACACAGATAATTGACTTGTTTAGATTACGCCCAACCATCTCTCTCGGTTTGCCATTATCAAAGCAGAGTGCCTGTCGCCGCGGTGACGGTGCACGGAGGACAGGGAGGTGTGTGTGCGTGTGTGTGCATGGTGCGTGCGTGCAGGGGCGTCACAAGGGGGAGTGGGAGTGAGTTGCTAGGGCCCAAGGTGGAGGGGCCTTAATTATTTTATGCTTTAGCTATTGAAAAATAGCAGATATACAAGCTCACAGCGCGGCGCTCGAGCTTGTAGATCTGCTATTTTTGAAAAGTCGTGAAGATGTGTGCAAATCTTTGAATATATGTACTTTTTAAGCCAACATTTGTAACTCAAATTTTGCTTCTGGGGGGTCCCTGGAACTAAATATTTTGAGATGGGGGTCTGTGGCCCTATACATACAATTTTGGGAGTCCTTCACATGAAAATATTTGAGCACCACTGACATAGAAACAGGTTTTTCAAAAAACCATAGAAGGATTTGAAGTACTCAGACTCCGCACACATTTTTACGATTTAAAAAAAAATAGCAGATCTACAAGCTCGCAGTGAGTGAGCTTGTATATCTGCTATTTTTCAATAGTTAAAGCACAAAATGTGAGTGAATCCTTGTACCCAGTGCCCAGTATTTGGTGCGACACTCCTGCGTGTGTGTGTGCATGCATGCGTGCATGCTTGCACCTGTATCTTGTCATTCATCTGCAACTGGGTTACATGGCGTATAGTTTTTTGTCAGGAGTGCACAAATATTCTCCATCTGGTTGAGAACTTTGTCCCGTATTTGTCCCTGCGAGTGTTTCTGGATCTGTTTGTGCATGGCATGTTTGAGAGTCCGAGTGTGTGCGTGCACAGGCGCACGTGTGTGTAAGCGCACGCGTGCGCCCGCGTGTTTGTCCTCCACCGGCATGGAAATAAGGTATGAATGGTAATGGCGTCGCAGGGAGCCCAGAGTCATCTGTCTTTGTTCAGCGCCGAAATGTCCTGTTATATATCAGAGGCAAAGATGAATGCAGTTAATAGACTGTGACACAACCATTAACTACAGCCGTAATAGAAGTGTAATGGAATCAAACAGCCATTCCTCCCCCACAGCATAGGCAGGACCCAGGTAAATGTTTAAACACCATTCGCCGTGGGGTCTCTCCACTTCGTCTCACTCTCTCTCTCTCTCTCTCTCTCTCTCTCTCTCGCGCGCGCACTCTCATCTCTTTCTCTGTTTCTCTATTGGTTGCTTATCGTCACTGTCGGGCAGAAACCTTGTATCTCCAAGTTTCAAATGTGTAATTTTTTTCTCGCAAAGTAAAGCCCTGCTTCATCATACAGGGCCGTCGCACAAAAGTAGCAAAAACAGCCGATCTACAAGCACACAACGCCTCGCGGCGCGAGGCGGTGTGTGCTTGTAGATCGGCTGTTTTCACTAGTTTAAATCGTTTTTAAAATGATCAATACAAAACGAACGGTTTTGGACATACGAGGTTTCCGCGACAACGACGCGTTGTTCTCTTTCATCACTCTCTTCTCGCCACTCCTTTCTTTCTTTCCTCCTCTCCTCTTTTCCAACATGCTTGTTTTGATTAGTCTCGATCTCTGCACCTGTCCTCTGCCGCCCCACCTCTCCCTCCCTCCCCACCTCCACCCACCCCTCCACGTCTCTCGCTCCACCCCACTCCCCTCCGCTCCGCTCCCGACCCCCCCCCCTTCCCTTCATCCCTGCCTGCCTCCTCCATCTCTGCCCCCCCTCCATCTTTCCTTTCTTCCACCCTCTGTCCGTCTCTGCTTGATTCCCCTCCCCGCGACCGCTCCATATTCCTCTCTCCTCTCTCCGTCCGTCCCTTCTAACGGTACGATGCCTCATCCTCCTCGAGACCCCCATCGGTTTCATCTCCGACATCAAAGGCAGGCGGATAAAAGTGGCCAATTGTCCATTTTTCCACTGACACTCCGCGCTGCCAGATGGACCCCTTGATGTCTGCCCCCCCCCCCCCCCCCCCCACACACACACACACACACACAACACCATCCCTCAGCCCCCCCACCTGAGGGCTGGGGTGTGGGTGCATATTTTCTCCGTATACAGGATCCTTCTCTTACGCTCCCCCACCCACCCACCATCTTGTTTGTAAGTCCCTGTATGTTCCTGTATGAAATTACCTTATTGATTGGTGAAATCATCGCTGATGGTCCCGGGCTCTTGAGTTTCAGGAGATAATGGAACTCGTGTTATGCACCGACCGGGACAGAAAATCGTTGGGAGAATGGAGTCATAATCTTGCGCGATGACAATGTCCCGTACTTATGAGCAACAATGGCCACCGTGACCACAGACGGACAGACAGCCTTTATTTTTATTTATTTTTTCTTTTCAATGTGCGTGTGCTTGAGTCACGTGACGGATCGTCTTGGCTTAGCTCACAGTTGTTGCATGTTGTTTGTCTGCAGCTATTCTGCTTTGCCCTTATTGTGCTTCCCAGACTTTCTAGGTCAGACACACACTCAAAGACACAAATGCCCTGACCAAACATAATATTTCATAGAGACTTCGGGCCCTATTTTTGTCCGTGCCTTATTGCCCTTATCCCTAAACGTCTTTGCCTTTTAAAGATGCAGTGCCATTATTTATCCCCACCTAAAACATGATTATGAGGTATTATGATTATACTAGGAGGAAGATTTTTTTTCCAAAAGAGTGTACAGAAAGAGTTAAAAAGTGGTTCTTATGTGGCCACACCCACGAGTTCATTAAGTATGCCTGGTTGGTCAGGTGGGTGGTGACCCAGCTGAAGTTGGCCACACCCACAGTGTTGGGTTAATGGTAAAAGGGGAGGGGATGAGTTTATGATGTCATTTAATCTGTGTTTTTGGATCGGCACTTTTGACCCACAAGGTGTCAGCCTCCAGGAAGAAACCCAAAATACAAAGGGAATACATAATTGCTCATAACAACCACACCAGGGGGTCTAATGAAGTACTGTCATAGACTCATAGACACATGAAAACCAGAAAAAGTACAAAACTATGGAACCACCTCTTTAAAATTGCCGATGTCGATGTCGATGGTTAAACTATTTTAAAACGCGTTTCAAAAAATAAGTAAAAAAAATGGATAGGATAGGATAAGGTGTAAGGCACGGACGAAAATAGGGCCCAACATGCTAACTTGGACTGTTGTATATGGACTCACACACGCGCGCGCACACACACACACGCACGTACGCACGCGCGCCAACCCAGACAAACAGACAAAGTGCACACTTTTCGAACAATGCATCTTCGAGACGCCGCAATCCCTCGTTCCAACGGGGACATATTTGTGAAGAGATTAGCCCGGGAACGAGGATCCACCCCTCTCCAGCTGAGGACAATCAAGCCGTGATAGATGAGTTGTGTCTGTCGCGGTGTTTACCGGGCGCCGGCCACCGCGCTGCTTCCTGGACTAATCACACTCACCTGTATCTGGGTGCCGTCTGGGACTGGACAAACCCTGCAGCACATCATTACCTGGACTGATTGGAGGAGGCCCGCCGCTGGGACCCACTGGGAGACGTCTCTGTGCACCTGCCGTCAGCTTCTCCCTTTTCTTCTAAGTGTCGGAGGTGTGTGAGAGCGAGGGGGAGCATTCTTCAATCCTGAGTGGTAATTTAGGCACTTTCGCCGCGGCGCGGCTATTTTCATCAAGTCATTATAGAAGAAAAGTTTTTTTCACCCAAATGTCCAAAGTACCATAAATAGCAGATCTACAAGTTCACACATCGCAGTGCATTGGGCTCGTACTTGTCGCACAATAAAGTACAGATCCTTCTCGAAAAATGTGAGTATTGTGTAAAAGTACATTTTCTTGAAACTTTCATATATTTCTTGAAACTTTAAAACTTTCAGACATTCAGTGAATTATATATATTTTTTTTTACTTTGAATTCTTATGGCATACAACTCATGCATATCAAAAGTCCATATTTCAAAATATTACAATATTACACAGGACTACTCAAAACAAGGACTTATAATAGAAATGTCAACCTTCTGAAGTCAGAGTTGCTTGAAGTCCCGTTGGAAGTTTCCAAAGTCAGTTATGATTTCGGGTGCTATGGCATCTGCAAATGCTTTTTTACACAATATTCTATTTTTTCGAGAAGGATCTGTATATAGGACTTAAGTGGTTAACACTGTATGTGTAGAAATGGAAGGGTCGTCTGCACTGTGAGGAATAGATATACAGTAGCCTATGAACCTCGACTGTACCCCTTACTCTGAGACTGACAAAGCTTTGGCTAAAGTAAAAGTGAATTCATCCAGTCCGCTGCGAAAAGCTACAGTACGTGGTGGTTTCATTTCGTGTTATGAGGCCCCACATTTCTTGTTTAGGGCCGCCAAAAACACGGGGCAGGCCCTGTGTAAACATGTCCACACCCGTGCACCTTTTATTGTCTAAGACTAATGTGGACATCTCAGCAGGTGGGGTGGGCGTACTACCATTGTCTGGCGAGACCTAAATCAAGCTCAAGTTGTCCTTCCACCTCCTGTCCTTCTCATCAGAGGTGCTGAACGTTACGAGTCATTGGTCTCTGGTGTACAATCCACTACTCTTGCCTGCTGCCGCTGTAGCTGTCCGCTCGCGAAGCCTTGGCCCGGGATTTAGTGGGCTGGTAAATGATGCCGTACTGACGCGCTCACATCCACGCGTTCAAGGCCCTTTTTCTGCACTTGTGAAGCCACTGCTCCAGATGGAGACTCACAGTGCCGAACATTGCTGTGTGCTCGCGGTCAAACGGTAGGGATTCATACCTACACTCTCTGCAGCTGCACTTCATTTGTTGTTGGGTGGAAACCAGTGGCGTCAGTTCAGAAAAAGCTAAGGTATGGCAACATATGACTGGTGTCTTGCCCAAGTTGCACGTGCGCCTTCGCACGCGTGCAAGACACCAGTCATGTTGCCATACCTTAGCAACAGGCGTGATACATTAATTTATTTAATGTATTTATTTTGAGAAGTACATTTTATTTTCCCCACACATTTCTACGGTTTCTTGGGCTGGATATGGCAGCCTGGAATGGTTGTTCAAGTGCAGCTAAACTTTTAGTAAACGTGCCACAATTAACAATAATGAATTGCACCTGTGCGGCTGACCAGCGGAACCTGGGAATATACCATTTTGTCAAGATGGGGAGAATACAAGTGTATACCTTGTTAAAGTGACCATTTTGTAGTTATTTTACTGTAATTTAACAACATAATAACCAGCACAGATAGACAAAGAGACATTCATGGATTTATATTTAAAAGTAACTTTTATTTTCCCCCCTGGACCCAGGGTATGGCAGCTCATACCCCTGCCATACCCAATTGACGCCCCTGGTGGAAACCTTGTACGACCAAAACGGTTCATATTGTCATTTTAAAAACAAGCCAATCAAATCAAATAATGAAAATAGCTGAATAGCTGTGTTCTTGTCACTCAGTGGTTTTGTGCGATAGTCTTGTATGATGAAGCAGCGCTTTACTTTACAAAAGAAATGTACAAATTTGAAACTTGGAGATACTATGTTTCTGCCCGACAGTGAAGATTTGTATGCATATCATTGCTGAAACCTTGTATGTCCAAAACGGATACTTTGCACAATTCAAAAAATAGACGATCTACAAGCTCAAAACGTGGAGCGTTGTGTGTTCACACTTTTGTGTGACACTGTAGGGTGCCGGTGAGTCAATCATGCACGTTCAGTCATGCATGCTGGACTGCATTTATGTATGCACACCTGTGTATGTGCGTGATTGTGCACATGTTAGTGTCTGAATGTGTGGATATGAACTTGGGCCACCGAAATGCCAGTGGTGGCCTAAGGCCAGTGCATGTCGGCTGTCATTTATGTTCTTGATATCTTTTGTACTTTCTGAGATATTTTGACTTTTAATTGCCCAAAAGTCCTATGAGTTTGAAGAGGAAAAGTGGAGACAGATGAAATCATGAAAAATGTCGCCATATTTTCGTAAAGTAGCCTATCTACATACAGCCTGAATCTTATACCGCACTGTACATACATTTTCTATTACATCTAAATGTTCACACAAATACGCTGAATGCAAAGGTGTTCCTCCACTCCACTAATTAACTGCAGTGTTTAAAAGTAATTACTTCTCTTAAAGATGGGGTGCCATGATTTTCCCCTCTATAAAACATGATTATCTACTATTATGATTATACTAGGAGGAAGATTTTTTCCAAAAAAGTGTACAGAAAGAGTTAAAATTATGTTTTTATGTGGCCACACCCACCAGTTCATGGGTATGCGTGGTTGTCATGGTGGGTGGTGACCCAGCTGAAGTATGCCACACCCACGTGTGTTGGGGTAATTAGAGGAGGGGTTGATTCTATGATGTAATAAGTATGGGTGTTTTTGGAACAGCACGTCTGACCCAGCAGGTGGCATCCTCCAGCTAAAAACCCAAATAAAAAGAGAATGCATAATTGCTCATAACAACCACACCAGGGGGTCTAATGAAGTACTGTCAACCTCCTAGACACATGAAAACCAGAAAAAGTACAAAGCTATGGCACCATCTCTTTAAAGGTACTCTCAATACTATCAATACTTAACACTAACATCACTCATTAACAACACCATTAACTCTACACTAACAACACTTTTTGCTTTTTGCCCCCCTTTTCTCCACAATTTAGTCGCTATGCCAATTGATTCCTCCCCACACACATTTTGTGTTTTCACTGCTGTTGTATCCTACTGACTCACGTGCCAGTGAGGAGCCCCCACCGGGAGGACGTAGAGCTTTCGTCCTACTCCTCCCCCCGAACTGACAGGTGCCGCCCCAGCCCGTACGTGCAGTGATAATAGCCATATTGGCATACCTTCCCCACCCGGCTTCCCTCCCCCAAACACAGGCCAATTGTGTTTGTGTAGTAGACGCTCGACAAAGCTGGATGAACCGCCCCGTTGTCTTACTAACAACACTCTTAACAACACCAACTTTCTTATCACTAAATACTGGCTACCTACACTACCCACAAAGTTATGTCAGGAACTGTCAAATAAAATGTAATATTATTATAATAGCGATTTTCCAATGGGGGGACGAGCCAGTGGTTATAGCTATTTCTGGGTCCTTGGGAACTACTGTACGTATATGAAACTCCCGTATGCACACATAAAGTGTGTGACGTGCACATGTACACCACATCGGCACAATACAAGCACAAAGCAAAGTAGTCATGGAGGCAGGCGGCAGGTTCACCTTGTAGAGTGCTGCGAAAATGAGATGTAAATGTGCTGCTCACCTTGCCATGGAGGGATCACGCTGTGATCAAAGCCCTTTCAGATATACGCTCACCGCGAAAATATGCTCTGCAGAATGTTCAGCGCCGATGGAGACTCTCGTGCACCTTAATTACCACATTTGCACGTGGCTCCAGACACGAATGCGCGTGTACAGTATATCCTCGTTGTCGGGTGGAAACCCTGTATGTCCAAAACCGCTCGTTTTGTATTTATCTATCTATCGCATTTAGTATGAAAACCAACAGATCATATCCATCCGTCACGCCTCATGTCACGCTCCATACCTGGCCAAGATCCCTGATGTCATAAATATTGAGCCCATATCTGGGAATGTCCATGCAGTTAATGGACTTATTTTGTCAGACAGTGAGTCACACTTGCAAATGAATTCCTTCATAGGCGACGCATAATGAAAGCTAGGGAAGGCTATGCCTTACCAAATGCTACTGGGTATTTAGCTAATTATATAATACTAGAAGCTCGGCCGCCTTTCGGGCGGCCGAGCGTCTAGTCGGCGACCTGGCCAACTCAGGAACAATGTAAATAGGGAATGAATGCCCCGCCCTTTAATGCAAACCCCATTATACCCGTTGTCATAGGATCCGTTTTGACCATCTGTTTGCGTGTGTCCATTTATGCCCATATATGGAGATATGTCTGTCTACGTCCATTTTATGCCCATATATGGAGATCTCTGTAGGACCAGTTTTGACCATCTGTTTGCCTGTGTCCATTTATGCCCATAATTGGAGTTATCTGTCTCTAAGCGTTCATTTTATGCCCATGTATGGAGATATCTGTATCTGTTTGTCTGTGGCGTACGTGATGTCAGAGCCTTTTATGAAGTGATGTCACAATGAGTCAGCGCTTGTGCCGATTTCCTCCGGAAGAGCCTGATGTCAACAATCAGCTCCGCATAGAGAGATTCCAAACGCTTCGCGCCGGTTTCGGAAAACCGCGCATTGGGTCGGGTCGAGGCCCGGCACTGCACTCTGCGCCGCGGCGGGGAACGCGCGTGCCAAATCTGAAGCCGGTGGGACGAACGGTTCTCGAGATACGCGGATTACATACAGACATACTCACAGAGATTTCTCGCATTTATAGTAAGATATGTGTGCAGCAATACAGGCTGCTATATTGTGTATTGTTGTTGCTGCAGCGCAGCCCCCTAGTGACAAGGAGGTGATAATTCAGCAAGGCTTAGGTTAAAAAAATGAAAAAAGCATCTCAACTCCAAGTAGCCAATCACAATTTCCACCTGCCAATCGCTTTGTAGCGAACACCAGCGCGCTATTTTGAGCTCATTTCAAAAAGCAAAATGGATATAAGGTCTTTTTACAAACCAAGAGATAAACAAAGTAATTCAGAAGCTGCCAGGAGCTAACCTCACGTCACCAGACTTTACACCTCGGAGGAAAAGCCAGCAGCCTCACTCACGCACAACACCGGCTCGCGGTAAGAGAGACAGACAGACGGAGAGAGCGACCACATTTACTCGGCGCCCGCTACTGATTTGCACATTAAAATTGCGCCGCAATATTATTTCATAATGACCTAAACATGGTCTGGTCTTAAATGTCATCCATTTTGATTTTGAAACAGCAACGTTGTTGTTGTTATTATGATATATTGATGCTTACTGTTATTATTAGTTCATATTTCATGATCAGACGTTTAAAATTTCATCCTGACGCTGTGTATAAATTGGTCAAATTATGCTAAATAACTCATCATTATGCTAAAAAGAAACAAACATAACAGAAACATAATTCAAGGGTGCTGAATCAGAAAAAAACATGGTTCCCAATAGTTAGGGAAAGTTAGCGAGTCTTTAAGTTGACCAATCTGGGAACTAAATGCTTACCAATAGCTTTCTTCACAGATGTGTTCATAACGTCTACTATCACCTCTGAACTTTGTCAAACCCCAAAACATTTTAATTTGCATGACAAAGGCAGCCAGGATTGCCAATTTTGAACTATTTCTTCAAGCTCTGTAACAAAGCAAGCAAAACTTACAAATAAAGTGTCTACAGATCCTTGCAGATGCCAGCACCCTAAATCATAACCGACTTCGGAAACTTCCCACTGGACTTAAAGCAACTCTAACTTCAGAAGGTTGGCATTTCTTTAATAAATCCTTGTTTTGAGTGGTCTCGTGTAATATTGCAATATTTTGAAATATGGACTTTTGATATTCATGAGCTGTATGCCGTAAAAGTTTTAACAAAAAAGGGTTGGAATAATTCAATGAATGTCCAATGTCCAATGTATCTAGAATATATGAAAGTTTCAAGAAATATATAAAAGTTTCAAGATGAGGCTAGCAGGTCTTTATTCACCCGCCCTAGGAAGGCTAAGAACATCAAGCCTGGGTGGAATAAATGGGTTGCTTGCCACCATGCAGAGGCCAATGAGGCCCATAAGGCCTGGGTAATAGCTGGAAGACCCAGACAGGGACCTGTCCTTGAGCATAAAAAGAAAACTAATGCAAATACAAATATGCATTAAGGTACATAAACAAGCAAGAGCAGGCTCTGAGTGCTCACTCTATGGCTGACAATCTGCTTAATAATGATATCACTAATTTTTGGAATGAGGTAAAGTCCCTTAACAGGGCAAAAGCAGCTCTCCCATGTAATATAGAGGGGGTAACAGATCCAGTTGGCATCGCTGACCTCTGGAGACGGCATTATGAAATGCTGTTTAATAGCGTTAAAGGAGTGCCTTTTCATGTAGGCATAATTGAGGAAGAAAACACTGTTTTTAATATACACAAGGTTTGTAATGTCATAGAGCAACTTTCTGACAGAAAAGCCAGTGGGCTGGATAAGATCACAGCTGAACACTTAAAGTTAGCAGGCCCCAGGTTGGCAGTGTTGCTGGCTCTGTTTCACAGGAATGTTGACTCATGGTACTTTACTGACTCCATGCTGAGTGTAGTTCTGGTCCCTGTAATAAAAGATAAGGCTGGGAAAGTAGGAAGTAAAGACAACTACAGACCCATAGCTCTAGCTAGTATACTGTCCAAAGTTTTGGAAAAACTACTCCTGGACAGATTAAGTGTTTACATAACTACGACTGACAATCAGTTTGGCTTTAAGCCTAAGCATAGTACAGACTTATGCATTTATGCACTGAAAGAAGCAGTGGAGACCTATAGAAGGCAGGGCTCTACAATGCTTGTTGGATTTATTGACGCGTCCAGAGCTTTTGATTGTATACAGCATAATAAGCTTTTTAATAAGCTCAAGCTTAGGGAATACGTATTTTAGTTTATTGGTATTCTAACCAGAAAATGCAAGTAAAATGGGGAAGCACCTTATCCACCCCCTTTCTGGTGGGTAATGGGGTTCGTCAGGGGGGGATTTTAAGCCCCGTCCTTTTTAATGTATATATGGACAACCTGTCAAAACAGCTGGGAGGGTGCAGTACAGGTTGTATGATTGGAGAAACCATTATAAATCATTTCATGTATGCGGACGACCTGACTATACTTTCCCCTAGTAGCAGTGGGTTCCAACAGCTGCTCAATATCTGTACTAATTATGGTATCGACTTTGATATTAAGTATAATGCTAAGAAGAGCATGGTCCTGATCTGTAGAACTAAGGAGGACTTGGACATCAAGTTCCCTGCTTTTTACTTGTCTGGTCAAACAATGTGTGTGTCGAAAAGTACCAAATATCTTGGGCACATTATTACAGACACCTTAGAGGATGATGAGGATATGTCTAGACAGAGGAGAATGCTCTATGTACAAGCTAATATGTTGGTTCGTAAATTTCACCACTGTACTACTGAGGTTAAGGTTAACCTGTTTAGAGCTTACTGCACCCCTCTCTATACAGCCCCTCTGTGGGTGAAGTATAAGAAAGAGAGCTTACGGAAGCTGCAAGTAGCCTACAATGACTGCCTGCGCATTCTGCTGAAGAAACCCAGGAGCACAAGGGCCAGTGAGCTCTTTGTTACTTTGGGTCTCACCACCTTCATGGCTCTGTTGAGAAACCTGACTTATAAATTCATGTGCAGACTGGATCGCTCCTTGAATGGATTAATTGGACTGATGGCAGACCCTGGATATAGCTCTGTCAGGTACACTTCTACCATTAGAGGACACTGGCATGAGTGCCTCTTTAGCTCCGGAGGGGCTGGGTAAATGTACTGTACTGTTTCTTGTTTATTTTTATTTTTTATCTTGTTTGTGTAATGTTTTGTTTTATACCCTGTGGGCCTTGAGCCTGTAATAAAGTTTAATTTCCATAATGTACTTTTACACAATATTCAAATTTTTCAAGAAGGATCTGTATATCTATGTTCTGAGTGTCAGACAACGTGATTAAGTGGTAAGCCTACTCTTAAAAATGCAAATGAGTGGCCACACTTACAGAAAACTGTTTAGTACTCAAAGGGGTCCACACATAATGCTTATTTCTTTGAACGGTGCTAACACCGCAGATGGTGGTTTTCACTGTTTATAGTGAAAAGGTTTTTGTCCAGTGTGGATACGCTGGTGTTTCTTCAGGGTACCTAACTCACTGAAACTCTTGTCACACTCTTTACAGTGAAAAGGTTTTTCTCCAGTGTGGATACGCTGGTGTGTCTTCAGGGTACCTAACACACTGAAACTCTTGTCACACTCTTTACAGTGAAAAGGTTTTTCTCCAGTGTGGATACGCTGGTGTGTCTTCAGGGTACCTAACTGACTGAAACTCTTGTCACACTCTTTACAGTGAAAAGGTTTTTCTCCAGTGTGGATACGCTGGTGTGTCTTCAGGGTACCTAACACACTGAAACCCTTGTCACACTCTTTACAGATGAAAGGTTTTTCTCCAGTGTGGATACGCTGGTGTGTCTTCAGGGTATCTAACACACTGAAACTCTTGTCACACTCTTTACAGTGAAATGGTTTTTCTCCTGTGTGGATACGCTGGTGTTTCTTCAGGTCACCTAAATGACTGAAACTCTTGTCACACTCTTTACAGTGAAAAGGTTTTTCTCCTGTGTGGATACGTTGATGTGTCTTCAGGTTAGATAACTTACTGAAACTCTTGTCACACTGTTTACAATAGAAAGGTTTTTCTCCTGTGTGGATACGCTGGTGTTCCTTCAGGTGACTTAACTTACTGAAACTCTTGTCACACTGTTTACAGATGTGAGTTTTCTTCCCAGTATAAGTCAGCTGATGTGTCTTCACCTCTCGTGGTTGAGTTAAAGTCTTGGTTAACATTTGATGATTGTAAGATTTTGGTTCGTCTGTGTCTTGTTCCTGGCCGGTTACAATTCTGGTGATTTGTTGGAAGGATTCTGAAGGGACCTGTCCATTTATGGGCATTTGGCAGTATAGGTCACCATGGCTCGTTTGAGTACAATCAGAACGGCAGACCTTAGTCTGGGAAGATTGAGAGCACCCTCCCTCCTGGAGTGGCGGTTCATCATCAAATCTGCATCTATACATGGACAGTGATGGGACAGAGTTTTAGGTTCTGCTGGGTAACCTTTTTCTTACTCCCTTCGTTTTCTATCTCCTTCTCTCAAAACACTGAGTAGGGAAAGAACACTCTTGTCTTTGCGGAATGAAGTGGAATATTAATATTTTCAAATCTTATACATGCTGAGCAGAGCTCTGTTCTGACCTCACTCACAACACAACCGGTTGCCGTGCATGCCTGACAACACCGATGTGCGCATGCTGCCGCCCCTATATATTTGGGCAAGAGTGACGTCATCAATATGACATCACCTCCATGATGGTAGAGATCCATGTCGATGCCACACCGTTATTAGACCCAGTTTATTTATTTTTTGAGTGGTGCTCCTGGAACAGGAGCTATAGCTCCTACATCTGTCTTTGTCCGGTCAGAGCCCAAATGGAAAATGAATGCAGCCTTCAATTTCTGGCCTACATCCTGGCACAAACAGCACAAAGTTTGTTGTCCGTCTGAAACCCAGGGGAAAAAAACGTGTTAAAAAATGTCCGCCACAAAGTTTGTTTTACGCCTGGGTCCCATTGACCAAGGTCATGGCTTGCAAACTGCAGAGTACATCTTGATGATGTCCCTTGGCCCTCAATTACTCTACACTTTTTCTACAGTATGTACGTTATATGCAAGCAAAGACAAAACAATTTCTACTTTTTTATTTCCATGTGGGTGTGACCGCTGCAGGGCAAAAGCTTTTCCTAAGCCTTGAGCCCTATAGAGCATCGTAGTGTGAGTGGTTTACTGGTTCCACAAAAAAAACTCCTGTTCATTTCCTCATAGACTTTCACAAACATATTTATAACAATTATGTTAAGCCTTGAACCAAGCCTTCCAGGATGGCAGTGAATCATGAACATGAAACCTTTGTTTCTATGAAAAGAAGATTATGAAAACCCCAAAGGGTATTTATTAAATGTAGTATCAAATAATTAAATATTAAAATATGTTTTTATATCGGTTCAAAGGTTTTATGGTTGTGATTCACTGCCATCCTGGATGCTGGTTCTAGGCTTAACATAATTGTTATAAATATTTTTGTAAAAGTCTATGGGGAAAATGAATGGGAGATTTTTTAGTGGAGCCCGGAACCCACTTCCGCTGCGATGCTCTATATGGGCTCAGAGAAACCTCAAGTGCTTATACCAGCCTGTGTGATCATGAACAGTCCGATACTGGGGTGCTATTTGTCCTTCGTAAGCCTCTTCTTGTCTTATGCGCCCCGCAGCGACAGGATGGAAGCTGTAGTACGTGTGGGGCACTCGGCAGACCAGCCCCCACCTTCCACAGAACGCACAGTCATTTCCATTCCACTCCGTTAGGATTCTCTGGGTGGTAGCAGAGTAGAAGGCTTTCCGTACCTTCGGTGAGACCTTCAATTCCGTTTGGCTGCATGAGGTGGTGTAGGTGTAGGCGTTGTCTTGCCTTGTTTGCCACTGTCTCTGTGCACTTTTTCTTTTTTGAGCGGTGTCCAGTGTCGGATACGCTGGTGTTTCTTCAGGTTACCTGGCAGTCTGAACCTCTTGTCACACACTTTACAGTGAAGAGGTGTATGTCCAGTGTGGATACGCTGGTGTTTCTTCAGGGTACTTGACTGACTGAAACTCTTGTCACACTCTTTACAGTAAAAAGGTTTTTCTCCTGTGTGGATACGCTGGTGTGTCTTCAGGGTACCTAACACACTGAAGCTCTTGTCACACTCTTTACAGTAAAAAGGTTTTTCTCCTGTGTGGATACGCTGGTGTTTCTTCAGGTAACCTAACTCACTAAAACTCTTGTCACACTCTTTACAGTAAAAAGGTTTTTCTCCTGTGTGGATACGCTGGTGTATCTTCAGGTTACCTAACTCACTGAAACTCTTGTCACACTCTTTACAGTGAAAAGGTTTTTCTCCTGTATGGATACGCTGGTGTGTCTTCAGGGTACCTAACACACTGAAACTCTTGTCACACTCTTTACAGTGAAAAGGTTTTTCTCCTGTGTGGATACGCTGGTGTTTCTTCAGGGTACCTAACACACTGAAACTCTTGTCACACTCTTTACAGTAAAAAGGTTTTTCTCCTGTGTGGATACGCTGGTGACTCTTCAGGGTACCTAACACACTGAAGCTCTTGTCACACTCTTTACAGTAAAAAGGTTTTTCTCCTGTGTGGATACGCTGGTGTATCTTCAGGTTACCTAACTCATTGAAACTCTTGTCACACTCTTTACAGTAAAAAGGTTTTTCTCCTGTGTGGATACGCTGGTGTATCTTCAGGTTACCTAACTCACTGAAACTCTTGTCACACTCTTTACAGTGAAAAGGTTTTTCTCCAGTGTGGATACGCTGGTGTGTCTTCAGGGTACCTAACTCACTGAAACTCTTTTCACACTCTTTACAGTGAAAAGGTTTTTCTCCAGTGTGGATACGCTGGTGTTTCTTCAGGTCCCCTAACTGACTAAAACTCTTGTCACAATCTTTACAGTGAAAAGGTTTTTCTCCTGTGTGGATACGCTGGTGACTCTTCAGGTGACTTAACTGACTGAAACTCTTGTCACACTCTTTACAGTGAAAAGGTTTTTCTCCTGTGTGGATACGCTGATGTCTCTTCAGGCTACTTAACTTACTGAAACTCTTGTCACACTGTTTACATATGTGAGTTTTCTTCCCTGTATAGGTCAGCTGTTGTGTCTTCACCTCTCGTGGTTGAGTTAAAGTCTTGGTTAACATTTGATGATTGTAAGATTTTGGTTCGTCTGTGTCTTGTTCCTGGCCGGTTACAATTCTGGTGATTTGCTGCAAGGATTCTGAAGGGACCTGTCCATTTATGGGCATTTGGCAGTAGAGGTCACCATGGCTTGTTTGAGTACAGTAAGAACGGCGGCCCTTAGTCAGGGAAGATTGAGAGCACCCTCCTTCCTGGAATGGCGGTTCATCATCAAATCTGCATCTATACATGGACAGTAATGGGACAGAGTTTTAGGTTCTGCTGGGTAATGGACAATCTATTTACCCTCTTTCTGACTCCCTTCGTTTTCTATCTCCTTCTCTCAACACACTGAGTAGGGAAAGAACACTCTTGTCTTTGCGGAATGAAGTGGAATATTAATATTTTCAAATCTTATACATGCTGAGCAGAGCTCTGGTCTGACCTCACTCACAACACAACCGGTTGCCATGCATGCCTGACAACACTGATGTGCGCATGCTGCCGCCCCTCTATATTTGGGCAAGAGTGACGTCATCAATGTGACATCACCTCCATGATGGTAGAGATCCATGTCGATGCCACGCCGTTATTAGACCCAGTTTATTTATTTTTTGAGTGGTGCTCCTGGAACAGGAGCTATAGCTCCTACATCTGTCTTTGTCCGGTCAGAGCCCAAATGGAAAATGAATGCAGCCTTCAATTTCTGGCCTACATCCTGGCACAAACAGCACCAAGTTCTTGTCCGTCTGAAACCCTGGGGGAAAAAAATGTGTTAAAAAATGTCCGCCACAAAGTTTGTTTTACGCCTGGGTCCCATTGGCCAAGGTCATGGCTTGCAAACTGCAGGGTACATCTTGATGATGTCCCTTGGCCCTCAATTACTCTACACTTTTTCTACAGTATGTACGTTATATGCAAGCAAAGGCAAAACAATTTCTACTTTTTTATTTCCATGTGGGTGTGATAGCTGCAGGGCAAAGCTTTTCCTAAGCCTTGAGCCCTATAGAGCATCGTAGTGTGTGCGTGGTTTACTGGTTCCACTAAAAAAACTCCCGTTCATTTCCTCATAGACTTTCACAAAAATATTTATAACAATTATGTTAAGCCTTGAACCAAGCCTTCCAGGATGGCAGTGAATCATGAACATGAAACCTTTGTTTCTATGAAAAGAACATTTTGAAAACCCCAAACAAAGGGTATTTATTAAATGTAGTATCAAATAATAAAATATTAAAACATGTTTTTATATCGGTTCAAAGGTTTTATGGTTGTGATTCACTGCCATCCTGGATGCTGGTTCTAGGCTTAACATAATTGTTATAAATATTTTTGTAAAAGTCTATGGGGAAAATGAATGGGAGATTTTCTAGTGGAGCCCAGAAACCACTTCCGCTGCGATGCTCTATATGGGCTCAGAGAAACCTCAAGTGCTTATACCAGCCTGTGTGATCATGAACAGTCTGTTACTGGGGTGCTATTTGTCCTTCGTAAGCCTCTTCTTGTCTTATGCGTCCCGCAGCGACAGGATGGAAGCTGCAGTACGTGTGGGGCACTCGGTAGACCGGCCCCCACCTTCCACAGAACTCACAGTCATTTCCATTCCACTCTGTGTTAGGAGGCTCTGGGTGGTAGCAGAGTAGAAGGCTTTCCGTTCCTTCGGTGAGACCTTCAATTTCCTTTGGCTGCATGAGGTGGTGTAGGTCTAGGCGTTGTCTTGCCTTGTTTGCCACTGTCTCTGTGCACTTATTTCTTTTGAGCGGTGCAAACCGCTCCTATGTCCCGCTTTTTTACCAAAATTATGATGTCACTAATGATGATGACATGAGTTAGCTAGACCAATGAAACACTTCGATTCTGTTGATTTGTCCATGATGTCATAGGCACAGAGGAACCCGATTGGTTCACCCTGAATTAGAACGCATTTAGGCTGGAGAAATACGTCATAAGAAACAATTTCACGTCTGTGAAATCTCATTACTATCTTTAGTTTTATACTAATTTCCTGTACTGACATTGATGTCATACTTGTCATTACTATCTTTAGTTTTATATTAATTTCCTATATTGACAGTGATGTCATACTTGTCATACTCCTCCTCCTCATTAACCACATAAAATAACATCTGCTGTCCTGTTTGCACCGCTCACTTCGCACAGGTGTGATTTTTTTCTTTTACTTACTACTCCACTACATCTCGGAGACAAATATTATACTCTTACTCCGGCTAAAAATGGCCCCCACAAAACTGAAGTGATGACTCATCACTAAACCATAGTTTTGTGGGGGCCATTTTTTGCCCAAGGAATGTTTTTCGTGCAAAACAAATGCTTGCATTGGATTCAGAATCATAAAAAAACTAGTTTAACCCCTCACATGCTACTTAAAGCAGATTTATTATTTGTATTATTTTCCTGTAAAGTCAATGAGACCCCCACTTTGATTGGCCCTCACAAAGTTTCCCAAGGGAGTTGGGTTTGACAAAGTTCGGGGGTAATAGTAGACACCAGTCCAGACCTGGAATTTCATCATTTTAGGGGAAAGGCCTTTTTTGAGGGCACAAAGGCCAAACGCCAGGGCAGGAAGGCTATCAAAAAACGAGATTTTAGTCCATTGAAATAATTTGTTGAATTTTAAAGGCCTAATCTGCAGTGAAATTGATAAATGATTGTATTTACAATCTGATCCATGCTCAGCCCTGTACGATTCAAACTCACTGGATCGGTTTAAAGATGGGGACTCAGGGGAGTTAAGATTTCAGAATAATAAAAAAAGAAAGAAAGAGACAACGGTGTGTACTGTCTACATATTGACAAGAAAGAGACAGAGGAGAAACTGGTACAGTCATCTGGGGCATTAAGGTCACTGTGGACAATGTGATTAAGGCAATTTTAATGGAATAAGTGGTAAGCTCTACTCTTAAATATGCAAATTAGTGGCCACCATTACAGAAAACTGATTAGTACTCAATGGGATCCACACACACCCCTTATTTCTTTGAACGGTGCTAACAGTGCCGATGGTGGTTTTCACTGTTTACAGTGAAAAGGTTTTTGTCCGGTGTGGATACGTTGATTACGCTGGTGTGTCTTCAGGTTACCTAACTCACTGAAACTCTTGTCACACTCTTTACAGTGAAAAGGTTTTTCTCCTGTGTGGATACGCTGGTGTGTCTTCAGGGTACCTAACACACTGAAACTCTTGTCACACTCTTTACAGTGAAAAGGTTTTTCTCCTGTGTGGATACGCTGGTGTTTCTCCAGGGTACCTAACTTACTGAAACTCTTTTCACACTCTTTACAGTGAAAAGGTTTTTCTCCAGTGTGGATACGCTGGTGTCTCTTCAGGTCCCCTAACTGACTGAAACTCTTGTCACAATCTTTACAGTGAAAAGGTTTTTCTCCAGTGTGGATAAACTGGTGAGTATTCAGGTGACTTAACTGACTGAAACTCTTGTCACACTCTTTACAGTGAAAAGGTTTTTCTCCAGTGTGGATACGCTGGTGAGTCTCCAGGTGACTTAACCTACTGAAACTCTTGTCACACTCTTTACAGTGAAAAGGTTTTTCTCCTGTGTGGATACGCTGGTGTTCCTTCAGGTGACTTAACTTACTGAAACTCTTGTCACACTGTTTACAGATTTCTTCCCTGTATAAGTCAGCTGATGTGTCTTCACCTCTCCTGGTTGAGTTAAAGTCTTGGTTAACATTTGATGACTGTAAGATTTTGGTTCGTCTGTGTCTCCTTGTTCCTGGCGGGTTACAATTCTGGTGATTTGCTGGAAGGATTCTGAAGGGACCTGTCCATTTATGGGCATTTGGCAGTAGAGGTCGTCATGGCTCGTTTGAGATCTGAAGTAACAGCGGACCTTAATCTGGGAAGATTGAGAGCACCCTCCTTCCTGGAGTGGCAGTTCATCATCAAATCTGCACCTATACATGGACAGTGATGGGACAGAGTTTTAGGTTCTGTTGGGTAATGGACAATATATTTATCCTCTTTCTGACGCCGTTGGTTTTCTATCTCCTTCTTTCACGTCAACGAATAAGGAAACACAATGCTCTGGTCTCTGTGGAATGAAGTGGAATATTAATATTTTCAAATCTTATACACGCTGAGCAGAGCTTTGGTCTGATCTCACTCACAACACAACTGGTTGCCGTGCATGCCTGACAACGCCGATGTGCGCATGCTGCTGCCCCTCCATATTTGGGCAAGAGTGACATGATCAATATGTCATCACCTCCATGATGGAAGAGATCCATGTCAATGCCACATTATTAGACCCAGTTTATTTATGTTTTGAGTTGTTCTCCTGGAACAGGAGCTATAGCTTCTACATCTGTCTTTGTCCGGTCAGAGCCCAATGGGAAAATTAATTAGAAAAATGTAAATGCTTAAGTAAATTGAAGTGCAGCCTTCAATTTCTGGCCTACATCCTGGCACAAACAGCACAAAGTTTGTTGTCCATCCGAAACCCCGGGGGAAAAAACGCGTTAAAAAATGTCCGCCACAAAGTTTGTTTTATGCCAGGGTCCCATTGGCCAAGGTCATGGCTTGCAAACTGCAGAGTACATCTTGATGATGTCATCACAACGTATTCTGCAAGCCATGACCCCGCAATCAATCCTCCAGTTCTAGGCAACACAGAAGGGGGGAGGCGGGGGGACTTTTTTCTTATTTCCACACAACACACTGGAATCAATGAGTGTTTTAAATAAAAATATTGATTTAAAGATTTTGAGCGTTATATTTTTGGTGGACTTCCGCCTCCTATATCCTGACCCAGGAACCACTCACCGTCTTGGTTCTCATATCCCACGTGTAGTACCAGACCCAGGTGTCACACTTGCAAATGAATTCCTTCCTTGTCCCTTGGCCCTCAATTACTCTACACTTTCTACAGTATGTACGTTATACGCAAGCAAAGACAAAACAATGTCTACTTTTTTATTTCCATGTGGGTGTGACAGCTGCAGGGCAAAAGCTTTTCCTAACCCTTGAGCCCTATAGAGCAACGCAGTGTGCGTGGTTTACTGGTTTACTGGTACTGGTTTACCGTTCATTTCCTCATAGACTTTCACAAAAATATTTATAACAATTATGTTAAGCCTTGAACCAAGCCTTTCATGATGGCAGTGAATCATACATGAAACCTTTGTTTCTATGAAAAGAACATTTTGAAAACCCCAAACAAAGGGTATTTATTAAATGTTTTATCAAATAATAAAATATTAAAATATGTTTTTATATTGGTTCAAAGGTTTTATTGTTGTGATTCACTGCCATCCTGGAATTGTTATACATATTTTTGTAAAAGTCTATGGGGAAAATGAATGGGAGATTTTTTAGTGGAGCCCAGAAACCACTACCGCTGCGATGCTCTATATGGGCTCAGAGAAACCTCAAGTGCTTATACCAGTCTGTGTGATCATGAACAGTCTGTTACTGGGGTGCTATTTGTCCTTCGTAAGCCTCTTCTTGTCTTATGCGTCCCGCAGCGACAGGATGGAAGCTGCAGTACGTGTGGGGCACTCGGCAGACCGGCCCCCACCTTCCACAGAACTCAGTCATTTCCATTCCACTCTGTGTTAGGAGGCTCTGGGTGGTAGCAGAGTAGAAGGCTTTCCGTACCTTCGGTGAGACCTTGAATTTCCTTTGGCTGCATGAGGTGCTGTAGGTGTAGGCGTTGTCTTGCCTTGTTGGCCACTGTCTCTGTGCACTTTTTTTTGAAGCGGTGAAAACCGCTTCCAATGAGTGGCTTTGTGTGTCCCACGCCCATATATGGTCATTTCAGTCCAGAATTAACAGGTTTTTTCAAAAACAAAATGTGTGTTTAATGTCCATATATGGTCATCTCAGTCCAGAATGAACAGGATTTTTCAAAAACATGTATGTCACCTCATGTCCATATATGGTCACTCCAGTCCTGAATGAACAGGTTTTTTCTGTCCCGTACGTCCAGAATATCAGTCCAGAATGAATAGGCTTTTTCAAAAAGCAAAATGTGTGTCTCATGTCCATATATGGCCATTTCAGTTAAGAATGAACAGGTTTTATCTGTCCTGTACGTCCAGAATATGTGTGTAGTGTCCCTCCCGGTCTGATGAATGGATACCTTGAGGATTGGTCAAGCTTCACATGATAATTCGGCCCTCCATTCTTTATATTTTCATTCAGAATATATAAAGAATGTAGAATTCAGAATATATAAAGAATGAATAGATCACAGAGTCCATAACTGTATAGATGTATAGATCACAGAGTTCATAACTCTAGAACACATAGAATAAAAGTTCACTGCTTCACTTCGAACCGAGGTTTGATTTTTCTTTTACTTACTACTCCACTACATCTCAGAGACAAATATTATACTGAAAGGTTTAGTTACTAGTTATTGTGGTTGCCCAACAGGGCAACACATTATGGTCTTGGGAAACTTTGTCTATTACAATTTTGTTGCTTTTATGCCTTTATTGATAGTATACTGACAGGAAATGGGGAGAGAGAGAGATGGGGAGGGTTGGGGAGTGCGGCAAAGGTCGTCCGGATCGGGAATTGAACCGGCAACGCCGCAGCAACCATGCCTATGTGGCGGTGCCTACAGTATGTCGTATGTGCCTTGACCAGTAGGCCACCGGACGCCCCAACTTTATCTATTACTAGGGTAACTTTTCCGCTGCCATTGGAAATGGCAGGGTAACTCCTCAAAAATGACGTAACTTTATTGATTACTAGGGTAACTTTTCCGCGGCCATTGGAAATTGATGTAATCAATGGGATAGGGAATCATTAGGGAATCAATGGGAGTGGGAATCAGTAGGGAATCAATGGGAGTGGGAATCAATAATCAATAGGGAATCAATTGGTCGAGCTTCACATGACAGTTAGCTTACTGCAGTCACGTCAGCGACCACACTTGCAATTTCCAATTGCATCTTTTCTAGTTACTTTGTAGATTTGGATTATTACATTAACAACTTCGATCTACAGGCTCGTAAGAGTTTGTATGTATCTGCCATTTTCAAATTAATTGGCACACATTTGAAGACATGAAACTTGACACATTCTGCGTAATGACTTGAGTACTTTAACTTTTTGTACTTTAAGTACGTTTTGATACCAACACTTTGGTATTTTACTCAAGTACATTTTGAATTCCGGACTTTCACTTGTAATGGAGTATTTCTACATTGCAGTATTGATACTTTTACTTAAGTATAAATTGTGAGGGCTTTTTCCACCACTGGTAGGTACTGTTGAAGCTGCTCACCCTCTGCACTGATGCCCCCGTTGACAGCAGGGTTGTGTAAGACCTCTCTTTGCCTTTAGTCAGGAGGGATTTCAGGAAGAAAAAAAAAAATCCATAAGGAGGCATTTGGGGGTAAAAGTGGGGAACCAGGTCATTTTACATAATTCAAGGGTCTTGAATCAGAAAAACATGGTTCCCAATAGTTAGGGAAAGTTAGCCGAGTCTTTAAGTTGACCAATCTGGGAACTAAATGCTTGCTTACCAATAGCTTTCTTAACAAATGTGTTCATAAAGGTGTCTACTATCACCTCTGAACTTTGTCAAACCCAAAAACATTCCTTGGGCTAGAAATGCCCCCCACAAAACTGTGAAAGTTATGACTCATCACTAAACCATAGTTTTGTGGAGGCCATTTTTTTTTAAATAATATTTATCCCACGATTTTTGCAACCCATTTTCACCCAGTGCCAATTGCCTATGTAATCCTGGGCTCTGCTCTCCCTCTGCCGCGCCTGGGGAGACAACGGACTGACCTCATGCTTCCTTCAATGCATGAGTAGTCCAAGTTGTTTCTTTTCACCTGACAGGGGGGATTTCCCCGGGATGGACGTAGCGCGTGGAAGGAACACGTTATTCCAACCAGTTCCTTTCCCCTCCATCAAGCGCCCCGGCTGGCCAGGGGGAGGCATTTTTGAGACCAGGGTTACTGCATTTTTTTGTGAGGGTATCAACCCTAGGAGACACGGGGAGAACATGCAAACTCCACACAGAAAGGCCCTATCGCCGACCCCACCTAGGGTGTGGGCGTTTTTTGCCCAAGGAATGTTTTTTGTGCAAAACAAATGCTTGCATTGGATTCAGAATCATGAAAAACCCCTGGTTTGACCCGTCACATGCTACTTAAAGCAGATTTATTTTTTATATTATTTTCCTGTTTAGTAAAGTCAATGAGACCCCAACTTTGATTGGCCCCCACAAAGTTTCCCAAGGGAGTTGGGTTTGACAAAGTTCGGAGGTGATAGTAGACACGTTATGAACACATTTGTGAAGAAAGACTCGGCTAACTTTCCCCAACTACAGTACAAGCGTTTATTGTTTTTGTTTTTTGTTTTGTTTTTGACCTTCTAATTTGCACGACAAAATGGCAGCCGGAATTGCCAATTTTGAACTAATAGCTCTCTAACAAGGCAAGCAAAACTTACAAATAAAGTGTCTATATCTATCTTCTGAGTGTCAGAAAATGTGATTAAGGCATTTTTAATGGAATAAGTGGTAAGCCTACTCTTAAATATGCAAATGAGTAGCCACCATTACAGAAAACTGTTTAGTACTCAAAGGGATACACACCATAGAGTTATAATAAGAATAGAGAGGACACCAGATATCCCCGCCCGTCCACTTGCATTGAGTTGCTCACCCAGCGCATGAGGCGTTTTCACCCCTCCTTCCGCGTAGTAAAACCGTGACATAGTGGGGGGCTTGATCCACACACTCCCCTTATGTCTTTGAATGGTGCTAACACCGCAGATGGCAGATTGTGGTTTTCACTGTTTACAGTGAAAAGGTTTTTGTCCAGTGTGGATACGTTGATTACGCTGGTGTCTCTTCAGGGAACCTAACTGACTGAAACTCTTGTCACATTCTTTACAGTGAAAAGGTTTTTCTCCAGTGTGTATACGCTGGTGTGTAATCAGGGCTTCTAACCGTCTGAAACTCTTGTCACACTCTTTACAGTAAAAAGGTTTTTCTCCAGTATGGATACGCTGGTGTTTCTTCAGGTCATCTAACAGTCTGAAACTCTTGTCACACTCTTTACAGTGAAAAGGTTTTTCTCCTGTGTGGATACGCTGGTGTGTCTTCAGGGTACCTAACACACTGAAACTCTTGTCACACTCTTTACAGTGAAAAGGTTTTTCTCCTGTGTGGATACGCTGGTGTTTCTTCAGGGTACCTAACTCACTGAAACTCTTTTCACACTCTTTACAGTGAAAAGGTTTTTCTCCAGTGTGGATACGCTGGTGTGTCTTCAGGGTACCTAACACACTGAAACTCTTGTCACAATCTTTACAGTGAAAAGGTTTTTCTCCTGTGTGGATACGCTGGTGTCTCTTCAGGTCCCCTAACTGACTAAAACTCTTGTCACACTCTTTACAGTGAAAAGGTTTTTCTCCAGTGTGGATACGCTGGTGAGTCTTCATGTGACTTAACTGACTGAAACTCTTGTCACACTCTTTACAGTGAAAAGGTTTTTCTCCTGCGTGGATATGCTGATGTATCTTCAGGTGACTTAACTTACTGAAACTCTTGTCACACTGTTTACAGATGTGAGTTTTCTTCCCTGTATAAGTCAGCTGATGTGTCTTCACCTCTCCTGGTTGAGTTAAAGTCTTGGTTAACATTTGATGACTGTAAGATTTTAGTTTGTCTGTGTCTTGTTCCTGGCCGGTTACAATTCTGGTGATTTGCTGGAAGGATTCTGAAGGGACCTGTCCATTTATGGGCATTTGGCAGTAGAGGTCGTCATGGCTCGTTTGAGATTTGAAGTAACAGCGGACCTTAGTCTGGGAAGATTGGGAGCACCCTCCTTCCTGGAGTGGCGGTTCATCATCAAATCTGCATCTATACATGGACAGTGATGGGACAGAGGTTTAGGTTCTGTTGGGTAATGGACAATCTATTTATCCTCTTTCTGACTCCGTTGGTTTTCTATCTCCTTCTTTCACATCAACGAGTAAGGAAACACAACGCTCTGGTCTCTGTGGAATGAAATGGAATATTAATATTTTCAAATCTTATACACGCTGAGCAGAGCTCTGGTCTGACCTCACTCACAACACAACCAGTTGCCATGCATGCCTGACAACGCCGATGTGCGCATGCTGCCGCCCCTCCATATTTGGGCAAGAGTGACATCATTAATATGTCATCACCTCCATGATGGAAGAGATCCATGTCGATGCCACACCATTATTAGACCCAGTTTATTTATGTTTTGAGTGGTCCTCCTGGAACAGGAGCTATAGCTTCTACATCTGTCTTTGTCAGGTCAGAGCCCAATGGGGAAATGAATTCGAAAATGTAAATGCTTAAGTAAATTGAAGTTCAGCCTTCAATTTCTGGCCTACATCCTGGCACAAACAGCTCAAAGTTTGTTTTCCGTCCGAAACCCCGGGGGGAGATGTGTTAAAACAAGACGAACCTCGGTTCGAAGTGAAGCGGTGGACAGATAAAACCTCCAATAGCACATGAAACCAAGTCATTTGATGAGACGATCAAATTGTAGATGTTCCTCTCCATGCTGACTATAGCAAAGTTAATAATTATTTAGTATAAACCATGCTATTACCTATAGGGTTGAATTGTCATGTGAAGCTTCACCAATCCAATGCAATAGGTGAGACCTATGCAATAAGTGAGACCTATTGCATATTTGAAAAAGCCTATTCATTCTGGACTGATATTTTACACGTACGGGACAGGAAAAACCTGTTCATTCTGGCCTGGAGTGACCATATATGGACATAAGGTAACGGACATTCTGTTTTTGAAAAAACCTGTTCATTCTGGACTGAAATGACCATATATGGGCGTGATACACAGAAAGCCATTCATTGGAGGTAACGGACATTCTGTTTTTGAAAAAACCTGTTCATTCTGGACTGAAATGACCATATATGGGCGTGATACACACAAAGCCATTCATTGGAAGCGCTTCAAAAATGTCTGCCACAAAGTTTGTTTTACGCCAGGGTCCCATTGGCCAAGGTCATGGCTTGCAGGGTACATCTTGCCATGACCTATTATAAGTCTATGGCCCCAGGCACGGCAGAGGGAGAGCAGAGCCCAGGATTACATAGCTTAGGCAATTGGCACTGGGTGAAAAAAATGGGTTACAAAATCGTGGGATAAAAATTATAAAAGAAATAACTCTATGGCCATGACCCCACAATCAATCCTTCAGTTCTAGGCAACACAGAAGGGGGAGGGCGGGGGGACCTGTTTCTTATTTCCATACAACACACACTGGAATCAATGAGTGTTTTAAATTAAAATTATCATTTAAATATTTTGAGCGCTGTATTTTTTGTGGACTTCCGCCTCCTTGGTTCTCATATTCCACGTGTTCAAGAGGACCAGACCCAGATGTCAGTACCAGTGGATGTAACACGGCATAAAAATCCCCATGATAGTCTATTTATAGAACGTCACTCCATTGACTTCAATATATTTCTGCCTGGTCATCAGGGGTCAAACGTATACATACATGCCAAAAATACAGATAAGTAGAAAAGAAAAGGAGGGCAATGTGTGTGGACCCCTTTTCTGTAATGGTGGCATCTAATTTGCATATTTAGGAGTAAGCTTACCACTAATTACTTAACAAATACCTTACACTCATTGTTTGACCCTCATAACATAAATATATACTCTTCATGTGTCTGTTTTCTTGCTTTGTTATGGAGTCACAACCTGAGGTTCTGTGACCATCCTCTGGCAAGGATGTTTTGATGCTTGATTTGACCTCTATGGACCCTTTATAAAATATTAAGCCCCCAGGTCCCTCGCCAAAATCCAGGCATTTTTTTCTAGAGGGCCAAATTCTAAATGGCGCCCGGCGCCATCTCTGAAAATGAACTTTTGAACTAGCCTGATAAATCAGTCCGCACATTACCACCCCCTGTTGGTGGGTGGTGTGTAGTGTGGACTGACCCCGGAGACTAAATATTTCATTTAGTCTCGCCCGAAGAGCGGGCGAATTGAATGGGCCAATCAGGGCTGTAGATTTGGGGCACGTGGTAGGCTGGTCCCCTAAAAAATGCCTCCAACAATTACATTTTCCAGAAATCCCACCTGTCTACTTTGCTTACAGTAGTCCTCTTTGTTCTTATACTGTTGTTCAGGAAGAGTACGTCTGTTTTCCTGGCACCAGTCTGCAACAGACCTGCCAACTCCTCCAGATATAGGCCCCCAGATCAGGGACGTGCAGAGAATGTTAGAGAGGCAGGGGCTGACATTTCTGTTTTTTTTTTTTTTTTAAGATTTGTTTTTGGGCTTTTTATGCCTTTATTGATAGGACAGTAGACTGACAGGAAATGGGGAGAGAGATGGGGAATGACATGTGGCAAAGGTCGTCCGGATCGGGAATCGAACCGGCGACGCCAGCAGGCATCATAGCCTAGTATGTGGTATGTGCCTTGACCACCAGGCCAGCGGACGCCCCAGGGGGCTGACATTTCTAAAAGGGCACTTTTGGTGAAAATACCAAAAATAGCCGACCTCCAAGCTTACAACGCGTCACAGCGCGACGCGTTGTGAGCTTGGAGGTCGGCTATTTTCGGTGCTTGATACCACACTGAACTAAGCATGGATGTCTACATAGCGAGGGCAATTCTTATTCTTTCAACATAAGATGCTGCATTCAAGTTCAGGAGAGTTTGGACAAGGCAATTCTCTTGAATGCTGCCTTCAGATATGGCATGGAAAGAGGGCATTTGCATTTCTTTCACCATAGTAAAAACTGCATTCATTGTCTGGAGAGGGCACTTTTTTACAGACGGTTAAAAGGGCAGGGACTCAAGCCCCCTTTGATGTCTACGTGTGCACGTGCCTGCCCCCAGATACACACTCGTGTTGGTATTTTACATACATAATGATCAAGCGTTGTTGTGTGTTTTGTCTTTAAAGCATTGTTTGTTGCGTGCGTGCTCTGTCTGTGTTGTGTAAATGGATTACGTAGTATGTGCATGCGTGTCTGCCCTTTTGTTTGCTTGTGTGTTTAATAGTGCACAGAACATGCACAACTGTACTGCGCGCGCGTGTGTGTTGTATGTGTGAGTGTGCTGTGCGTGCCGCGTACGCATGTGCGTGCGAGACGTGCGTGCAGGTGCTTGGATGGGAGCAGGGACATGCTGGGCCCCTGATTTAGCCCGGGAAAAAGAGTTGGAGAGGCCCTCATTGTCGTGAAAACAGCCGATCTACAAGCACACAACGCCTCGCACCAGATCTGCTGTTTTCACTACTTTTGTGCGACGGCCTTGTATGATGAAGCAGGGCTTTGCTTTGCGAAAAAGTTTACAACTTTGAAACTTGGAGATACAAGGTTTCTGCCCGACAGTGACGATTTACTTTGTTGACCGCCCAGCCTCCAAAATGGAACGAAGGCCGACATTTTATTTTTTATTTTTTTCCTAATGGCCGGCCTGGACCGGCCGTTCGGGAGTTCCCGCTTTTCCCAATGGCCAGCACGTCCCTGGATGGGAGTGTAACTCCGGGCTACCCATGCTATCTCAAAGCAGCAGGTAGCTTCATGCAGGGAGACTGGCTGAGATCTGGGGAGCGTCAGATCCATGGTGCTTTGAGGCTGACATGCCTGCCGTGTGCTCGAAACACCGGATATGTTAAGTCCTGGAAGTGGATTGAACTCAGCAGGGATGTGCAGAGAATGTTATAGAGAGGCAGGGGCTGACATTTCTAAAAGGGCCTTTTGGTGGAAATATTGAAAATAGCAGACCTCCAAGCTCACAACGCGTCGCGCCGCGACGCGTTGTGAGCTCGGAGGTCGGCTATTTTCGGTGCGTTCTACCACACTGAACTAAGCATAATCAAGTCAATACAAGGATTTGGTGTAACGGCATAGACTTCTACACAGAAAGAGCAATTCTTTCAACATAAGATGCTGCATTCAAGTTCATGAGAGTTTGGACAAGGTAATTCTCTTGAATGCCGCCTTCAGGTATGGCATGGAAAGAAAGCATTTGCATTTCTTTCGCCATAGTAAAAACAGCATTTGTGGTCTGGAGAGGACACCTTTTACAGACGGATAAAAGGGCAGGGGCTCAAGCCCCCTTTGATGTCTTTGTGTGCACGTGCTTGGAACTCAGGGAGTGAACGTTTGTCTTCCAGTTGTGCACTCTCTGAGTTGAAGAGTGAGTTAACACTGAGGATTTACACTATGAAACTACCGGTTATCATAAGCGTTTTCTAACAATATCTTAGACGACTCAAAATGCATATTTCTCAGGCCCTTTTCGTGTATTTGGTTCATGTTGCGTGAAATTGGGGAGAAAGCCTGTTAAGATTATCATGTGTGATGCAACCTGCTTTCAAATTTGGTTAGGATTTGAGCACTCCTGCAGTGTGAGCCTCGGCGTACCTATTGTAGCTTCAGACACGATTGAACTGTCAACCTTCACGTCACGTTACCGCTTCTCTCTGCTACTGATAAATCCTACGAGCACATAGTTCATAGATGGCTCACAACTGTCTGATTGAACGTCGGTTCAAGGTGTGTCGTCAGACAGGCGAAGAGAGAGAGCGAGCAGCGCCGCGTACCCCCGTGGCTTTTGATGATAATCAAACCATTTTCAAGACCAGCAACTTTCAACTCTATAAAAATTGATCTGTTTGTCATCATGGGACCAGAACCATTTGGGCTCCCTCAGGCGTGAAATCTTTGCGAAATTGGTGTATCAATCAGAAAAATAGAGAGGTAGGTAGTGAAAGAGGGTGTAATGAAAGAGAGTGATGGAGTGAAAGAGAGAGAGAGAGAGAGAGAGAGAGAGAGAGAGGAGAGAGAGAGAGAGAGAGAGAGAGAGAGAGAGAGAGAGAGAGAGAGAGAGAGAGATGAGAGAGAGAGAGGAGAGAGAGAGAGAGAGAGAGAGAGAGAGGGTGTGGGGGCCGGTGAGAAGAAAAGAGAGACAGAGACTTTTTAATGTATTCACAGTGGCGTCAGTTCAGAAAAAGCTAAGGTATGGCAACATGACTGGTGTCTTGTACGCGTGCCTTCACGTGCGTGCAAGACACCAGTCATGTTGCCATACCTTAGCAACAGATACATTTATTTTAAGAAGTACATTTAGTTTTTTTCCTCCGTTTCTACGGTTTCTTGGGCAGCCTGGAGCGGTTGTTCAAGTGCAGCTAAACTTGGCATGTTAGTAAACGTGCCACAATTAACAATAATGCATTGCTCCTGTGCAGCTGGCCTGCGGAACCTGGGAATATACCATTCTGTCAAGATGGGGAGAATACAAGTGTGGATAATATAATCATAATACCTTGTTAAAGTGACCATTTTGTAATTTTACTGTAATTTAACAACATAATAACCAGCACAGATAGACAAAGAGACATCCATGGATTTATATTTAAAAGTAACTTTTATTTTCTCCCCTGGACCCAGGGTATGGCAGCTGCATACCCCTGCCATACCCAATTGACGCCCCTGTGTAGTCATTGTCTCAGCTCTCCTAAATTAACCTTCCAAGAAGATGACGCCGGGCCTTCCGGCTTTGTACAAGGCAGTAAGCAGCCTCTCTGGTCCGTGCTCGCTCCCCCGTCCAAATATCGCTCTCCAAAGTCACAGCCGATACGGAAAGCAATAGGCACTTGTCACATTTAATAACGTATAATGGCCTGTGCCGTCCTCATTTTCCTACCGCCGGTGACAAGGCCGCGACGTTGTTGGATAAATGCATTGTAGGCTACTGTCTGCGCGCTATTGTGATCCGTCCCTATCTCCTCCGCTATAGATAAATGTGCCGCGGCTTCAGTGTCTTCAGAGAGAGAGAGAGAGAGAGAGAGAGAGAGGTCGAATTCGGCACGACAAATAGCTATCTTTTCCCACGCTCCGTACCGTTATTTCCCTCAACAGTTTCCGGGCCATTGCTAACTCTGACGTGACGGAAAGGTACCTTTAAAAGTCCAGTTCTCCCTGTCTGGACTTGTGATCAATGCTGACTAATGGTGTGAAAACATAAGACACACTCACACACGCACACGCTCACAGGGGTGTCGCACCAAATTCTGGGGCCCTGGGTACAAGGATTCACTGCGGGCCTCCCATGAATACGCGTTATTCTGTGCTTTAACTAATGAAAAATAGCAGATCTGCTATTTTCTTTTTAATCGTGAAAAGGATTTTTGGAGTTTCTATGTCAGTGGTGCTCTCTTGTGAAGGGCCCCCATCTCAAAATATTTTGTTCCAGGGACCTCCCAGAAGCAAAATTTGAGTTACAAATGTTCGCTTAAAAAATACACATATACAAAGATTTTCACACATTTTCTCAACTTTTCAAAAATAGCATGCTATTTTTCAATAGTTCAAGTATAAAATAATTAAGGCCCCACCACCTCGGGCCCTAGTATCTCAGTCCCACTTCCGCTCCCCCTTTGTGACGCCCCTGCAC
>NC_137825.1:46037984-46067984 GCF_963921795.1 Nannobrachium achirus
CGGACTAATGAACCTTCGGACTCATGGGCAGTCCCCCCCTTTTCATGTCAAGGACCCCCAAATTGACATTTATTACGGCTCCAGCACTGATTCTCAATCATTGTAATTTCAAGGAAAACCCCAGTTTTGACATGCATTAGGCTTCAGACCCCAATTTAATGGCATTTCTATCTCTGGGACCCCAATTTATATAGAGGGTATGCACATGCATAAAGTGAATGGCAAAGTGAGTGGCAAAGTGAGTTAAACGTCATTTAACATCGTTTAATGCAATCAGATAGGACTTTTCTGTTTGGATGTATGAGCTTTCAAGGCCAGAAAGTCGTTTTTTTGCCACTTAGTGGGCGTTCCCGCATAACTTCCTGGTATGATGATGATGATTAGGCCTGTGCCAAAAAATCGATTTACTATATTATCGTGATGTTAATGCCGGCGATTCAATTAATCGATTTTAAAAGTTCAGAATCGAACCTGAAGGTGAAATAACCACTTTCAGTCAGAGTAAGTACAGGTCCTAAAGGAACAGTTTTAGGTCATGAGGATGTCATGTTATGGCTAAAGCTAGCACAGTGCTGTAGGCCTGCAGCACAGAGATTTTCTTTTCTTCTTTTCTTTATGACTGTTGTGTTCTGTGTTTTCTGGCATCTTGACCAGGAACATGTTGTTGTAATGTTGTACCACTGGCACTTTGGCTGAAATGAATGTCAGAAAGATTGACTGACTTTATTTGGCTGCATTGATTTGAAGTATATGATTCAACTTTTAATGTTTTATATTGTTTAGAATTGTTTTAAAATGTTTCAATATAAAAAAGCTGTAATTTTTGGGGAAAAATCGCAATAATCGTGATTCGAATCGCGAATCGCAGGAAAACACAATAATCGTGATATAATCGAATCGTCACCCTATGAATCGAAATCGAATCGAATCGGGAAAAAGTGAATCGTCACAGGCCTAATGATGATGTCACGCGCATATACCCTCTATTGTAAAGTCAATGTTAATTTAACTCTGAGAGTGTACAAATGGAACCATATGTACCCGTCAGGGTCCATTTGGCTCCATTTGTACACTCTCTGAGTTACAGACCCATTAGGGCCTGACTATCATTTAGCTGGGGACCAATTGGAACTCCCTCAAGGACCCCTGGGGGTCCCCGGACACCACTTTGAGAACCAATGGTCTACAGTAAAGCTTTACCCTGCGAGTGTGCAAATGTAACAAATCCAACTTCATCTATAAAGCAACAGAGTTGACAAGTAGTACTGCTTGCTATAGAGTAGAGTAGGCATAGAGCAACAAATAAAAACATATTGCAGTACAAATAAACACGCAATAGAATTAAACATCAGTGCAAAGGTTACATTTGTACAATCCCAGTGTTACAAATGGATGAATTAACACAGCGTATTTTACGGTAGATATGCGGTGTGCGCGTTGATGCGCGTCACACAGGTCCATGTCTGGGAAAGTGGGAATTAGCCCATATTCGTACGGGTCTTTGCTTTTTCTTGTGCTCGCGTCTGCAGCATCTGTGTGCTTTCTCATGTGTGTGCAATGAGGAGAAGGTACGAGGCTCTGCCCCCAGAGACCGGGGATCCAGGCGTTGGCAGATAATCGGAGCATCTCTGGAAGATTACCGAGCCTCGTCCTCCAAGCCGTCCGCCTCTCGCTCGCCTCCTCCTCCTCCTCCCCGTCTCGTCCTCCATGCAGGGGTGTCACACCAGATTCTGGGCCCTGGGTACAAGGATTCACTCACATTTTGTGCTTTAACTGTTGAAAAATAGCAGATATACAAGCTCACAGGTGCCGCGCTGCGAGCTTGTAGATCTGCTATTTTTGAAAAATCGTGAAAAGTCTTTGAATACTTCAAATCCTTCTAAGGTATTTTTGAAAAACCTATGTTTCTATGTCAGTGGTGCTCAAACCTTTTTCATGTGAAGGACCCCCAAAATGATATGTATTTGGCCACGGACCCCCCATCTCAAAATATGTAATTCCAGGGACCCCCCCAGAAGCAAAATTTTAGTTGCAAATGTTCGCTTAAAAAATACACATATTCAAAAAAATGTGCACACATTTTCACGACTTTTCAAAAATAGCAGATCTACAAGCTTGTATATCTACTATTTTTCAATAGCTAAAGTATACAATAATTAAGGCCCCTCCACCATGGGCCCTAGTAACTCAGTCCTACTCCCCCCCCCTTGTGACGCCCCTGCTCCGTGCGTCCCTCTGTCCGTCTGTCCACCGATTGTCCTCCCTGCCTTTAAAACTAGGTCAGAGCTGTATAGGTGGAAGGCTGCCGGTGCAATTAAAAGGAACTTCCCTACAGCTCACCATCCCTGTCACCTGCTTGATCCCTCCCTCCTCCACTCCCCCTTTTGTCCTTCTCATTTAAGCTGATGTTCTCCTTTCCGCTGGTGTTCTTCCCAGTTTGTGTTGTAGCACAAATTGCTCAGTTTTGAACCAAAAATACAAATAAGCCTATAGTACTTTTAACCTCCCTCCTCACCCCTTCCCTTCCCTGCCTTTCTTCTGCCCTGGTCTGTCCATCCATCAACAACACACAGTGGTGGAAAAAGTACTCACATTTTACTTAAGCAAAAGTATCAATACTGCAATATAAAAATACTCTGTTAGGGTGCCCTCAGACCAAAATACCTATGAGAGTGGAATCTGCGTTCCGCCAATGCATTTCAATGATAAGGGAGCCATTTTTGCAGAAATCCTCTGCTGGCATGAAACCGCTTCACTCTCATTGAAATGCATTGGTGGAACGCGGATTCCACTTTCATAGGTATTTTGGTGTGAGGGCACCCTTACAAGTAAAAGTCCCGAATTCAAAATGTAGGCTACTTGAGTGAAAGTACAAACATATTAGCATAAACATGTACTTTAAGTACCAAAGGTAAAAGTACTCATTCTGCAGAATGTCCTGTTTCAAGTTTTCAAATGTATAAGGATCTTTTGAAAATAACAGATGCGATGCATTGTGAGCTTGTAGATCGGCTATTTTCAAATGGCCGAAATGTATGTTATTTTTTCATGTGTCCCTGTGCAAAAGTAAAACCGACCATCACGTTCCTGTGATCCCAATTGGGGCCCTGACCCATAGTTTGAGAACCTCTAAGAGAGAGAGAGAGAGAGAGAGAGAGAGAGAGAGAGAGAGAGAGAGAGAGAGATTCTCCGCCAAGGTAGAAAGGGTATTATTATTTTTCAAAGTGCATTTGCTAATAACGTAGGGCTGTGGTTGCCAGGCTGCTGGGGGTGGTGCTGGTGGTGGGGGGGTGGTATTGGACCTGGATTAGCACTTTGCATATCGTCATTGTCGGGTGGAAACCTTGTATGTCCAAAACCGTTCGTTTTGCATTATCATTTTAAAAGTGATTTAAACTAGTGTGCGAGGCGTTGTGTGCTTGTAGATCTGCTGTTTTCACTACTTTTGTGCGACGGCCTTGTATGATGAAGCAGGGCTTTACTTTGCGAAAGAACGCACACATTTGAGACTTGGAGATACAAGGTTTCCACCCGACAAGGACGATATACTGTAGGGCGGGCGGAAACTCATAGTGAATTAAAGTCTGTTTTAATGGGAGCTGCTTTTAATTTAACTAAAAGCACTTCTATTAGCTATATTAAACCACTTTATCCTTTTACTGTTTTTTTCTTCTTCTATGTAACCTCTGTCCCAGCGGATAAACAATTGACTTAGTTTAAGCCGCAGATGCAGTACTTTTGGCCGCACAGTTTCCAGTCACGTTAATTTTAGCTTGATTAGTTAATCCTCATTTAGTTGAGTGTCCCTTGGGTGAAGGAAATGGACAGATCAGGGCCAGGACTGGCTGTAATCCTATTACAGCACTTAGAGAACAACTCGCCATTTTTTTAAATGATCAAGACCATGATCTACAGTAGTGGTTTTCAACCTTTTTCATATCAAGGTCCATAATTTATTCAGCATTTGAGCCACGGACCACCCAGTGGCGTAAGTTCAGAAAAAACTAATGTATGGCAACATGACTGGTGTCTTGCACACGCGCAAAGTGTTTCTACGGTTTCTTGGTCTGGATATGGCAGCCTGGAATGGTTGTTCAAATGCAGCTAAACTTGGCATGTTAGTAAACGTGCCACAATTAACAATAATGAATTGCACCTGTGCAGCTGACCTGCGAAACCTGGGAATATAACATGTTGTCAAGATGGGGAGAATACAAGTGTGGAGAATATAGGATAATTATAATATCTTGTTAAAGTGAAAAGTTTGTTAAATGTTGCATTTGTAGTAATTTTTATGTAATTTAACAACATAATAACCAGTACAGATAGATATAGAGACATTCATGGATTTATAGTTAAAAGTAACTTTTATTTTCCACCCTGGACCCAGGGTATGGCAGCTGCATACCCCTGCCATACCCAATTGACGCCCCTGGGACCACCATTTGATCAGACCCAAAACGTTAGCCTGGGTGCCAGCCTATTCGCTCTGTTCCGCGATTTGTTTTGTCTCTCTGCATCACAGTCTGGAAAGCCACGTATATCTCCAAGGGAGGTGGGACATGGAACGCGGCTTTCCTGCCACCGCGGCTTCCGATTGGTCTGTGGTGCGGGGCGGGACAAATACACCCGTGTGTATTGGCTGGCTGATGACGTAGCTACCCTAACCCTACTCTGATTCGTTGGAACAACACCCAATCAGCAACGACCTCGCTACGCCACAACGGACGTTCAGAAATACGAGTCAACTGAGTCATTTCCAGACTGTGATGCCGAGAGACAAAACAAATCACGGAACGGAGCGAACTGTTGTTTGCTGTCGTTGTTGGATAACCTTTTGTCCGCAATTCCGTGCTGTATGTGGTACCATAAGAGCAACAGGCAAAACGTTGATCAAAACAACAATTCTTCTACATTAAATGATTGCGTAGACTTCTTGTAAATTAAGTAATGTGGATGTTTAACAATAACGTAACTCTAGTGTTAATGAGTTAAAGATCTATAAGGGTCCATTGGGTTACCAACCCTCCATCATTTAGCTGGGGAGCACCTGGAACCTCAAGGACCACTGGTGGTCCGCAGACCACTGTTTGAAAACCACTGATTTACAGTATGCAGTCATTGGACATGACTGACAGCTTGCTCATTCTTTAATCCAGTTCATGTATTTACTTCATCATTCATCTGTCAGATTTGTTCATTGACAGATTGTCGTGACACATTGAATGATCGGTCGAACCATCTCTCTGACTGAGCATTATTTTGGTCTTTCTGCTTATCAAACACACGCACGCACGCACGCACGCACGCACACACGCGTGCACGCGCACACACACACACACACACACACACACACACACACACACACACACAAACGTGCGCACGCACACACACACACACACACACACACACACACACACACACACACACACACACACACACACACTTGACTGGGCCCTATTTTTGTCCATGCCTTACCAAACTCTTTAGCCATTTTTTATCTATCTATAAATGCGAGAAGTCTCTGCGTGCGTGTCTGTGTGTCTGTCTGTCTGTATGTAATCCGTGTATCTCGAGAACCGTTCATCCCACCGGCTTCAGATTCGGCATGCGCGTTCCCCGCCGCGACACGGGGTGCAGTGCCCGGCCTCGACCCGAACAGCGGTTTTCCCGAAACGGTGCGAAACGTTCGGAACCTCTTATGCGGAGCTGATTGTTGACATCAGGCTGTTCCGGAGGAAATTGGCGCAAGCGCTGACTCATTGTGACATCACTTCATAAAATGCTCTGATATCACGTATACCATTCTTCCCACCGGCTTCAAATTCGGCATGCGCGTTCCCCGCCGCAGCAGGGAGTGCAGTGCCCGGCCTCGACCCCACCCAATACGCGATTTTCCGGAACCGGCGCAAAAGGTTTGGATTCTCCGTATGCGCTGATGTCCGCTAGGCAATAACCTAACAACGAGTATGATGAGTATTGCCAAACAACCGGAGGGGCATCATTCTCCACGGGTGGCAAAGCAAGCAGGCTGCGTATTATTGCAGGGTCCTTAGACAGACAGATACAGAGATATCCATATATAGGCATAAAATGGACGCAGACAGAAATATATCTCCATATATATGGGCATAAATGGGCACAGGCAAACAGATAAATGGGGTTTGCGTTAAAGAGCGGGGCATTCATTCCTATTTACATCGTTCCCGAGTAGGCCAGTCCCCGACTAGACGATTGGCTGCCCGAAGGGCAGAGATCTCCATATATGGGCATAAAATGGCCGCAGACAGACAGATATCTCCATATATGGGCATGATATCTCCATATATGGGCATACATGGACACAGGCAAACAGATGGTCAAATGACAAAACGGGTCCTATGACAACAGGTATAATGGGGTTTGCATTAAAGGGTGGCATTCATTCCCTATTTACATCGTTCCCGAGTAGGCCGGCACCGGACTAGACGCTTGGCCGCCCGAAGGGCAGAGATCTCCATATATGGGCATAAAAGGGACACAGAAGACAAATACAGAGATCTCCATATATGGGCATAACATGGACGCAGATAGACAGATATCTCCATATATGGGCATAAATGGACACAAGCAAACAGATGGTCAAAACAGGTCGTATGACAACAGGTATAATGGGGTTTGCATTAAAGGGTGGGGCATTCATTCCCTATTTACATCGTTCCCGAGTCGGCCGGTCCTCGACTGGATGCTCAGCCGCCCATCAGGCAAATACAGGGATCTCCATATATGAGCATAAAATGAACGCAGACAGACAGATATCTCCATAAATGGGCATACATGTACACAAGCAAACAGATGGTCAAAACGGGTCCTATGACAACAGGTATAATGGGTTTTGCATTAAAGGGCGGGGCATTCATTCCCTATTTACATCGTTCCCGAGTTGGCCAGGTTGCCGAGCTTCTAGTCTAGGATAATATCAATTTCAAAAGCAGAAAAAGCATAACATCAAATAAGAAAGGCAGAAAAAAAGGGTGGGGGGACATGGGGGCTTAGTCTATTTACAAGTCACGGGTAGCAGCCGCCTGAAGGTGACTTTTCATACCGATTTTGAAACAGGCTAGGGATTTGCTCTCCTTTAAGGCTTGTGGAAGGGCGTTCCACATGTTGATGGTATAGCAGGAGAACGAGTTAGAGCTTTTTTAGTGTTAAATCTACATTGATGATGATTAGTGGAGCTGCCTCTGGTGTTGTAATCGTGAACATCCTTGACCTTTAGGAAGTAGTTTGTCAGGTACATGGGTATCTTGGAGGTGTAGTGTATCTTGTACACCAGGCCCATTGCAAGATGATGTACTCTGTCAGCTACTTTGAGCCACCCCACGCTTTCATGGTGATGATCGGGTATGGTTATGATATGGGTATAAAAAGGACACAGCCTCGGGAAAGAGAGCCAGCGCTGTAAAGGTTTTCATTGTTGATAATGACAAGGGCATTACTGCAACATTGAGGGCCGCGAAGCGGCGCCCAAACTTCCAGACATGCAAGCACAGCGACAGGCAAGTCACGCTGCATTCATGGCCAACATCAGGGTGAAGGAGACATCGGATAGGCGAGCCGAGTGGCAGGCAAGGGACAGCGCGCACCAGCAGGAACTTCACTGTGCACGACTGGAACAAGTGCGCCATGCCAAACGGAATCTACATGAGCACGGTATCATACTGACTTATTTCAAGAGGACCTGCATGTTGATTAGACACACGCTGAGCAACACTGTTCTATTTCTATGTCCTAAATGTTCACATTGCGGTGCCTTTGTATGGAAAGAGGAGAGAAAGGGTTTCTGCTGCAACTCCGGGAAGATTGACCTTACATATGACCCTGAGAATCACAAACCAGGCTCAGTCCCACCAAAGCCTCCACAGCCATTATGGACTTTTTCCTTGATCAGAAATGTGTGAAGCGTGCAAGACAGTACAACAATGTGCTGTCAATGGCAAGTATCGGTTTACGAGAGATAGCTATACCTGGAAAAAGGACTACATCTAACATCACGTATGCCATATGAGTCAGCTGACTTATGGGCACAAAAGGGACACAGTCAGAGGCACAGACAGATACAGAGATCTCCATAATGGGCATAAAGGGACACAGACAGACAGATACAGAGATCTCCATATATGGGCTTAAAAGGGACACAGACTGACTGATACAGAGATCTCCATAAATGGGCATAAAATGGACGCAGACAGGCAGATACAGATATCCCCTTTTTTGGGCATAAATGCACGCAGACAAACATAGATGCCATAGATGGGCATAAACAGGCATACTGTATGTCCAATAAGCTTGAGCCTTTACTTCCGGGTTTGGTCATCAACTTGATTCAATGATTCAACTAAATTAACAGATGGATCAATTGCAACTGTCAGATGTGCAAATCGGCGTTATTAGGAATGATGTCAATGGTTTGTGTTGTGTGACGTCAGACCAGAGCTCTGGTCGACCTGAATAAGATGCGACGCCGTTTCTAAACGTCACATTTAGTCTGCGTGTGACCGTGAGGAAGTCTTTACAGACAGAGTGTACTTTGGGTGTCAGAGGCTCAGGGACATATAGAGACGTATAGACAAAGACATTGACAGAGAATATATTACCAAGAGACAAAGAAACGCCTTCAAATATACAGTCCAAGTAGCAGCGGGTGGTGGCCATGAACCATTCTTCCAAGACCATCCATGAAGACATGACGAGGAGATACAACAACCTCTAACGTCAAATGAAGAGCAACGGACAGCTTCCCTCATCTTCCTGTCCGACGATCACCAGCTGTGTAACCAGCCAGCAACAAGGAGACACAGACAAACCGAGATCTTGCGAGGACTTCAACGCAGCCAGGAGAAGTAAAGAAACATTTGATGACTTACACAGGAAAGAAAACCTCTCATGTGATAAGAGTTTCATTGAGGTATCGGAACAACACTTCCAGCATGTCCACTCCAAAGAGAAACCTTTCCAGTGTAAACACTGTGACAAGGGTTTCAATCAGTTAGGTCACCTGAAGAGGCACCATCGTGTCCACAGTGGAGAAAACCCCTTTTTGTGTAAACTCTGTGACAAGGGTTTCAATCAGTTACCTCACCTGAAGTCACATCAGCGTGTCCACACTGGAGAAAAACCCTTCTGCTGTAAACTATGTGACAAGAATTTCAGTCACTTAGGTGGCCTGAAGAGGCACCAGCGTGTCCACAATGGAGAAAAACCCTTTGTGTGCAAACAGTGTGACAAGGGTTTCAGTAGGTTAGATCACCTGAAGACACATCAGCGTGTCCATACTGGGGAAAAACCCTTCGTCTGTAAACGGTGTGCCAAGGGTTTCAGTCAGATAGGGACTCTGAGGAATCACCAGCGTCACGTCCATACCAGGGAAAAAGCCTTTCCAGTTTAAACAGTGTGACAAGGTAAAAGATAAAAAACTGTCAATGCGTTACTCTAGTATTTCAAATAGCCAATCTAAAAGCTATTTTTTATTTTTTTTCTCTGAACTTTGTTTTTATTTCAGTTTAGGCAACTTGTACAAATATCAAAAGTTAAAACATATTTCACAACTGTATTTTCTCTTTTTTCTTTTTACACATTTTTCAGCTGTTTACAACTTATAAAAAAATAAAGTAGAGGACATTTGGACAGCTCTTAAAGTTGTACCATGTAACTTTTTTTATAAAACAAATCTTAAAATTGTCCTAACTCTTAAATCGCTAAAGTTTTAGAACACCCACTCCGTTATTTTCAGCTTCTGAAGCCTTCTCTTTATAGGTTTTCTATGATCCTGACCGGGGTCCGGTTTTCGCGCAAAAATTACGTCATCATACACTACCGGCCAATCACAGCGAGGGTTATACACTGCCGGCCAATCACAGCGCATCTTGAAGTGGGGTCGCTAGCTATCACAATAGGGCGGCCATATTTGTAGGCGCCTGTGTGTCTCTATCTATACTCGGGTGAAACACTCCGTTTCTCCGGAATGCCTGGACGCACAGGAACCAGGGACCCCTCTAAAGATAGATCTCGGCGAGGTAGAGGCAGACGCGGGGGTGACGCGGGGGTGTGAGGCCCGGTCCGCGGCGAAAAACGGCCGAAAGACGCGGACGCTACTGACCACTAGTTGAGCAACTTACACAGTATAGCTTTAACGTTTTGATGTAGATCGGCTATTTGTAGTATTTTAAAATCGTTTTCAGAATAGTACAAAAAGGCAAAGAAGTTTAGGGATAAGGCATGGATGAAAATATAGCTCTCTGTCTATCTTTGATGTTGGGAAGAAAACTCGTATCTCCACGTTTCAACAGTGTATGCCCCCCCCCCCCCCCCCCCCCCCCCTCCCGTAAATGAATGTCCGACTTCGTCATACAGTGTCACACATAGAGTACCGATGTTTCCTGTTGAGACTGGCACATTTCACCCAGGTTTTTTCATCTCACTCACGTCACTTTGTCTGCTGACCTCACGCAGCAATGAAATAAACAGAAAATAAACACTAATAAAACAATGCGGGCGTCCGGTGGCCTACTGGTCAAGGCCCATACCACATAGGCACCGCCACATAGGCATGATTGCCTTGGCGTCGCCGGTTCGATTCCCGATCCGATCAGCGTGTCCACAATGGTAAAAAACCTTTCTGCTGTAAACTATGTGACAAGGGTTTCAGTCAGTTAGGTGGCCTGAAGAGGCACCATCGTGTCCACAGTGGAGAAAACCCCTTTTTGTGTAAACTCTGTGACAAGGGTTTCAATCAGTTACCTCACCTGAAGACACATCAGCGTGTCCACACTGGAGAAAAACCCTTCTGCTGTAAACTATGTGACAAGAATTTCAGTCACTTAGGTGGCCTGAAGAGGCACCAGCGTGTCCACAATGGAGAAAAACCCTTTGTGTGCAAACAGTGTGACAGGGGTTTCAGAAGGATAGATCACCTGAACACACATCAGCGTGTCCATACTGGGGAAAAACCCTTCGTCTGTAAACGGTGTGCCAAGGGTTTCAGTCAGATAGGGACTCTGAGGAATCACCAGCGTGTCCATACCAGGGAAAAAGCCTTTCCAGTTTAAACAGTGTGACAAGGTAAAAGATAAAAAACTGTCAAGGCGTTACTCGAGTATTTCAAATAGCCAATCTAAAAGCTCTTAACGTTTTTCTTTTCTTTTTCTTTTTTCGAACTTTGTTTTTATTTCAGTTTAGGCAACTTGTACAAATATATCAAAAGTTAAAACATATTTCACAACTGTATTTTCTATTTTTTCTTTTTACACATTTTTCAGCTGTTTACGGCTATTTTGAAGTATTTTAAAATCGTTTTCAGAATAGTACAAAAAGGCAAAGACGTTTAGGGATAAGGGGTAAGGCATGGATGAAAATATAGCTCTCTGTCTATCTTTGATGTTGGGAAGAAAACTCGTATCTCCACGTTTCAACAGTGTACGTCCCGTTCCCCCCCCCCCCCCCCCCCCCCCCCGCATCTCATCTCACTCACGTCACTTTGTCTGCTGACCTCACGCAGCAATGAAATAAACAGAAAATAAACAAAAATAAAACAATGCACAGGAGGCAAGCAGTGATCGTTGATCATTGTATCAATGTAGTTTAAAATGCACTACATTGAAAATGTGCCAATCTCAACACGAAACAACAGTAAGTGTAAGAATAGCCGATCTGCAAGCTCACAACACATGTTGTGGGCGTGTGGATTTATTTTGTGTGTGTGTGTGTGTGTGTGTGTGTGTGTGTGTGTGTGTGTGTGTGTGTGTGTGTGTGTGTGTGTGTGTGTGTGTGTGTGTGTGTGTGTGTGTGTGTGTGATATTGTGTGGGTTTTGTTGTGACCGAAGTCGCAGTTTACCATGAGAAATGTCACAGCTCAGGTCGCATACACAAACTTTAGAAGGTAATGGTAGCCAATCAGCAGGGAATATGGGAAATGGGACAAAAATGTAAAAAAATCTGCCATATGTGGCGCTAGATTGGACAGATGCATTTTGATGACATGACTGTAGAGATACTGTGTGTGTGGCTGGTTCGGATAGGGATCTCCATGTATGGGCATGAAAGGGATTGTATGTTGTGATGTCATGGGAACCACTCTTAACAGAATCCCTAGTATGCCCATACATGGAGATCCCTCCCCATATCTAACAGGACTTCATATGGGAATGCCCATATATGGAGGAAGACAGCCTATATCTGTGTGGCTGGTTCAGACAGGGATCTCCATGTATGGGCAAGAAAGGGATTGTATGTATGATGCCAGATGTGATTTTCACATAACGAATAATCGAGTAAGCATGTTTGGGGTCTCACAGCATATCTCCATGGATCTCCATTATGGGTACCAGGGGTCTCTTTATTATGGGTAACTGGTCCGATATACATCACTGGCCAGATGGCCAAGACGTGGCGCAGCCTCGCCCTTTAGGGTGAGGTCGCATGTCGCCCTGAGGCGTCTTAGTAAATAGTGACACAACGAAAAGTATTAACAAGAGCTTGTGACTAAATAATGATTACATTGGAACCAATGGAACGTTTTGGAAGAGTAACAGTTTTGGACATACAAGGTTTCCACCTGACCAGCAACAACAGGCCCCAGGGACGGGCTGGCCATTGGGAAAAGCGGGACAACTCCCGAACGGCCGGTTCATTCCCGGCCGGTCCAGGCCGGCCATTAGGAAAAAATCACACCCGTGTGAAGTGGAGCTGTGTGTGTGTGTGTGTGTGTGTGTGTGTGTGTGTGTGTGTGTGTGTGTGTGTGTGTGTGTGTGTGTGTGTGTGTGTGTGTGTGTGTGTGTGTGTGTGTGTGTGTGTGTGGATCATGTGTACCGATTTTTGTGACATTTGAAGAAAATATGTAGGAAAAGGAGCAAAAAGTGTGTTTTGGAGAAAATTCAAGATGGCGGAAAATCTATCATGGCGCAAATGGGCGTGGCCTATATGGGGAGATGCGTCATGACCCAAGGAATCCAGGGAAAAAATATTTTTAATTTTCCGACCTACGGTTCAAGAGTTACAGGGCAAAACGTAAAGTGGGGTGTTATGGCGCCACCATGCAGCCAAATGACACAATTATTTTTTATTTAATCCTTGAAATCATTATGAACCTCCTCTCCAAGTCTTGAAACTCTAGCCCCTATGGTTTGCGAGAGACAAATAATTGAATGTGAGTTTTTGCGATTCCCATTATAAGTCAATGGGGAAAATTAATTCACTAATAAATTAATATCAATTAAACTATTGAACCTTTCTCTTAGCAAGTTACTAGCCCACGATTCCCGAGTAAGCCGGTCGATTTGACATATGGCGCGAGTGTGTGGTGGCAAAACTGTGGGACTAGTAGCGTGCCGAAGTTTAGGAAGTTCAGGCTACATACAGACACACACACAGACAGACCCACACGGCCACGTATAGGGAGCCTGTGCTTCACACAGCTCCAAAAATTAAAAAGGCAAAGCCCTGCTTCATCATATAAAGCTGTTGCACAAAAGTAGTGAAAACAGTTTAAATCATTTTTAAAATGATAAATACAAAACAAACGGTGAGCAAAAAGAGGAAAAAATGTGCCACAGAGGCACAAAAATCCAGGTCCAGGCACTCAGGTGGACAAAACAAACGGTTTTGGACATACAAGGTTTCCACCCGACAACGACCGCTCGTCTGCGACAAAATTCAAGCATTTTTGGTGCTGATTGGCAGGGGTGTCACAAGAAGGGGGGAAGTGGGACTGAGTTACTAGGGCCCAAGGTGGAGGGGCCTTCGTTATTTTATACTATTGAAAAATAGCAGATATACAAGCTCACAGCACGGCACCGAGTGCCGCGCTGCGAGCTTGTAGATCTGCTATTTTTGAAAAGTCGTACAAATGTGTGCAAATCTTTGAATATATGTACTTTTTAAGTGAACATTTGTAACTCAAATTTTCCTTCTGGGGCATCCTTGGAACTAAATATTCTGAGATGCACCACTGACATAGAAACATAGGTTTTTCAAAAAAAAACCTTAGAAGATATTTCAAATAGCAGATATAGCAGATAGCAGATAGCAGATCTACAAGCTCACAGCGTGGCACCGAGTGTCGCGCTGTGAGCTTGTATATCTGCTATTTTTCAAGTTAAAGCACAAAATGTGAGTGAATCCTTGTACCCGGGGCCTAGAATTTGGTGCGACACCCCTGGTGAGCGTGGCTGCTCAGAAGAGCAGGTGAGGTTATTATGCTGACCCGTGTTCGGTAAATTTTTTTTTTTTTTTTTCAGCTGTAAAAATTCAAGCATTTTTGTAGAGATGGGATTTATGGCTCTTTGAAGTCTCTGGGATCTGTTCCTTTTTCAAAGAGCTGTTCAAAAGACTGGCTAATTTTAGTTACTTTAGTTATTTAGTTACTTTAGTTATTTAGTTACTTTGTCGATTTTGATTATAATTACAAATCACTTCAACCCTATATACATTATGGCCATATTAGTCAGGTCCCTTATGCTTTGATTTATACTTTTGTTGGATTTTTGTGAGGATTTGCAAACCTATACATTTTTGGAAAGGTTATTGTCTAAGGAATCAGAAAATCAATGTTCCCATTTGCCCAGATGTGTTTATGGCAGCCATATTGGAATTTACAAAATGGCCACCATAAAATTACGTTTTGTAATATCTTGGCGTCTAAATAAGCTGGAACATTGATTTTAACTGCTAAACCTACATTTTCAGGGTCAAGGAATCCAATGGTGGTAGTTATAAATCTCAAATAATTACCACATTAACCCTTAGATGCACGACTGGGTCCAAAACGGCATGGTGTGGTTGTTTTCTTGCTATATTAGTTTCACTGTCATTTTGTTGGATTTCTTTGGAGGATTTGCAAAACTATACATTTTTGGAAAGGTTATTATCTAAGGAATCAGAAAATAAATGTTCCCATTTGCCCAGATGTCTGTGGTGGCCATATTGGAATTGACAAAATGGCTGCCGTAAAATGTTTTGTAATATCTTGACTTCTAAATAATTGGAACATTGATTTCAATGGCTAAACCTACATTTTAAGGGTCAAGGAATCCAATGGTTCACGTTTTCATTTCATTTTTTGTATCATCCCATTGAAATGCATAATCCACCATATGGGTAAAATGGCACAGCTCAGGCAGGACTTCATATGGGAATGCCCATATATGGAGGAAGACAGCCTATATCTGTGTGGCTGGTTCAGACAGGGATCTCCATGTATGGGCAAGAAAGGGATTGTATGTATGATGCCAGATGTGATTTTCACATAACGAATAATCGAGTAAGCATGTTTGGGGTCTCACAGCATATCTCCATGGATCTCCATTATGGGTACCAGGGGTCTCTTTATTATGGGTAACTGGTCCGATATACATCACTGGCCAGATGGCCAAGACGTGGCGCAGCCTCGCCCTTTAGGGTGAGGTCGCATGTCGCCCTGAGGCGTCTTAGTAAATAGTGACACAACGAAAAGTATTAACAAGAGCTTGTGACTAAATAATGATTACATTGGAACCAATGGAACGTTTTGGAAGAGTAACAGTTTTGGACATACAAGGTTTCCACCTGACCAGCAACAACAGGCCCCAGGGACGGGCTGGCCATTGGGAAAAGCGGGACAACTCCCGAACGGCCGGTTCATTCCCGGCCGGTCCAGGCCGGCCATTAGGAAAAAATCACACCCGTGTGAAGTGGAGCTGTGTGTGTGTGTGTGTGTGTGTGTGTGTGTGTGTGTGTGTGTGTGTGTGTGTGTGTGTGTGTGTGTGTGTGTGTGTGTGTGTGTGTGTGTGTGTGTGTGTGTGTGTGTGGATCATGTGTACCGATTTTTGTGACATTTGAAGAAAATATGTAGGAAAAGGAGCAAAAAGTGTGTTTTGGAGAAAATTCAAGATGGCGGAAAATCTATCATGGCGCAAATGGGCGTGGCCTATATGGGGAGATGCGTCATGACCCAAGGAATCCAGGGAAAAAATATTTTTAATTTTCCGACCTACGGTTCAAGAGTTACAGGGCAAAACGTAAAGTGGGGTGTTATGGCGCCACCATGCAGCCAAATGACACAATTATTTTTTATTTAATCCTTGAAATCATTATGAACCTCCTCTCCAAGTCTTGAAACTCTAGCCCCTATGGTTTGCGAGAGACAAATAATTGAATGTGAGTTTTTGCGATTCCCATTATAAGTCAATGGGGAAAATTAATTCACTAATAAATTAATATCAATTAAACTATTGAACCTTTCTCTTAGCAAGTTACTAGCCCACGATTCCCGAGTAAGCCGGTCGATTTGACATATGGCGCGAGTGTGTGGTGGCAAAACTGTGGGACTAGTAGCGTGCCGAAGTTTAGGAAGTTCAGGCTACATACAGACACACACACAGACAGACCCACACGGCCACGTATAGGGAGCCTGTGCTTCACACAGCTCCAAAAATTAAAAAGGCAAAGCCCTGCTTCATCATATAAAGCTGTTGCACAAAAGTAGTGAAAACAGTTTAAATCATTTTTAAAATGATAAATACAAAACAAACGGTGAGCAAAAAGAGGAAAAAATGTGCCACAGAGGCACAAAAATCCAGGTCCAGGCACTCAGGTGGACAAAACAAACGGTTTTGGACATACAAGGTTTCCACCCGACAACGACGAAACATAACTCATGTAATTGGCCCACTGGCTTGTCACTTGTCATGATCTGAAATGGCAAATCTTTGAGTTGAACTCTCTCTATAGTGCGCAATGAGGGCCTCTCCAACTCTTTTTCCCGGGCTGAATCAGGCGCCCAGCGCGTCCCTGACAGGCCCCCTGGCCTGTTCAACACTGAGTGTGAATGCTGCTGAAGCAATATTCCAACACTGTTCCTTCCAACTGCTTCCGCTGAGTCCGCTCATTATGGCACAGTGGTGTTTTTGTGTTTGTTTTTTGTCCAAAGCTGCCAGACCAATTAAGCTCAGTAAAAAAAAGGAATTTGTACAATGGAGAAATAAGAGCAGAGTGCTTGTTCAATAGACGTAATTTGGGTTGTTTGTCAGGACAAGCCCCGGCCCACTCCCCCCTCGAAACCTCCAGATCATTTCTCAGCTCTCTGTAATCTTCAGGCATTTGTACTTTACTGCAGTATTTCCAATTTCCAATACTTTTACTTCTACTCCACTACATCTCGGATCCAGAGCACCCCTGCTCCATTGCTTCTTTCTTTCTTTCTTTCTTTCTTTCTTTCTTTCTTTCTTTCTCTGCCAAGACTCTCTCTTTCTCTCTCTCTCTTTCTCTCTTGTCAAGTGTGAAGTCTGTGTGTGTGTGTGTGTGTGTGTGTGTGTGTGTGTGTGTGTGTGTGTGTGTGTGCGTGCGTGCGTGCGTGCGTGCGTGCGTGCGTGCGTGCGTGCGTGCGTGCGTGCGTGCACCGAGGGTTCTGAATATCATGTGTCATGTTGGGAACATGCTTCTGAGCTCCAGCTCTAATGGTAATTGAGGCTATTAGGCCTCAGGGGGGACAACATATCAGCCAGTCTGAGAGAGCATCACACGGCTAATGAGCAGAGCAAAACGAGACGTGTTTCTGGTGAGCGCGGCTGCTCAGACGAGCAGCCGCTCGTCTGAGCAGCCGCTCGTCTGCGACAAAATTCAAGCATTTTTGGTGCTGATTGGCAGGGGTGTCACAAGAAGGGGGGAAGTGGGACTGAGTTACTAGGGCCCAAGGTGGAGGGGCCTTCGTTATTTTATACTATTGAAAAATAGCAGATATACAAGCTCACAGCACGGCACCGAGTGCCGCGCTGCGAGCTTGTAGATCTGCTATTTTTGAAAAGTCGTACAAATGTGTGCAAATCTTTGAATATATGTACTTTTTAAGTGAACATTTGTAACTCAAATTTTCCTTCTGGGGCATCCTTGGAACTAAATATTCTGAGATGCACCACTGACATAGAAACATAGGTTTTTCAAAAAAAAACCTTAGAAGATATTTCAAATAGCAGATATAGCAGATAGCAGATAGCAGATCTACAAGCTCACAGCGTGGCACCGAGTGTCGCGCTGTGAGCTTGTATATCTGCTATTTTTCAAGTTAAAGCACAAAATGTGAGTGAATCCTTGTACCCGGGGCCTAGAATTTGGTGCGACACCCCTGGTGAGCGTGGCTGCTCAGAAGAGCAGGTGAGGTTATTATGCTGACCCGTGTTCGGTAAATTTTTTTTTTTTTTTTTCAGCTGTAAAAATTCAAGCATTTTTGTAGAGATGGGATTTATGGCTCTTTGAAGTCTCTGGGATCTGTTCCTTTTTCAAAGAGCTGTTCAAAAGACTGGCTAATTTTAGTTACTTTAGTTATTTAGTTACTTTAGTTATTTAGTTACTTTGTCGATTTTGATTATAATTACAAATCACTTCAACCCTATATACATTATGGCCATATTAGTCAGGTCCCTTATGCTTTGATTTATACTTTTGTTGGATTTTTGTGAGGATTTGCAAACCTATACATTTTTGGAAAGGTTATTGTCTAAGGAATCAGAAAATCAATGTTCCCATTTGCCCAGATGTGTTTATGGCAGCCATATTGGAATTTACAAAATGGCCACCATAAAATTACGTTTTGTAATATCTTGGCGTCTAAATAAGCTGGAACATTGATTTTAACTGCTAAACCTACATTTTCAGGGTCAAGGAATCCAATGGTGGTAGTTATAAATCTCAAATAATTACCACATTAACCCTTAGATGCACGACTGGGTCCAAAACGGCATGGTGTGGTTGTTTTCTTGCTATATTAGTTTCACTGTCATTTTGTTGGATTTCTTTGGAGGATTTGCAAAACTATACATTTTTGGAAAGGTTATTATCTAAGGAATCAGAAAATAAATGTTCCCATTTGCCCAGATGTCTGTGGTGGCCATATTGGAATTGACAAAATGGCTGCCGTAAAATGTTTTGTAATATCTTGACTTCTAAATAATTGGAACATTGATTTCAATGGCTAAACCTACATTTTAAGGGTCAAGGAATCCAATGGTTCACGTTTTCATTTCATTTTTTGTATCATCCCATTGAAATGCATAATCCACCATATGGGTAAAATGGCACAGCTCAGGCAGTCAGTCAGATACTAACTTTTTTTATTGAGATGTATTTTAGCTGTGAACTTTGGATGTTTGTGTAACCATTTTAAGCATCATGACAAGTCTAATCATATACAGTCTCTATGCATCATCATAATCATCATCATCATCATCATCACTTTCATGCATCACAGCTTGGGAATTGTCATCGTTCTGGAACTGGCTGCTGCACTGACATGTCAGTTCAGGCTAAGTCCTTAGCTATGCAGGAACATCTGCCAGAAGAACAGTCATATTTACACTAGTATTGGACCATCTCAAGGATGGCCTTTGGGGCTGGGAGGACCTCTCTGGTTGTTGGTTTCAGCATGCCATCCAAGTGTTTGAAGTACCCATTGCAGGGGATCCAGCTGTGGATCGTTCAGAGCAATGGCTGCTTGTGCCCATGCCCTTGTTTGGACATCGATTCTCAAGATGTTCTGTTTCAGAGCTCCAGGTGTTGGAGGGAGCCTGTCAATTTCTGCCCTATGTTTGTAGAACAGATGCCATGGCATTTCAGGGATTGTCTTGATGTTGATGCACATACAAAGGACTCCAGTGTTGACAGCATTTCTTCCATAATTTCAGCTTCATCCAATCTGCAGAGCATTTTCAACATCTTCATCTGTTTCGAGGTAGACCCTGTAGCTAGGTTGCCTTGCCTATACAGGTGAACCTCCCTGTGTGACAAGAGAAGATATGCCCCATGAAGACCAGCCACCTCAAGCTGGAAATTCTACCCACCAAGATGCAACAGATACAGGATTTACAGTCATTATACAGCACTATACATTTTACAGTGGATGGCATGGTGGTTGCGCAGAAGCTGAGCAAAACAGCGAGTAGTAGTGACTGTAGTGACAGTCAAGGATCTGAGTGGCTTCTTCAATGACAGACTGCTGCAACTAACACAAGATTATGATGAAAGATTCTCTGAAGAGTGCAACCAGAGATAAACAAAGACAAGTAGAAGCTTCTATTAAGTATCAAGTCAGAGATGACACCAACATCAAACACATAATGTGTTGTGTCTGATGTTGGTGTATGTTGGTGGAGTACAACAGGGGATCTTCCAAGCTGATCATCACATCTGCTTCTAGATACATTTAGAGCAACAAAGACCTGGTCTTTGTTTGTATTTCCCTACCCAGAAAAGCAAACTGTGGCCTCTTGCTGAAGAACACATCCATTTCTATGGCCTCTGGTGTTGTGCAGATGGAACCACTGTGGCGAGCTCTAGGTAAAGAAAGAGCAAAGGCTTTGCCAGCATTCCATGCATTCGCTGGGGTCGACAACACAGGGAGGTTCTCCTGTATAGGCAAGGCAACCTGGCTGCAGATCTACCTCAAAACAGATGAAGACGTTATCAATGCTCTGTAGATGCTTTTGGATGAAGCAGAAGTGACAGAAGGAATGCTGTTAACACTGGAGTCCTTTGTATGTGCAGCTTTCTCACCCTAGGGTAACAACATCATGACCATTCCTGACCTGCGATGGCATCTGTTCTGAAAACATAGGGCAGAAAGTGACAAGCTCCCTCCAACACCTGAAGTTTTGAATCAGTCCATGTCCAAACAAGGGCATGGACACAAGTAGCCATTGCTCTGAAGGATCCACAGCTGGATCCCCTGCAAAATGGGTATTTCAAACACTTAATTGGCATGCTGAAACCAACAACCACAAAGGTCCTCCCAGCCCCAAAGGCTATCCTTGGGGTGGTCCAATGCAAGTGTAAATCGGACTGTTCTTCTGATGTTCCTGCAAAGCTAAGCCTGTGCTGACATGATGATTCCCAAGCTGTGAAATTAAATTAAAATTAAAATAACTCTGAGTTGGTATCTGACCGATTGCCTGGGCTGTGTTCTTTTTTACCCATATGGTGGATTGTGTATTTCAATGGGATGATTCAAAAAGATTTAATGATAACTTGGACCATTGGATTCCCTGACCCTGAAAATATAGGTTTAGCCATTAAAATCAATGTTCCATCTTATTTAGAAGCCAAGATATGACAAAACATACATTTTACAGGGGCCATTTTGTAAATTCCAATATGGCTGCCATAAACACATCTGGGCAAATGGAAACATTGATTTTCTGATTCATTAGATAATAAACTTTCCAAAAATGTATAGTTTTGCAAATCTTCAAACAAATCCAACACAATTACATAGTGAAACTAATATTGCAAGAAAACAACCACACCAGGCCGTTTTGGACCCAGTCGTGCATCTAAGGGTTAATATTGTAATTATTTGAGATTTATAACTACCACCATTGGATTCCTTGACCCTGAAAATGTAGGTTTAGCAGTTAAAATCAATGTTCCAGCTTATTTAGAGGCCAAAATATTACAAAACGTAATTTTATGGCGGCCATTTTGTAAATTCCAATATGGCCACCATAAACACATCTGGGCAAATGGGAACATTGATTTTCTGATTCCTTAGACAATAACCTTTCCAAAAATGTATAGGTTTGCAAATCCTCAAAAAAATCCGACAAAATTACATAACCGACCTGACTATATATATAAATTTTGTAGATCGGCTATTTTCAAATGTTTATACTAAATTTTATTCATTGGAAAATGTTTGCATAATGAGCACTTTGGTACTTTATGTATTAAGTACATTTTGATAACAATAACTTTTTACTTTTACTCAAGTACATTTAAATTCCGAACTTCTACTTGTGGCATAGTATTTATTCATTGCATTACTTAAGTAAATAACCTAAGTTGTACTTTTCCCACCACTGTTCATTAGAAAGGAACGGATCCCTACTGCGAACCGGATCCCATCGTTCATTTTAAAGAGCCGTTCAAAAGACTTGATTCGTTCGCGAACGTCCTACCATCTCTACATTTTTGGTGCTGATTGGAACATTGTGCCACAGATCGTTGTTTGCACGGCTGCCACTAACCATTTCAAAGCATTGGGATGCTTTGAAATGGTTAGTGGTAGAACAATGCCTGCCTTGTAGATCTTTCATTTTCAAAGCCTTAAGTGGTTAAATACAAGTTCAGTTCATGTGTTGTTCATATTTACTTGTTTGCTTGTACATAACTACATATGTTCATGTATGGGTGATTAATATGTTTTATTTCCCACCGGTGAAATCTGATAAGTGGAGACATTACTCCGAGCACAATTTGTTCCCACGTCAAGAGAAATTATCATCAGCTTTGCCGTTTACACATAAGATTTCCCGCAATACTTTTTCTTCCATTGGCAAGATTCTTTGAAGAGAAATCAGAGAATGTGGATTTCTCACAACCAGGGACAAAGAATGTTAGACAGGCAGGGGCTGTCATTTCTAAAAAGGCCTTTTGATGAAAATATTGAAAATACCTCCAAGCTCACAACGCATCACGCTGCAACGCGTTGTGAGCTTGGAGGTCGGCTATTTTCAGCACTTGATACCACACCAAACTAAGCATAATCAAGTTAATACTGGAGATGTGGCATGGATTTCTTCACAGAGAGGGCAATTCTTTCAACATAAGATGCTGCATTCAAGTTCAGGAGAGTTTGGACAAGGCAATTCTCTTGAATGCTGCCTTTAGGTATGGCATGTAAATGGGACATTTGCATTGCAGCCATTCACCATAGTGAAAACTGCTGTAATGGAGAGGGCAGCCACTTCCATACCATGCATGCAGTGGAGAGGACACAAGTAAAATGGCAGGGGCTAAAGCCCCCTTTGATATGTGTGCACGTGCCTGCTCAACAACCACCCACACGCAGTTTATTACCGTGCGAGACCCGTCTGGAGTGAATAATTATTATTATTTGGACCAGCGGTGGCTCAGTTCACGCCAATCCTGTAACTTCAGCTGTATAGATACTCAAAGACAAATTAGACAAAAGCCAAGGTAATGTCTTGCAAGTGATTCTCCGGAGGCCCAATTTGCAATCAGTTAGGTATTCAACGCCACACAGTAGACACCTTCAGAAATACTTGGTGGCAAATTGCAGTGATCAACCGCATACTGTATTGAATCTTGTCAAAGCCGCTCGCTCCCATCCCTATTGTCCTTCAAAATGAATTTCTGCTCTTGTCACCATGGAGATTGAGTGACATCAAAGATCTACACTCGTTCATTGTTCCCCCTCTCTCTGTGCGTAGAGTGAACCACTGTGGTCACACCAGGGACGTGCAGAGAATATTAGAGAGGCAGGGGCTGACATTTCTAAAAGGGCCTTTTGGTGAAAATATCGAAAATAGCAGACCTCCAAGCTCGGCTATAGACGGGTTTCTGGTCCACGTTACACTGATAAAACTAGATGCGTGCGCAGGGTCCGTACCAAAATTAGCCAATGAAACCAGCGCTCCCCAAAACAACAGGTTTGGGGATTGGACGGAATTGATTACATGATACAGTCAGCTGTGCATTTAGTCTCAATGTTTGTAAACAAGAAACCCGTCTATTGGAGGTCGGCTATTTTCAGTACTTGATACCACACTAAACTAAGCATTAAAAAGGCAATGTGGCGTACGGCATGGACTTCTACACAGTGAGGGCAATTCTTTCAACATAAGATGCTGCATTCAAGTTCAGGAGAGTTTGGACAAGGCAATATACTCTTGAATGCTCCCTTCAGGTACGGCATGGAAAGAGGGCATTTGCATTTCTTTCACCTTTAGTGAAAACGGCATTCGTGGTCTGGAGTGCTAGGGCACTTTTTACGGACGGATAAAAGGGCAGGGGCTCAAGCCCCCATTTGATGTCTATGTGTGCACGTGCCTGCTGTGGTCACACTGCTTCACTACAGGCTGTTCATTACTCTGCTTTCTGCTCCCATTCTCTTTCTTTTTCCTTCGTGGCAGTTCTCCATTCATTCTCCATTCATCATTCTCCTTTCATTCCTGCTTAGATGCTTCTCTCTCTCTCCCTCCCTCCCTCTCTCTCTCCCTCTTTCTCTATCTCTCTCTCTTTCCCTCTTTCTCTCTCGATTGCTTGCTGATGCTGCCATTTTCTTCCCTGAAACTCCATTTAGGATTTGAATGGAATAAATCCCCCTTGCTGCTCTGTCTTGTCTTCCCTCCCCCCCTCACCCTCTCTCATTCGTCTCACCCATTCCCCCCCACTATATCCGCGTACTTTATCTTGCTCAATTTGGTCCATTCTCCCCTTCTCTCACTCTTTCCCTCTTCCTCAGAAGACACACATGCTTACATTTGAAGTCCTGATCAATAACTGGGAACTGCATGGGTCCGGGTTCCGATCATCTGTGATGGATGGTGTGGCAGGGTAGCCCCACTCTTCATGTCACAGGCTACTTCTTAATCCAACTAAGAGGTCAACGGGGACCAGGCCATTTCCCCCATGCTATGGACAAAACAAACAGATCGGTTCGAATGGCTAGCTTGACAGACAGTGCTGATCAAAAAGACTCGTTAACATTTCAATGTGGTGCCGCATAGATAAGACGTCGCCAGCCACCACTGACATAGGCTGTCCGTCTGTCAGATGTGCATACCGCCTCAGCCAATAATGATGGAGATTTTTCACATGTTTGTTTTTTGGTTGCAACCGTTAGGTCACAGTTACAGTAGTGGAGTTCCAGAGGACGCTGAAACTTGCAGGATGAGTGTGCACTGTGCAGCGATCGAGTCACAGCAGTCAGACGTGCAGTGCTCACGTCTCGGTTCGGTCTGAAAAAATCAGCCCGATCAACTCATGCGACCGTCGCTAATTCGAATGACCGCATGTCAAAGCCAATTGGAATGGAATCAGTTCAATATGACTTCATCTTGATCACGTACAGTGAGTTTTAGACAAAAACTAGCAAAAGGTATATTTTGAAGATAACATGAAATGGCAGAAAAGCTAGTCTGTCACAAATGGCTGGGGCCTATTATGTGTATGAGTTGCGTCATGATTGAGCCGTGCAATTAAACTTCATCCATTGTTTTAGCATGTTAAGACTATCAGAAAACCGGTCAGTGCTGTGAATCTTCCATCGCAGATGCTCTGAGTTTCCACAGGACCTACAGAGAGCACTCCTAGTGCATTCCAGCGTACTATCTCCAAATTCTCCAAATGTAAATGGCGTGTCCAGGCGGTACATGACATTGAATGTTATCACATTATAGAGATGTGCCGATTGATCGGTGAGTGATCGCGATCGGCCGATAATGCCTCTATCGGCTTTGATCGGTATTGGCTTTGCCTCTATCGGCTTTGCCGATCTACAAGCTAGATCAGCTATTTTCACAATATTTATCTGTGGGACTGAATGTAACCTCAGCTTCAACTCCTACAAGTTGAATTGGATACTAAAGGACCTCAGACTGCAATCTCCTAATGTTTATACTTAATATACAATGTCAATGTTTTGTAATAAGAATCATTAAATATATAAATGCTGCTACAGTAACACAATAATAGAAGAAATTATGGATTTGACGCTGTGATCGTGAATATCCGTATCAGCAGATACTGATTCCAGTTGATCGGTGATTGGCACCAAAAATCGCAATCGGAGCATCTCTATCACATTATATACGCTATATCTGTCTTTTCTTTCACAAGATGCTTAAACTTATGCCTTATTATACTGTAGGCATGTCATCATAGGCAAAACTGTAAAACATATATATATATTTTGAAAATGTTCCAAACGAAATGTTTATATAGATCTAAATGCTCACAACACATCGGCATGCGATGGTGGAATAACAATTTTGAGCTATTTTTGAAATAGGGATTAGGTGGTTAATGGAAGGGTCTGGTGGCTCACAAGACCGATTTTTCACCAATCCAAAAGACAAATTGAATAGTCAGTTTGAAGAGATGATAGACACTTTTATCCAGGTGACAGGTCCATGATTACATCCTGGGTGTTTGGCTGATGCCCTGATCCAGTGTATGTAACTCCATATGACATTTTTTAAAGGTAGAGTAAGTGACTTGCTTTGGTTAAAATAAGCGTTAAATAGCTCTATATTCTGATAGTACTCATTGCTACAGAGTGTTTGTTCGGTAACTGGAGCCTCCATGTCCCTCCAGCTCTTTACTAAACAGAACATACATGCGTTTTCAGGTCAGGATTCCAAACCTATCCAATCAGGATAGAGAACTCAGTCAGGATACAGATTAAACAAGTGAAATTGGAAGTGATGACGCAAATGAACGAGCAGACAAAATTGGAACTGGAATACAGTAAAAATGACGTTGAACAATGTGTACGCTCTTCTGATTGGCTGAAGGGAGAGCGTGTAGGGCATTTTACACTTAGAGTTAAAGACCTAACCATTTGGTTACCAACTCTCCATCATTTAGCTGGGGACCACCTGGAACCCTCTCAAGGACCACTGGTAGATCCCGGACCACTAGTTGAAATCTACAGTATGCAGTCATTGGACATGACTGACAGCTTGCCCATCCTAATCCAATTCATGTATTTACTTCATCATTCATTTCAATTTGTCAGATTCATTCATTGAAAGATTGTCACAACGGATTGATTGAGCGGTCGAACCATCTCGCTGATTGAGCAATATTTAGGTCTTTCTGCTTATCAAACACACACACACCACACACACACGCACACGCACACGCACACACACACACACACACAAACGTGCGCGCGCACACACACACACACACACACACACACACACACACACACACACACACACACACACACACACACACACACACACACACACACAAACTGTAAAACATATATATATATATATATTTTTGGAGCTGTGTGAAGCACAGGCTCCCTATACGTGGCTGTGTGGGTCTGTGTGTGTGTGTGTGTGTGTGTGTGTCTGTGTGTGTGTGTGTGTGTGTCTGTGTGTATGTAGCCTGAACTTCCTAAACTTCGGCACGCCACTAGTCCCACAGTTTTGCCACCACACACTCGCGCCATATGTCAAATCGACCGGCTTACTCGGGAATCGTGGGCTAATTTATTAGTGAATTAATTTTCCCCATTGACTTATAATGGGAATTGCAAAAACTCACATTCAATTATTTGTCTCTCGCAAACCATAGGGGCTAGAGTTTCAAGACTTGGAGAGGAGGTTCATAATGATTTCAAGGATTAAATAAAAAATAATTGTGTCATTTGGCCGCATGGTGGCGCCATAACACCCCACTTTACGTTTTGGCCTGTAACTCTTGAACCGTAGGTCGGAAAATTAAAAATATTTTTTCCCTGGATTCCTTGGGTCATGACGCATCTCCCCATATAGGCCACGCCCATTTGCGCCATGATAGATTTTCCGCCATCTTGAATTTTCTCCAAAACACACTTTTTGCTCCTTCTCCTACATATTTTCTTCAAATGTCACAAAAATCGGTACACATGATCCACACACACACACACACACACACACACACACACACACACACACACACACACACACACACACACCACAGCTCCACTTCACACGGGTGTGATTTTTTTTAAATGTTCCAAACAAAATGTTTATATATATAGATCTAAATGCTCACAACACATCGCCATGCGATGGTGGAATAACAATTTTTTGCTATTTTTGAAATAGGGATTAGGTGGTTAATGTAAGGGTCTTGGTGGCTCACAAGACCGATTTTTCACCAATCCAAAAGACAAATTGAATAGTCAGTTTGAAGAGATGATAGACACTTTTATCCAGGTGACAGGTCCATGATTACATCCTGGGTGTTTAGCTGATGCCCTTATCCAGTGTATGTAACTCCATATGACATTTTTTAAAGGTAGACTAAGTGACTTGCTTTGGTTAAAATAAGTGTTAAATAGCTCTATATTCTGATAGTACTCATTGCTACAGAGTGTTTGTTCGGTAACTGGAGCCTCCATGTCCCTCCAGCTCTTTATTAAACAGAACATACATGCGTTTTCAGGTCAGGATTCCAAACCTATCCAATCAGGATAGAGAACTCAGTCAGGATACAGATTAAACAAGTGAAATTGGAAGTGATGACGCAAATGAATGAGCACACAAAATTGGCACTGGAACACTATAAAAATGAAGTTGATCAATGTGTACGCTCTCCTGATTGACTGAGAGTGTGTAGGGCATTTTACACTTAGAGTTAAAGATCTATAAGGGTCCATTTGGTTACCAACTCTCCATCATTTAGCTGGGGACCACCTGGAACCCTCTCAAGGACCACTGGTAGATCCCGGACCACTAGTTGAAATCTACAGTATGCAGTCATTGGACATCACTGACAGCTTGCCCATCCTAATCCAATTCATGTATTTACTTCATCATTCATTTCAATTTGTCAGATTCATTCATTGAAAGATTGTCACAACGGATTGATTAATCGGTCGAACCATCTCGCTGATTGAGCAATATTTAGGTCTTTCTGCTTATCACACACACACACACACACACACACACACACACACACACACACACACACACACACACACACACACACACACACACACACACATGCGCGCACACACACACCTTCTCTAACACATGAATGTTTTCAGAATGTTCTGAATATGTTCATGCAGGTTAGGGTTTGATGAGGCTTTGAAGATATGGAGGTGCCATACCTTTGGCTGCTCTGTGCGGGCAGCAACCAGGAGCGGAGAAGGGGGGGAGACATGTGAAAATTTCATTAACTATGACAACCTGCACATCTTGTCCACGTATCTGCGCATCACTGTAGGTCACGCCTGACACATGGTTCCCCTGACACATCACTGTGTGGCTGGTTCTACAGACAGGGATCTCCATGTATGGGCATAAAATGGTATGATGTCAGATGTCATCATAGGATTTTCACATTATGAATAACTGAGTGAGCATGTTTGGGCTCTCACAGCATATCTCCATATACAGTACATGATCTCCATATATGAGTACCAGGGGTCTCCATATATGGGTAACTGGTCCGATATACATCACTGGCCAGATGGCAAAGAATTGGCGCGACCGAGGTCGCATTTCTCCCTTAGGCGTCTTACTAGTGTAACTTATGTAACTTTTCTTTATAGTCTTGTGATGTCACCTAAAATGTGTCACTGAACACAATTGGATGACTTAGATAAGTTAGATAACTTGTTTATAGCATCCTATTAGTGTGATCATTTGCTGTTGTCATTTGCTGTTGTCAGTGTTATCCATTGTTTAAGCAAGACATGGTCATGTAGTCTGAGGGAAACAGAAAGCTAACTTATTGCCATCTGATTGCAATCATTCCATTTTATAGCAGTATCGTGCTACAGTAGGTGTTCATTACAGCTGTTTGATTGTGCTTAAAACCTTGGAAAATCATGAGCGTTACTGCACACCTGCTGCGCATTGAGCTAATCATCTGTTTGTGGTAGAGATGCAGCAGGCAGAGGAGATAGCATAGGGGGTAGCAGTAGTGACATGGGCTAAGTTACTATAACATCTTGCCTGCATTTGTGTAAGACATACACTACTATATTTCTGGGGTGAAATTTCTATAACAGGGGTCTTCAACGTTTTCAGGCCAAGGACTAGTTGAGAGAGAGATGAAGCAGGGACCCCAACAACCTTTTCATAGATTCCATAGAGTTTCATCTTTTGACAGCACAATGACAGCACAATCATCAGTTTGGATTCTTGAACCATCAATACTTAATAAACTTGACCTTTCACTCTGTACTAGTCTGCTCTTTTCCCCCAGTTCTTTGTCGAAGATAGTCGATCTACAAGCTCACAACACCTCGCAGCGCGAGGCGCTGTGAGCTTGTAGATCGGCTATTTTTTGATAAAGTTCTCAGAATATGGACGCTAGGGTACAAGTGGTTAATATAAAAAACGGTTATAGAAACGAATCGAACATGGTTTTCATGTCTGTGGAATCTAAACAGATCAACGTAACCTCCTTGGGTAGTACTTCCACTCTGGTTTAATAGACGGATGTTGCGTTCATGATATACCG
>NC_137825.1:46072984-46187984 GCF_963921795.1 Nannobrachium achirus
AATAGTGGGATTGAGTGATTGAGCACAACTAATCCAATTGACTTTTTTTCCATTCGACTGAGATTTATTCGGTGGCCTCAATTTGTTTTCCCTTGCTCTCTGTAATTTAAAGTCGGCTAAGATGAATGCAGAATGACAGATAGAAAGAGAGGGTATTAGTCTCCTTAGAGTGCTGCACTTCCACTTAAGTTGATTGTGATCACTGGCCATAGAGTACATCTACACTTGGTTTAAATTCATTATCGTAAAGCAGACTCTGTATTTTAGTGGTAGTGACTGCTATCCATTTAAAGTGAGCACGGTTGCAAATGGTCTGGCTTTCCACCCCATTTACCATTCATGCCTTTACCAGCAAGGGCAGAAACTCCAGATTAACTCTGCCTTGTTGAAAGACAATGGGCCACACTTCCCCCAGAACAGACATCAAAAGACTTCGATGTGTTCATTTGAAAATGAATTAATTCCTATTGAATTATCAGAAAATGGATTATCAGAGGATACATCTGACTGAGGACCTCACATTTCTGCCTCGACAAGCCTGCCAAGAGAGTCTCCACATTAATAAAACATCTGTAGTGAAACCAAGTGAAACCTCTTATTTAGTTACGCTAAACAAGCTGATCGAATACACCATTTACAGTAACAGTGAAAAAGGTTTGTTTGACAGTAACTTGTAACATCTTAGTGGGAGAGAGTGGCATAAAGAATGAATTATTGAATTGCTGGATTAACAAACAGCAGGTCATCGGTTCAGCTACGACATCTCATTGTTCCATTGAATCTGTGATGTTAACCTGGTTGAAAAATACTATGCCTAAACCTAAACCTGAACCTAACCCTAACTTCAGTAAAACTATGCCTAAACCTATGACGCAAACCCTAACCCTAACCTCAGTAAAACTATGCCTAAACCTAACCCTAAAACCTAACCCTAACCAAAGTAGGGCAAACTTATGGGCAGTCTCCCAAATGAGTTGTATATAGCCGGTGCCACTTGTCAACACATCATACATTATAAATAATATACAGTACTGTATATATATATATATATATATATATATATATATATATATATATATATATATTTAAAAAAAAACATATGCTTAAGCAGATCAATAAGACTACCCAGGGGGCCGCAGTCAGGACTTTTACAAATAATTAGGTATTGAGTCCCTCTCTTGCGCAGTACATACAGTACATACTCATTTTCAAAACATTGAAACAGTATGCAAATTAATTGTTAGAGACTCATGTTAAGTGTTCTCAAAATTGGAAGAACCGCTACCTACCGTAGGTCACTAATCTCCACAAACCCCCAGAGAAAATGACCTCGGAGTCCTCAGTGGTACTGTAGCGATCTGTAGTTTTATACTTATAACTTATTGTGTTAAAACTTATAACACAATGTGAAAAGACTCTTAACACTAGCCGAAATAGAATGGCTTGTTGGTAGATTAGCCGTGAAATTTCTATTATTATATTATGATCTGAACCGCATTCATTTTACAAGACCTTCAGCGTTATATCACGTAGTCTTCATCCCCCATAACCATCACGCGATCCCTGTTGTATTCTCACTACAGTCCCCAGCGAAATTCCTCAATCTGCATTGGCTTAGAGTGGCGGTTTCGGCCGAGGCATCTTCTCCCTGTGCGTTTCGCGTGCGTGATCCGTTCACGTAAATGTGGGCTCAAATAATCCAAGTATGACTCTACAGTAGATATGAACATTTTCGCTAGCTTAGCCCCCAGCACTCCAGTTATGCTAGCACTAAAGTCTAAACGGAAAATGGACGGGAGCTGGGAAGCTATTGCAGGGAAAGGACCTGACGTCACTTTCGCTTCATGTCAGAGGAGCCATGCGCTATCGATGGACGAGCGGTGACTAGGGAAGGTTAGACGATCGCCGATTTTCGGATAAAAATCATTTATTTCGTTTTTAATGACCCAGTACGGTAAATTACGGCACGGCTGAGACATCCTTGCTCAGATGTCCGGTATAAAACGGTTTTAATATTAAGTGGCTCCCCGTGGCTTGGAAAGTGTTAAATGACTAACATGTCTGGCTAGCTTTCTTACTGTATTAACCTGGGTTGTGGTAATGGCACGCTGACATAAGATGGAAATAGTGGGAATAGTATGTGTACAGTCTGTTCCGGGGATGGGTTCATGACCAGATCATGCGATTTTTCTTTAACCAATGATTTCTTCGACCAGATTTTAAAAATGTATGCTCAGTCACGGAAGCACGTAAGAAATCATTTTACTCCGCATTTCATTTTCCTCTTCTGGGAAATACAAATGTAATTAACCCAAACTCATTCGGCCAGCCTGAGCCAGGTTGCTACAGTGTCCTCCTCTGTGGCCGAGCGACTGTGTGAAACACACTGGATATGTCAAGCTTTGAAGAAAAAAAAAAATAATAATATCACTATGACACAACGGTACGTGGAGGGAGTTAGGGGCGTGCATCCTGGCGGAGATTTGCACTTCACTGAGTGCACATTTCTAGTTCTACTCTGCGTCGGAAACAAACGAGCACACAACGGAAACTCTACGAGCAACGGAAACTCTACGAGCACACAACGCCTCGCGCCGCGAGGCGTTGTGTGCTTGTAGATCGGCTGTTTTCACTACTTTTGTGCGACGGCCTTGTATGATGAAGCAGGGCTTTGCTTTGCGAGAAAAAAAAAACATACAAATGTGAAAGTTGGAGATACAAGGTTTCTGCCCGACAGTGACGGTATACGTTTATTGCATGAGTTCAGTATCATGACAAAACACAATAGCATTTAAGGCACACCTAGACATTATTCCACCCTGACTGACAACCCGATCTGGAAGGCTGATTTCAGTTTCTCCCGTCGTTCCTCACCTCAATTACTACCTCCATTGCTCCATCTCAATCCCCACTTGGCCTTCTCTCTGTTTTTTTGTTTTTTTCTGCGAGGCCCTCGTTTTTCTCCTCCTGACCCACAATTTCATTCATCTTTTATATTTGCCGGGTCTGTCACGATCCGCGCCGCCCGCCTCCCCCCTCCTCCCCACTCCACCCCACCTGTACAAACCCCCCCCCCCCCCCCCTCCCCCCACCCTTTAATTTCACCCTTCCATAATAGAGCATCGCAGTTGAAGCCCCACCCCGTCCTCACTCTGGTGTCGGAAGCGTTTTCCCCATTCATTTCTTCCATAGACATTTCATAAAGTATTTATTTAAACGTTTTTAAGCCTTGGACAAAGCCACCTCGGCTGGAGAGGAATCATGACAATATTCATTTTTTTTAAATGCAACAATTAATTAGAAAGCCGAAAAAAGGGGCAGGGTACAAGACTGTGTACATCATTATTTTTAAAATTGCGGAAACTACACTCCCAGAATGCATTGCGAATGACACTTGTTTCCTGAAATATAGCCCTTAAATCACGCTCAGTTTAGTTATCCAGGCCAGCATATGGCCTGACATGTATTGATTGTCATCTCTGTGGACTCTCTTATCGTCATCTTTAACACAGTGCATCATATTTGTAAAAGAAACACACTCGCTCACGGAGTTCTGCTGAAGTGCAATAATCTGCCGGGCAGACAGGGGGCAGTAGCTACTTCCGCGGTAACCGCAAGATATGTGAAAGAAGAAGAAGCTAGACCAATCACAGACGTCGATTTTACGGGATGTCCATGTTTAGCAGTATGTTTTTACTAAAACTAGAGTGATTGCATTCATGCTCGGGGGTTCTACAGGAGCATATAGAACTATTTTACAACCACCAGCCTAGTGGTAAGTGTACATTGAATTGCTACGACTTTGTGGCTGATAATGAAAAACCCTCTGGTAAAAATTAATGGCCAGCTTGCTTCCGACACCTCACTGCGATGCTCTATAGGTCTGGCATATTGTTAAGGTGTGTTGTTACGACGGCCCCTCGCCCCCCCTCTCCGCCCCTTCCTCCTCCTCCTCCTCTTCGTACTCCTCCTCCTCCCTGGAGGACTGAGAACGTCATCGCTCTAATGCAATCAAGGCCAGCCACCTGCCCGGACCACCACACATGCGGCACTTGTTACAACAGAGCTTTTGTCTCGGCGCAACACAAAGACACAGGCCCTCTGTTCTGAAATACCCCAGCTGAGAGACGGGCGGGCGAGGGAAACAAGAGATGGAGGGGTCTCGGAAAGCTAGGGAGAGAGAGAGAGAGAGACAGAATGTACAGTATGACTGGCTTTGAAACGTTGCATTTTTTGGACTGTTTTGTTTGTGTTGAATGCTTGCCACATCTGTTTAGCACATGCCACAGAGAACACGTGACACGTTGATGTTTTAAACCACTTTAAAGGAGTAGTTCACCTCCAAAATGAAAAATGATCCTATTGATTACTCACGCCATGAAGACTTGAGTTCTAATAATATCTTTTTTCTTTTTTTGTCCCATTCCAAAGACAAAATAAATGTACCCCCATTGATTCCGGATGGGGACACAAATGCGTTCGGGTCCCCATCCGGAATCAATGGAGGTAAATGTACTATAATCAAAATGTTGTCTTAGGAATGTGACAAATACAAAAAAAAAAAAAACATCATTCAACTCAAGTCTTCATGGCGTGAGTAATCAATAGAAAAAAAGCCATTTTGGGGGTGAACTACTCCTTTAAGGCCCTATTCGTCGTACGATGAATAGTGAATATTAGAGACGAACGACAAGCTTGTAGATGTGCTGTTTTTGCTTCTTTTTTTACGAACGTTTTTTTTTTTTTCTTTTTTTTTTTACGGAGAATCGTGGAACATTTTTGCCGATAACGCCATGCCCAGAATGCCAGAGTTAACGTGGTTAGATTTGGCATATCTGTGACAGAGAGTGGCTGTGCCTGGAGGTGTCACTTATTTTTCACAGACCAGATCATATTATAGACAGAGGATGCCAGCATATTGCAATGGCTTTTGTGTGTGTGTGCAGGGACATGCTGGTGCCCTGATTCATCCCGGGAAAAAGAGTTGTAGAGGCCCTCATTGCGCGCTATAGAGAGAGATCTCGCTCTATAGCGCTGCTGCTGCTACTCAAAGATTTGCCATTTCAGATCATGACAAGTGACAAGCCAGTGGGCCAATTACATGAGTTATATTTCGTCATTGTCGGGTGGAAACCTTGTCCAAAACCATTTTAAAAATGATTTAAACTAGTGAAAACAGCCGATCTACAAGCACACAACGCCTCGCACCGCGAGGCGTTGTGTGCTTGTAGATATGCTGTTTTCACTACTTTTGTGCGACAGCCTTGTATGATGAAGCAGGGCTTTGCTTTGCAGGGCTTTGCTTTCATTCCCGGCCTGGACCGGCCGGGAATGAACCGGCCGTTCGGGAGTTGTCCCGCTTTTCCCAATGGCCAGCACGTCCCTGTGTGTGTGTATATGTGTGTGTACGTGCGTGCGTGCGTGCGTGTGGAAGACTATAGAGATTAGAAGTGGCAAGTGAAAACTGTGTTTCGCTGTGTGTGCGTGTCCATCTGTTGCGAGGAAACAGTTCAATAAGTACAGGATTTAGAGACTAAAGTCTTGGGGGAAATAAGACAGAAATGGATTCGTGTTAACATAGATCAATATGTCCTTTGAATTGCAAAAACACCAGACAATGCCGGGCCTGTGTTTGGCGTGGGCTCTGCGGGGTTAGCTAGCGGTAATATAGCTTGATGTACACCTTTTTATGAGGCAGTAATACTTCAAGGTTTGTCGTATTTTATCCCCATTGATCATATCCTTCGTCGGGCTTTACGGCGCTGGATATCATAAAACAAAGTCCTCTAAACTGCGGCGTAAAGTCACATAAACGTTGGGGAGTTATGGATGTGAAATGTACAGATGTAAACCCACACGTGTATCATGGCTCATATCACCGCCGTTTTGGCATTAAGATGAGGCGCTCAGCATGATCCCCGCGGCTCGATTGCTTTTCAGTTTTTAATACCCTTTCTGCCAGCTATGCATTTTCAGGGTGCAGGACTATTTCTGGATAGAATGGGAGGGGAGGAAAAAAAAGGAAAATGTTGCTATCCAAGGCTGTAGAAATCTCCAAACGGTTGAGCGAGAGGCTTTTTATCGCAATTTCCTGTGACATCCGAAAATCAAGGGGAAATTGCCACCCTTCTCTCTCTCTCTCTCTCTCTCTCTCTCTCTCTCTCTCTCTCTCTCTCTTTCTCGCTCTGACTCTGACACTTTCCCCAGTCTCTCCCTGTTTGCTCATTTACTCTGTGACCGCCACGACCCCAAAATAATCATATTTCAACTGGGGACCCCCCCCCACCCTGACGAGCATTAATAGTTGAGACATTACATTTTGTATAACACGGTTCTATTGTGAAAATAGCCGATCTACATGCTCACATGCTCAGCATGTAGATCAGCTATTTTCACAATTTCTGCCTCTAATATTTGACAATTTGGCCAATGTTTAATTTGTCATTTTACAGGTATTAAAAAGTCCTTAAATTGTCACTTTAGAAATGTGCATAAACCCCTCCATACACTTAAACGTTATGTTGGTTTGTTTGCTGTTGAGTGAGAAAACAATGTTGCAAATTAAGTGAATCATCTGGGGACCCCCCAAAATAAATAATCTTGGGGGTCCCGACCCACATGTTGAGAACCACTGCTCTACCTAACCGTCGCCCTCCCTCCCTCCCTCCCTCTCTATCTCTCTCTCCCTCTCTCCCTCTCTCCCTCTCTCCCTCTCTCTCTCTCTCTCCCTCTCTCTCTCTCTCTTCATCTTGTCCCGCATTCAATAAAGCTCCCATTGAAGAGGAAAGGGCGAGAAAAAACCCAGCAGACCTGTCTTTTTTCCCCCACCCTGAGGGGAAAGTACCGTGCGTCGATGAGGCTATCACCAGAAAGGTCAGGCCAGACTGAATCTCCCACAGAAAGCCCCGTTTCGGGATAAACATTTCCTGTGCCGTTCAAATGAAAAGTCTCCTGGACTCTAGTCTAGGGGTGTAACGATATAGGTAACTGAATCGAAAAATCGATTTTAATTTGCAATGATCTACTACTATATCGTTTGCAAAAGCAAAATATCGTACCGCTTTGGCTTTGTATCGTATTGTATCGTTTTAAAATGCGGTAATCGGTATCGAATCGTTTTGCAATGCAAATCATTGATTGTATGGAAAGGAAACTATGTATTGTGCTTTGTATTTGGCAATTTTAAGAGGGAAAATGAAAAAGAGGGGTTTTACACAGATTTCATTTCTTTGCTAAATAGTTACTATATCGATTTTAAATCATTGAATCAGATCGTATCGTATCGCCATGAATGAACCAATATTGTCCATGCATCGTATCGTCAACCATGTATCTTGATGCGTATCGTATCGCTGTTAAAATGTATCGTTACACCCCTACTCTAGTCTAGCCATCTTCTACCAATGCGATGGCGTCGCGAGCGGCCCGTTGGGAATGGGGATTGGTCAGCTACAGAGGTGTGGAGAATGTCAGGACATTGGTCTGACCTTTTGGCTGTTGTTAATATAGATGGGGAGTCTGACCCTGAGGTGATGATGTAGGGAACACAGAGAGAGACAGTGTGTGTGTGTGTGTGTGTGTGTGTGTGTGTGTGTGTGTGTGTGTGTGTGTGTGTGTGTGTGTGTGTGTGTGTGTGTGTGTGTGTGTGTGTGTGTGTGTGTGTGTGTGTGTGTGCGCGCGCGTGTGAGTGTGTGCGTGTGCACACGCACGTTGTGTTTCTCTACGTGCCACCTACGGTAGACTCGGACACATGTATGCAAAAGAGCTCAAGTGCACAAATGTATGTACACTATACACATACACATCACACATCACAGATACACGTACACTACACACACACACACACACACACACACACACACACACACACACACACACACACACACACACACACACACACACGCTTCCTTCTCAGTCAAAACAATCTGTCTTTCACACTTATAAGCAAACACTCACAAAACTCTCTCTCTTTCTCACTCTCTCTCTCTTTCTCTCTCTTTCTCAGTCACGATCAACTTTATTGTCACATCATTGGATTACAGGTGTAAAACAGTGGGTGTGATCTCTCTCTCTCTCACACGCATGCACACTCACACGCACGCACGCACGCACGCACGCACGCACGCACGCACGCACGCACGCACGCACGCACACACACACACACACACACACACACACACACACACACACACACACACACACACACACACACACACACACCTATCTACAATGAGATCAGATGTGTGCTAAATTAATTCCTGCCTACATGGCAGTATACAGTACGCCTGCCTATCTGCCAGTATACAGTGAGTATACAGTATGCCTGCCTATCTGCCAGTATACAGAAGGAGACAAATATACACAGCCAGAAGTCAAAGTCCCCTTTTATCTCACACACAAGTGTGTTTTCTAAAAAAGACACAGTAGAACAAAGTTCACGTGGGTACAAATGAATGTCAAACGCGGAGAAATGCTGGCAGCAAATATTTCCTCGTTGCTCATCAACGATAACATTTCTTTGTCAATCATTTACTGGTTGATTCAATCTGATTCAAAGTGTACAATCTATGTTGTCTGTATAAGTAGACATCTACCGGTATGTATGAGTCGAAGAAATGAGCGATGATCGATGAACAGTGTTGTTTTTGACAGCACATTTTTATTTAGTTTTAGGCATATAGTCTTTTGAATGAATGTATTTTAGTTTTAGTCATAATTTAGTCACCCGAACAGTTTTAGTTTTAGTCTAATTTTAGTCGACTAAATATCATAAGATGTATTTTGGCGGGCCTTGATGGCATCGTAATGACTGATTTTACTCTTGATTGCGTGCTGAAAACTCTCCTAAAATTGCAACCTGGAGGGAAAGGACATATTTCAATGACTTACTATTCTATCACACGACTAAATATGTTCCCACTGGCCAAGAACAGGGAGAACTGGGAGACTGAATTGGGTGAAGCCTTTCCTGACGAGTGGTGGGACGGGGCTATTGACAGGATTAATACGTCGACGTCATGTGCAAGACTGGGATTTATTCAATTTAAAATCTTTCATAGACTTCATTATTGCAAATCAAAGCTCGCTAAGATATATCCTGATGCTGTTGACAAATGTGATCGCTGTGCGCTATCGCCAGCAAACCATACTCACATGTTCTGGTCTTGCCCAAAGCTAGTACAATATTGGACAAAAATCTTTGAGATTCTCTTTGAAGTGTTCTCGGTTCAATTAGAACATTCACCCCAAATAGCTATTTTTGGAGTGCCATCAAATTTTCAGCTACTAACAACAAAGAAATCCAACATATTGGCCTTCGCAACATTAGTGGCAAGACGTAGGATATTACTGTTATGGAAATCTCCTACCCCTCCTTCTGCTGATTTATGGTTAAAGGACATCATGGGATTTCTAAAATTGGAAAAAATAAAATTCTCACTGAGGGGATCGGTAGAAAGATTTTTCTCAACCTGGCAACCACTTATCACATACTTTGAGGGTCTGAGGACACTTGCAGTAGACTGACCAGCACTGTATAACTCAGAATATTTAATGGCCACCTCTCGGGGCAACCTGTAATGATATACATAATTGAGGAGGATGATGTCTGTTAACACTCTATCGACTTGATCTGTGTAAATAGTACAACTATGGTTTCTAGAAGACTTAATTCCAATGTTATTTTTATTATATATATATATATATATATATATATATATATATATATATATATATATATATATATATATTTTCTCTTTTAATTTACTGTACTTAACCTTGTTTGTGTAACTATTTTTCTTTACTATCGTGTATAATGTGTACGCTGATTTATTGTTTTGTATTTATTTTTATTATTACTGTCTCTATTATTTTTCAAGGAGTGATTAATGATAGCAATGTGGGGGGAGGGTTGGGGAAAGGGGGAAAAAAGAAAAAAGAAAAAGAATGTCTTTGCAATATTGACTTGTTTAATGTATGATGTTGAAACATATGTGACATGAATAAAGATATATATTAAAAAAATTGATTGCGTGCTGAAACTAGCCAATCTACAAGCTTGTAGATCGGCTATTTTCAGCGCGCAACACCTGAGAGCAACCAAACATAAAATGACTGTCTTCTCCACTAGTCCCTCCCTAACGTTTTAGTCGAGTTTTTATTTTATTGAAATTGTCAATATATTTAGTCCTAGTTTTAGTCATCATAGTTCAGTTTTTATCTAGTTTTCGTCAGTGAAACGTAGTCGACAAACATTTTTCGCCATAGTTTTAGTCGACGAAATCAACACATGGCGATGAACTATAATGGATGATTTCATGCTGCGCTTTGCATTGCGTGTTGACATAATGGCACCATGGCTTCTCTGAAGCCGTGTCCCTAATACACAGGTGAGCCGCCAGAATCCCGCTAACTGCAGTGTTGCTCGAGCGTGTGGAAGCGTTGAGGTTTTCACACTGTGTGCATGATGTCTACGGGCACAGTGGTTCCCCCCAGCAACAAGCAAGCAAAGACAAGAGCCTATTTTCACTGTGTCAACGTCACTGACTGGTTAGTTATCCTCCTACATACACGCATACATGCGTATCGTCGTTGTTGGGCGGAAACCTCGTATCTCCAAGTTTCAAATGTGTACGTTCTTTCGCAAAGCAAAGCCCTGCTTCATCATACAAGGCCGTCGCACAAAAGTAGTGAAAACGGCAGATCTACAAGCACACAACGCCTCGCATGCGAGGCGTTGTGTGCTTGTAGATCGGCTGTTTTCACTAGTTTAAATCATTATTAAAATGATAAATGCAAAACGATCGTTTTGGACATGCAAGGTTTCCACCCGACAAGGTTTCCACCCGAAAACGACGATATACACAGAAGCCTTTCCAGACAACCCCTCAAAACCTTATGTGGAAGAGAAGAGAAGAGAAGAGAAGAGAAGAGAAGAGAAGAGAAGAGAAGGGAAATTCTATCATTTTCGGAAAGAAAAGAGAAAACGAAGGGGAGGGGAGGGGAGAGGAGAGGAGACCTTGACAAATCTTGTTTCAGTTAGCAGTCAACTTTGGCTGAATGTGTGGGAAAGAGGAGAGTAGAGTGGAAGAGAAGAGGCAGGCATGAGGTGCAGAGTCAGCAGTCAGGGGACCTGTGTGTGTGTGTGTGTGTGTGTGTGTGTGTGTGTGTGTGTGTGTGTGTGTGTGGGGGGGGGGTGTAGAGAGGAGGGCCTCCTGAGGTGAGCTGCAGAGAATCAATGGGAGCCTATCTATGGGAACACTATGAGTGATGTGTGAGCCTGAGCCTGTGTGTGCGTGTGCGTGTGCGTGTGCGTGTGTGTGTGTGTGTGTGTGTCTGTGTGCGTGCGTGCATGCGTGTGTGTCAGGCATGTGCACACATAGACATCAAAGGGGGGCTTGAGCCCCTGCCCTTTTATCCTTCTGTAAAAAAAAGTGCCCTCTCCAGACCATGAATGCATTTTTTTTACTATGGTGAAAGAAATGCTAATGTCCTCGTTCCATGCCATACCTGAAGGCATGCAGCATTCAAGAGAATTGCCTTGTCCAAACTCTCCTGAACTTGAATGCAGCATCTTATGTTGAAAGAATTGTCCTCTCTGCATAGAAACCAAGCATCCAAGCTCACAACGCGTTGTGAACTTGGAGATCTGCTATTTTCGATATTTTCACCAAAAGGACCCTTTTAGAAATGTCAGCCCCTGCCTCTCCAACATTCTCTGCATGTCCCTGGTGTGTGTGTGTGTGTGTGTGTGTGTGTGTGTGTGTGTGTGTGTGTGTGTGTGTGTGTGTGTGTGTGTGTGTGTGTGTGTGTGTGTGTGTGTGTGTGTGTGTGTGTGTGTGTGTGTGTGTGTTGTATGTACCGTATACAGTATGCCCTGCATACATGCATATATAATCACGTGTGTCTATGCACATGCATGCAAGTGCACAGCGTACAGTACGAGAGGCCGGAACAGGGTTCATATATCATTCTGCAAATGGTGTTGGCTAGGAGTCAAAACCTTGATATGTTTCTCTCTCTCTCTCTCTCTCTGTCTCTCTCTCTCTCTCTCTCTCTCTCTCTCTCTCCTCTGGTACTCGCCCTGTGCCCCCCCCTCCCCTCTAGTTATGATGACTTAACGACTTTTGGATCTGCTCCCGCTCGACTCTATTTTGGGTCGGCTGTCACCGTCGTCGTTGCTCAGATTTACGGCGGCGCGGGGAGCGACTCCGACCGCTCCCGTTTTAGCAAGCCAAACATGTCTTCAGCCCCGGCAGACGGCCGGATTAATGGCGGTTTGTGCTTTCAAATCATCAGGGATGTTTTTACCACTCTCGATACACAACATGAATCTTATGTGTTTGCGACGAGTCCACTCAATTGCGAGGGAGGAGGAACCTCCTAAAGGGTTCCAAAAGGCCTATAAATGTTGATTTCTCTTGTTAGATGGCGGTCTGCAACGAGGCCACATAAAGCATTTTTTTTGTGGGAGGCAAATTGTGTTCATCTAAAGAACCACAAGACACTAGATAAAATGTTCTATTCATTTAATTTGATTGGATGGTAAGTCGCCGCACTAGTGGCGACAACAAAACAAAACAAAACCGTCAAGTGTGGCCAGCTACGAGTGTGGAGAGAGAACTGGGATTGGAAATTGTGAAATAAAAACATAATTATGATTGACTGACGCTTGACACTTTACTATCGTCAAAGAATATATATTATATTTTTTTCTGCCTATAATGACATAAAATAGGGACGCCAGGTTCAAAGTGATAACTGTAAATACATTTCTGAGCATGTGACAATATAACCTTCAGGACAAAAGTTAATATGGAATGGAAGAAAAAATGATAATAAAATGATGCATTGTGAGCTCAAATTAAGTTGTTCCTTTTTATCTCCGCTTGTGAATCACACTTTCTCAAAGCAAATTTATTTGATTGACAAACCAAACCCACTGTCCCCTCAGATAAAAACATAACTTCAAAAGCATCTCCTACAGGTCAATGAGTGTATTTTATGGCAGTCTAAAACTCAATGTGCTATTTGAACAGTTTTGTGTACAAATGGACTGCATTTATAGGCCTACAGCGCTATTTCTAGTCTTTCCGCCCGGCCACTCAAACGCTTTACGATGTACTGCACATTCACAGACACCGCTACAATTTACGTGTTCTAAGCGGTAAACATTCACACACACACCGATGGCAAGGAGATGGTGGTGGACTGGAAGACATCAACCTGCTCATCGGGAGCAGCTACATGTAAAGTAAAGTGTCTTGCTCATGGACATTTTGGGGGATGGAACCAGGAATTGTATGACTGCAGCCGCTCCACCTCCTGTGTTTGTTACAAGTAAGGGGGGTGGTGCTGTACTGTGGATGCTCACTGAAGTAGTTAGCATGGGTCAAATGCATAGCACATATTTCAACAGGCGGATAATAAAAATACAATACGAATCCATATCTGAACCTGAGTACACTGTGGGTGCGTTGGGAGCCCCCCCCCCCCCCGGTTGCTTATATAACCCCAGTGAGTGCACTCTCTACAATAAAAAGCGAGCGTCCCTATACGACGCGATCCAAACCAGGAACTCTCGTCCGAATGCCCGGGCCCCGGCAGGCTCCATTAAAGTGGTCCACCCACGGTCATAATTATAGGATTATTATACCAGGGGAGCTGAGCAGGCACGCGGGCAGGCCCAAACACAGAGCCTCAGATGGATGGAAGGCTGGATGCGAGGCTATGTTGCACTACAAAAACATACAGAGTACCAGGGACGTGCTGGGCCCCTGATTCAGCCCGGGAAAAAGAGTTGGAGAGGCCCTCATTTTTTTTTCTTTAGTTATATTTTGTCGTTGTCGGGTGGAAACCTTGTATGTCCAAATACGTTTGTTTTGTATTTATCATTTTAAAAATGATTTAAACTAGTGAAAACAGCCGATCTACAAGCACACAACGCCTCGCACCGCGAGGCGTTGTGTGCTTGTAGATCTGCTTTTTTCACTACTTTTGTGCAACGGCCTTGTATGATGAAGCAGGGCTTTGCTTTGCGAAAAAAATATATAAATTTGAAACTTAGAGATACAAGGTTTCTGCCTGACAGTGACGAAGGCCGACATTTTATTTTTATAAAACGTTCGGGAGTTGTCCCGCTTTTCCCAATGGCCAGCACGTCCCTGCAGAGTACCGTCCGTGCACGGACAGACGCAGACAGACATGGAACCCAGAAATAGGTCACCATACATCTATTCTACATCTAATGCATACACATGCGCACACACCGCCACCGCCCACGGCCCCATACACACACATCGCCGTGCGTATACACAAACACTCGCCCCGGCACCGTTGCTTTCGTTCCTCCTCCGCCAAAACCTCATGCGTACAGTTCCACGCCACATTACCTGAGTCAAAACACTCGCGTCTCACAGTGCCCCTCTTTCTCTTTTTCCCTCCCACGCGGGAGACCTGTGCAGCGCACGCTTCTCCGAATCTGTATGGGTCTAAACTAACAACCAAACACACACGCACAGACACATACTGTACACGGCGCGCCAACTCAGGCATTCAGGCACACACACACACACACACACACACACACACACACACACACACACACACACACACACACTCACACTCACACACAGGCACGTGCACACATAGACATCAAAGAGGGCTTGAGCCCCTGCCCTTTTATCCGTCTGTAAAAAAGTGCTCTTTCCAGACGATGAATGCAGTTTTTACTATGGTGAAAGAAATGCCAATGCCCCTTTTCCATGCCATACCTGAAGGCAGCATTCAAGAGAATTTCCTTGTCCAAACTCTTCTGAACATGATTGCAGCATCTTATGTTGAAAGAATTGCCCTCTCTCAGTCTCTCTGTAGAAATCCATGCCGTATGCCATGTCTTCAGTATTGCCTTTTTTATGCTTAGTTTAGTGTGATATCAAATACTGAAAATAGCCGACCTCCAAGCTCACAGCGCGTCGCAGCACTACGCGTTGTGAGCTTGGAGGTCGGCTATTTGCAATATTTTCACCAAAAGGCCCTTTTAGACATTTCAGCCCCTGCCTCTCTAACATTCTCTGCACGTCCCTGCTGTACACAACGCGCTAACTCAGGCACGCACACACACACACACACACACACACACACACACACACACACACACACACACACACACACACACACACACACACACACACACACACACAGACCAACACACACACAGACCAAACAAGACGTATAGGTAAGTATAGAGGCGGTTCCAGGCTTCCAAACAGACTTAAAAATAACCCCGAAGGTGGAGCGTGCAGGCAGCGGAGAGTCAGCCAGCCAGACTGTGATAGCATGGTGAGACAGGCACAGTCAGGACAGCTCCTCTCAATAACATCTTATTATAGCCACAGACTGTCTAGGCTTTTAAGATGTTTTAAGAGCTGGCCCCAGGGAGCCTATATCACCACTTATAAGGGTCACGACTATGGGATGGGTCAATACACGATATTATCGTTTATCGTGATTAAAAAAACACTCACGGTAATCGTATCGTGGAGATTTAATTTATCATGATATCGTCCTCCGTCATGCACTGGGATCAATTCACCTTTTATTTGCCGAGCTGCATATCCGGTACTACTTTAACCCTTTATAATTGGTAAAAGGTACTAATATACATACTTGATACAGTCTTTTTTCACTCTCTATCAAATTTCTTCGCCAAAAAGGTTAAAGTTATACCATGTAACTTTTTTTATAAAACAAATCTTAAAATGGTCCTAACTGTTAAATCGCTAAAGTTTTAGAACCCCCACTCCGTTATTTTCAGCTTCTAAAGCCTTCTCTTTATATGTTTTCTATGATCCTGACCGGGCCCCGGTTTTCGCGGAAAAATTACGTCATCACACTACAGGCCAATCACAGCGAGGGTTATACACTGCCGGCCAATCACAGTGCATCTTGGAGTGGGGTCGCCATATTTGTAGTCTCCCGTGTGTCTCTATACTCGGGTGCACGGTGAAGCCATAGAGTATACATAAAGCAGGTGAAGGAGTGTATCTCCGGAATGGCTGAACGCACAGGAACCAGGGACCCCTCAAAAGATAGATCTCGGCGAGGTGGAGGCAGACGCGGGGGTGTGAGAACCGAAAAACGGACGAAAGACGCGGACGCGACCAAGGTTTGCTATAGAGCTACTGACCACAAGTTGAGCAACTTACACAGTATAGCTTTAATGGATTTTGAATATCGCAATATTATCGAAAATCGCGATTTATTTTGTCACAATAATCGTGATATGACATGTTCATATTGTCCCATCGCTAGTCACGACTCAACCCATACAGGTCTGTAACTCTGACAATGTACAAATGAAACCATTTGAACCATTTGTTCCATTTGTACACACAGAGTTAAGGGGAGATCTTGAAATTTGAATGTTTGAGAAGCACTGGTATATGTATGATCATAATCTACAAACTATGAACTTTATGATTTCCTCTTCCGGCGTGACCCTCGCCTGCTGATGCGGCCGACCGCCCAACCAGGCTGGTGGACAACCAAAACTGGTCGAATCCATGGGACATCTATCGCTGTTGTCGGGTGGAAACCTTGTACAGTATGTGCTTGTAGATCGGCTAATTTCACTGGTATTGTGCAACAGTCTTGTATGATGATCAGGGCTTTACTTTATAAAAAAGAAAACTGCAGATTTGAGTAGACTCAGTCACTGCTGCATTGCATTACAAAGTGAAGAAAGCAACAGACTATACACATACACCGAACATGTATAGATAAGGTGAATATGGAGAAGAAAACGTATAGATACATGCCTTCCATGAATATACTTGTATAATAGATGTATAATACCTTTTTGCATGTGATGCTAAGTCACCCCCCATTCCAGTTCTGAACATTGCTGCTAAGGTTTTGTTTTTATTTTTTGCTCCCATACAACGACAATGTAGATATAAATATACCGGTATATATATACTGTATCTTCTTCTATATATATATGCTAAATTACCTCCCCCCTATTTCTAAACACTCCATCTCCCACTGCTCATAAGGTTATTTGCTGCTAGAGCTCCTTTGTGTGGGTGTGGGTCTTTCCTGTACTTTTTAGCCTTATTCATGTCTTTTACCTTGTCTTGTTTCTCTTGTTTATTTTAAACAACTATTATGTTTTGTTATTAGTCGTGCAGACATGCCGCACCAACATTTCCCCACTTGTACCTGAATGAGTGCGTGTGACAAATAAAGCCTTCTTGATTCTTGAACTTTATGTGTAGCTACAGATGTGCCATTTCAAAACTTCACGTGTCCTGCCATTGGCAAGACAATAGATTTTCAGGGAATTCGCAGAACATTTAGATTGTAGATCAGCTATTCTTGCTCTTTTCTGCAAAAATAAGCTCTGTTCTCCATAAAAATTTAAAAGAAAACAGGGAAAAGAACTGGTAGAAAAATGCATTTGCAGGAAAAGAGTAGTAAATACCGTAGCGTTGAAGAGTATATTAATACTAACTTTCAAATGAAACGGAGCGTCCATAAATTGTCTCATAATATGAAGCCATAAAGCAGACAATAAAAGAATGTTAGCGTAAAACCACCAACCAAGTAATAATATTTCAATTTTAAAGGGTTGGCCAGGTGGCTGAGTGGCTCAGGCAGTTATTGTGCCGACCAGGGACGTGCAGAGAATGTTAGAGAGGCAGGGGCTGAGATTTCTAAAAGGGCCTTTAGGTGAAAACATCGAAAATAGCAGACCTCCAAGCTCACAACGCGTTTCGATGCTTGATTTCTACACAGAGAGGGAAATTCTTTCAACATAAGATGTTGCATTTAAAGGACAACTCCTCCCTAAATCACTTATAGGCAAATGTTCCTACTTATATTGATTCAAAATGACTGTCCATGGGGTCTATTAGGCAGAAATGCCCCTGTGGAGCCTATAAGCCTATCGCTTTTACACTATTTGTTGTGGTCAAAAGTGTTTTTATTTTTCATGAATGTCTTACTAGTTGTCATTACAAAGACATCCATGCCATCATTGTCCCACAAAAGCCATCACACTCTGCTAAACAGATGTTATGCTTTTATATGTTTTACCAAGTCCCGGAAAAGATGCCCTGTGATTGGCCAGTACAGTCACTTTGATTGGCAGTTGTGCCGAATGCTCAGCCCAAAACATGATTCATGAGATTTTGGTGGCTTGTGTGGGACAACCTGTGTTTGTAATGACAATTAGTTACAGATTCATGAAAATATAAATCACTTTTGACCGCAACAAATAGTGTAAAAGCGATAGGCTTATATGATCCACTCTATGCTATGAGAGCAGCTGGGTTCTGCTGGGGAAACTGGACAACAGGGGCATTTCTGCCTAATAGACCCCGTGGACAGTCATTTTGGATCAATATAAGTAGGAAAATGAGCCTAGAAGTGATTTAGGGAGGAGTTGTCCTTTAAAAGACGGTGAATGTGTTAAGTTCAGGAGAGTTTGGACAAGGCAATTCTCTTGAACGCTGCCTTCAGGTATGGCATGGAAAGAGGGCATTTGCATTTCTTTCACCATAGTAAAAACTGTATTCATGGTCTGGAGAAGGCACTTTTTACAGACAGATAAAGGGGCAGGGGCTCAAGCCCCCTTTGATGTCTATGTGTGCACGTGCCTGGTGACGACCACCACACCACTGCAACATTCTTGGTTTCATTTCCACCTCGAGACCCACTTCCAGGGCTGTCATGAAGCAGTGACAAGTGATAACGATTTGTGGGGCCCGAGGCTGCAAGACGGCCCACAGTATTAATGTCATTATGAGTATTATGTTTTAAGGAGCCCGGTACTGTACAATAATCTTTTCATGGGCCCAGAAATCCTGGCAACAGCCCTCGCCTGCATGGCATGTCAACCTCTTCTCTCTGGCGTTGCTTTCCTGTCACTCTACACCAGGGGTCTTCAACAGGGGGTCCGGGACCCCTAGGGGGTCCTCAGAGTTACTAAAGGGTGTCCTCCAAATCTTTGTGTGATAGAACATTTTTTCTCCTTTAAAGGGGCTATGTCACTTGTCACCTTAAGAAATCATCTTAAAAACAAGTTAATATTTTTTTGATGTCATTGTGGGAATGCGCGATAAGCCAATCAAATTGATTAATTTGACTGTTACTTACTGTATGTCTGTACAATGTACATTCCCTTCCCATAGCCCACAGGGTCGCTCTTGCAGCCCTCAGAAAGCAACTTTTCTGCTCCCACAGGGCCCCTGGGCTAGCACTAAAGCTAAAGCTAAAGACACAACTTTATATATAAATCTGTGCATATAAAAATGATATTTTCACCCAAATTTGGTCATTACTTCCCCATTGTTCATGTGAATATGCTTGTTTATGTTTAATTGTTGAAATGGAAAACACAATGTTTTCACCGAGCTCACAACAGCATTGTAAGCTTGTAGATCGGCTATTTTCGGCAAAGAGCTTCGTTGTAGAGGGGAAAAAGAGCAGACTAAGTACAGAATGAAAGTTCAAGTTTATTAAGTATTGGCCGTTCGAGTGGTTAAATAATACACTGATGATTGTGCTGTCAAACAATGAAACAATATTGAATCTATGTACAGGTTATGGGGGTCCCTGCTTCATCTCTCTCAACTAAGGGGTCCTTGGCCTGAGAACGTTGAAGACCCCTGCTCTACACTGTCCTGTTCTGTCCTAACAGAGCAAAGATAAATAGGCTAAATGAAAAACACTCCAAAAAGCGATTTTAAAAGATGAATGTGTTAGATCTTACAATCCTTCCCTTCTCGCTCCATCGATCTTGGTTGGGGTGGGCACCAGTTGAAATCTTTGTCAGAAGAATGAGAATAAAATCTCACCCCATACACATTTTCCTCTGCAGTCAAATCTCAGCAGACACGGTCAGTGAATAAATTGAAAGAATTCACGACGGAGGAATCAGAATAAGTTAACTCTAGCTCTACAGATACTGTGGAGTAATTCTGTGTGATCAATGTGTTCCGGCAACAATGTCAGCAGACAATTCCCTGCACATCTATTGTACTCGGGGGAATGAGTTGATTTTGTTTCGTGAATAAGAAACATTTGAGCGGAGAGCAGTTTATAGATGTAACGTGAAGCTGTGCTATATATGCAAAAGACATTTCGGTGTTATTGTGTGTTTTTCTTCAAAGACTAACAGGCACTATCGGAGAGGACAGGCGATTTCTCAATGAACATTAATATTTCCTGTAAACAGGGGTGTCGCTGGGTACAAGGATTCACTTCAATTATTTTGTCCTTATAACTATTGAAAAATAGCAGATTTACAAGCTCGAGCTTGTAGATCTGCTATTTTTTTTTAAATCGTGAAAATGTGTGCAAGTCTTTGAATATTTCAAATCCTTCTAAGGTTTTTTGGAAAACTTATGTTTCTATGTCAGTGGTGCTCAAACTTTTTAATGTGAAGGACACCCAAGATGATATGTATTTGGCCACAGACCCCCATCTCAAAATATGTAGTTCCAGGGACTCCCCAAGAAGCAAAATTTGTGCTACAAATGTATGCTTAAAAAACACATTGAAAGATTTGCACACATTTTCATGACTTTTTCAAAAATAGCAGATCTACAAGTTCGCAGCGCGCTGTGAGCTTGTACGTATATCTGCTATTTTTCAATAGCAAAATATAAAATAAAATAAAATAATTAAGGCCCCTCCACCTCAGTCCCACTTTTCCTCCCCCCTTGTGACGCCCCTGCCTGTAAGATGCCAATTATTTTTTATCAATGACTCCGCTATAGTTTCGCGCGAGTGAGAGCTGAGTGATGATCACGGCGAAGACGCATCGCTCACTCGCGCGGCGTCTCTAATAGGCAATCAAGCGAAATGTCAGCCTCGCTCTGTGCTGACACCCACAAGTGGTAATTGTGTAAACAAAAAGGCATAATATGCTTTCAAACATTGGGATGAGGAAAACATGTACAGTACAAATGGAAATAAGGGTGTTCGTGCCACGGGGGAATATGACGACGTTTGATGTCTGCCGGCAGCTCTTGAGTGACTGCAGCACCTTGATACTTTATAACTAGACTGCACTCTGTCGAGGTGCCAACTTGCGCTGTGTGCACTCGCGGCCATGTATGGCCTACTTGTGCGCCAGCAGAGTGCGCAACGTAACCGTAGCCAATCAGGGACCAGCGTTCTTGGTGACGTCACCATCAACAAGTGCGACCTGATATAAACTAGTAAGACGCCTCAGGGCGACATGCGACCTCGCCTTAAAGGGCGAGGTCAATTCTTGGCCATCTGGCCAGTGATGTATATCGGACCAGTTACCCAGATATGGAGATCCATGTACTGTATGTAGTACATCCCTTTCATGCCCATACATGGAGATCCCTGTCTGAACCAGCCGCACAGATATGGGCTGTCTTCCTCCATATATGGGCATTCCCATATGCAGTCCGTTAGATAGTCTATGGGCTTAATATTGACGACATCAGGGATCTCCATATAAGTACATCCCTTTTATGCCCATACACGGAGATCCCTGTCTGAACCAGCCGGTGATGTCACCTGTGACATCACCTGTGATGTGTCAAGGGAACCACCGTGTCAGGCGTGACCTTCAGAGATACACGGATACGTGGACAAGATGTGCCGGACATCACAGTGACATCAGCATGATGTCAGAGCGGCAAACCCATAGACCGTAAAAATGTGTACACATCTACACGCGGACAAGCTGTGACATTTCTCATGGTAAACTGCGACCTTCGGTTGCAATAACACTGGGCAAACAGATATTCCACCGGAACGCAGTACTTGCGCACTCTGCCGGCGCCGAGTAATTATGTTACCAACAAAAATGTTACACATCTGACCCTTGAACTGTGCTATGAACCAGAACTTGGCAGGGTGTATTAAGAGGAGAGAGGTGGAGAGAGGTGCAGAAGAAAGAGATAGAGGCAACAAGCAACAGAGGTATCGAGACTGGGGACGGAAGAAATAGAGGAAGGAAAATGGGAGGTGGAGTAGGCGGGGGAGACTGGGGTTAGTTGGAACAGAAAGAGAAGGGGGAATGGAAGGGGGGGGGGGGGATGAGAGCGAGGGGGGAAGTACATGAGCAGGGGCGTCACAAGGGCGGGGGAAAGTGGGGCTGAGTACCAGGGCCCAAGGTGGAGGGGCCCTTGTAACTTTAACTATTGAAAAAATAGCAGATATACAAGCTCACAGCGCAGCACCGAGTACCGCACTGCGAGCTTGTAGATCTGCTATTTTTGAAAAGTGGTGAAAATTTGTGCAAATCTTTGAATATATGTATTTTTTAAGCGAACATTTGTAACTACAATTTCGCTTCTGGGGGGTCCCTGGAACTAAATATTTTGAGATGGGGGTCTGTGGCCAAATACATATCATTTTGGGGGTCCTTGACATGAAAATGTTTGAGCATCACTGACATAGAAACATAGCAGATCTACAAGCTACAAGCTGTATATACTGTATGCTATTTTTCAATAGTTAAAGCACAAAACAGCGCAGTGAATCCTTGTACCCAGGGCCCAGAATTTGTTGCGAGAGCCCTGTACATGAGAGACTTGAGGAGTAATGAGAGGGGCGTGAGGCTTATTGGGGCCAACAGAGGGCATTGTTATCTGTAATATCAATTTAAACGTGGCATATCCGATGCGGCGTGCGCGGCACTGTTCAGGGATAGAAACAAAGTGCCGTTCCCTCACTCAGCCCCTGGTCCCACCCAAGGGCAAATGCATACAAATTTTTAGTCGGACAATGCATATAGAACACCGGTGCTAATGTAGGCTGTATGCATGTGTCAAAAGACTTGCAGTGATAGAGAAAGGAGGTTTAATAGTGCCTACCTTCTCCCGCCCCCCCTCCCTCTCTCTTTGTCTCATTCCCTCTCTCATTCTCTGTCCCTGCGTCTGATAAAAATTATAGAATGTGTCAGCGTTTTGTTTCTGCAAGGCTTCAGGGTGACATTCACATTTTCCTTTTCTTTTAACTATGTCAAATTTCCATACCACACTTTTTTCCCCCCCCTCTGAGTTAGCACACGTACGTCGCCGTAAATTCACAAGGCCGCAGCGCTCTGAGCCCAAACTCAGAAACACCGGGCCCTGCCCTCTAGTGACAACATAAAACAAATTGAACGTTAGAGAGGAGCTCAGTGGCTTCAGTTCAGAAAAAGCAAAGGTATGGCAACATGACTGGTGTCTTGCACGCAAGCGAAGACACCAGTCATGTTGCCATACCTTAGCAACAGGCATGATACAGTACATTTATTTTAAGAAGTACATTCTATTTTTCTCCCCGTTTCTACGGTTTCTTGGGCTGGATATGGCAGCCTGGAACGGTTGTTCAAGGGCAGCTAAACTTGGCATGTTGGTAAACGTGCCACAATTAACAATAATGAATTGCACCTGTGCAGCTGACCTGCGGAACCTGGGAATATACCATTTTGTGTGGAGAATATAATTATGATACCTTGTTAAAGTGACCATTGTGTTAAATGTTGCATTATTAGTTATTTTACTGTAATTTAACAACATAATAACCAGAACAGATAGACAAAGAGACATTCATGGATTTATATTTAAAAGTAACTTTTATTTCCCCCCCTGGACCCAGGGTATGGCAGCTGCATACCCCTGCCATACCCAATTGACGCCCCTGGAGCAGGAGCTATCAATTATAATTTTAATCCCCTCTCCATCCCGAAAACCACAGCACCACATTATCGACCACCTTCCCGAATATAAGCCAAGTCCATTTCCCAGCCCGCGTACAGTATGGGCACCTTGCTCCTCCACTGTGCTAGTGCAGATAGGAATAGAGATAGCAAGGTTCAATCTCGACACCCTCTGCACTATCTGACTGGAAGACACTGTGAAGTGTACGGAACATAAATCTCCTGTATTTACGACCCGTGCTGTAGTCAGCTATCTGTTAGAGTGTCCTCCCCTTGCTCTTGCCTGTGCAAGGTCCAGGTTCCAGTTAGTACACTTGTCCTATGAAATATTCGAGGGCAATTGATGTTGCTGCTTTCATCCCCCTGGGATAAAACAAGAGCAGGCCTTGCCTACGGAAATCTATGGCTGCATTCTGCGTGATCTATGGCTGCATTCTGCATGAGGGAGTCTGGTGGAGTTTTTTGTCATGCGTTTGTTGAACATTGAAAATACCGTATTTTCCGGACTATAAGGCGCACCGGACTATAAGGCGCACTGTTCAGTGAATGGTCTATTTTCGAACTGTTTTCATATATAAGGTGCACCGGACTATAAGGCGCACATAATAGACGCTATACCGTTGCGTTATGCATCCAACAGATGGAGCTGTGCTAAAGGGAATGTCAATGAATGATCCATATATAAGGCGCACTGGACTATAAGACGCACTGTAGTTTTTTGAGAAAATTAAAGGCTTTTAAGTGCGCCTTATAGTCCGGAAAATACTTCTTGTAGATTAGCTATTTTCAACAAATGTTTGCCTGTTATCACTTGCCAAGAATAGGGAGTTAGGGACATTAGGGTTCACTCAAAGAGATCTTTCTACAAATTGCCGACCCAACTCTTAAAAGATTTTTTTTTTGTTCTTTTATGCCTTTATTGACAGGACAGCAGACTGACAGGAAACAGGGGGAGAGACAGGGAGCGACACGCGGCAAAGGTCGTCCGGATCGGGAATCGAACCAGCGACGCCGTCAGGCATCCATGCCTATGTGGCAATGCGTAAGTGCTATGCACCCGGACCAGTAGGCCAGCGGGCGCCCTGCCAACCCAACTCTGACTGGTTGTGTCAAAGGGAGTAATCAAGACTAAAGATATCATGTCTAAAATCAAAGTCTGGCCAATAGAACTTTATTAGGGCAAATACAAATAATGCACAAAAAAAATATCTAAAGCTAAACTATAGGGCAGGGCTCTTTTCAGGCCAAGGACCCCTTAGTTGAAAGAGAGATGAAGCAGGGACCCCCACAACCTTTTCATAGATTCCATATAGTTTAATCGTTTGACAGCACGATCTTCGTTGTATTTTGGATTCATATCAATTGATGTTTTCAGATATTTAACCACTTGAACCGTCAATACTTAATAAACTTGACCTTTCACTCTGTACTTAGTCTGCTCTTTTTCCCCTCTACAACAAACCTCTTTGCCAAAAATAGTAGATCTACAAGCTCACAACGCCTCGCGCTGCGAGGCGTTCTGCTATTTTTGGCTAAAGTTCTCAAAATATGGACGTTATGGTTCAAGTGGTTGATATAAAAAAGGAGAAAAAAGGTTTCTATCACTCAAAGATTTGGAGGACCCCCTGTAGTAACTCTGAGGACCCCCTAGGGGTCCCGGACCCCCTGTTGAAGACCCCTGCTATAGGGGATAGCAGGGGTCTTGATAATGATTTTGCCCGTAAAATCATTATCAATTTCAGAAGAGCACTCTGTCACATAGAGAGTTGCCGTCGTGTGAGTGAGTGACACATCTTTCCCCCCAATGATAATCCACCGCGGGACGAGAATATTAATCCGAATTAATTGCTTCTCGTCATCTCACAGACGTCCGCTCTGGTTACTGGATCTGAAGACTTAATGCCATCCGACAAGGTATAAAATGAGTGCGGCAGGGACGTGCAGAGAATTTTAGAGGGGCTGAAATGTCTAAAAGGCTCTTTTGGTGGAAATATCGAAAATAGCAGACCTCCAAGCTCACAGCGCGTGTTGCAGCGTGACGCGTTGTGAGCTTGGAGGTCGGCTATTTCCGGTGCTTAATACCGCACTGAACTAAGCATAATCAAGTCAATACTGTAGATGTGGCATGGATTTCTACATATTTCAAAATAAGATGCTGTATTCAAGTTCAGGAGAGTTTGCTTTGGACAAGACAATTCTCTTGAATGTTGCCTTCGGGTATGGCATGGAAAGGGGGGCATTTGCATTTCTTTTACCATAGCGAAAACCGCATCCACGGTCTGGAGAGGGCAATTTTTTACAGACAAATAAAAGGGCATGGGGCTCAAGCCCCCTTTGACGTTTATGTGTGCACGTGCCTGGAGAGCGGGAAAACCACACTGACGTAACGGCAGAGCCCCGTAGAAGGGGGAAAAAACCCCACAAATAAAACACAAACACACACACACACACACACACACACACACACACACACACACACATGCACACACAGGAGATTTCTTGATTCATCCTGAAAGGTTGAGCTGAAAATTGCACAAGACAAGCCTTGTGAGGAATCATTGACCCATCGGGCCACTGTGATCCATGTCTGACTGATATCAATACACATTCATCTCCCGCCTTGTTTCACCCCGGGGCGAGCAGGCCACAGGCAGGAGCGGCCGGCACACGGGCGTCACACCAAATTCTGGGCCCTGGGTATACAAGGATTCACTCACATGTGTTGTGCTTTAACCGTTGAAAAATAGCAGATATACAAGCTCACAGCGCGGCACCGAGTGCCGCGCTGCGAGCTTGTAGATCTGCTATTTTTGAAATAATCGTGAAGATCTTCCGTCTTTGAATGTTTCAAATCGTTCCGAGTTTTTTTTTTAAAACCTATGTTTTCTATGTCAGTGGTGCTGAAACCTTTTCATGTAAAGAACCCCCAAAATGATATGTGTTTGGCCACGGACCCGCCATCTCTAAATATTTCGTTCCAGGGACCCCCTGGAAGCTAAATTTGAGTTCCAAATGTTCGCTTAAAAAAAATACATATTATTCAAGATTTCCACACATTTTCACAACTTTTCAAAAACAGCAGAGCTATTTTTCAATAGTTAAAGCATTAAATAATGAAGGCCCCTTCACCTTGGGCCCTAGTAACTCAGTCCCACTTTCCCCCAGCTTGTGACGCCCCTGGCGGCTGGCATGGGATCTGGCCGAGAGGCAACAAGCTGCCACTTTGTCTTCCTCCACCCCCCCCCCTGGTATCATTGTTATCAAACACCAACAGAGGCAATCCTGATGAACCTTCTCCTTTGTTGTGAATTAGTCACTGTTAAAAAGGCCTCGGATGTCGCTGGCCGGGCGCAGCGCTGTATGTAAACCCTCCATTACGCCGTAATTTAGCGGGAATGCTTCCTTGAGTAAGTGAGACAAGGATCCTCTCTCTCTCTCTCTCTCTCTCGCTGTCCCACTCGATGTGAAACACAATAGACAATGATGCCGCGGAGGAGGTTTGTCGGGCCCTGTGTGTCGCGTGTCACTGGATACCCACCGGTGCTTGATTCTGGGAAGGGCTCAGCTCGGCAGAGACGGGAATAAACCAATCACTTGTCACCCGCTGTATCACACACGCACATGCACGCATATACACACACACGACACACACGCTGCCACACACTTGTTCACACAGGCATGCAAACACACACACACACACACACACACACGTACGCACGCTCGCACGCACGCACGCACGCACGCACGCACGCACGCACGCACACACGCACACACACACACACACACACAGGCATGCAAACACACACACACACATGTACGCACATGTACGCACATGGACGCACGCACACACACACACACACACACACACACACACACACACACACACACACACACACACACACACACAGTGGGTAGGCATGTGCAAATACAAAGACACGTGCATGCCACACCTGCGTGATACACACTGTTGGGTTAAAAACATTTTAATATCTATTATATTTAAAACACCAACTTCAGTGTTACAAGTGACAAGGTTATTTTGTTTTGATCTGATAACTAATGCATGTGACGAGAATCTGCCCACTACAGGGACAGAGAGATTGACCAGCGAAATGTCAAAGTGTCCCGGACACTGGATAATGAGAAGCCAAAACATTCTACATCCTTTCTGAGTTCACGAGACTCAGTCACAACACCATCTCATGATCCATTGTTATGTTTAACTGTCCAATGAATGCTTGACAAATCTATTTTCCCTGTACCTACTGAAGTATATTTGTGAACTGATGTTACATTGTATGAAGATTCAGATTGAGAAAGAAAAGAGACACATGTTTATTGTACTGTACTGGACATCTATTTTGTATGCTCATTGATTTAATATACAGTAAGAGAAAAACCGGACTTACACTGTGTGGTCTCATTTATTGTGTGGGAGTGAATTCAATCATTTTGGGGGAAACTGTCTATTCATATGGAATATAATAATCCATTCCATCACACACACACACACACACACACACACACACACACACACACACACACACACACACACACACACACACACACACACACACACACACACACACACACTTTACAGTTTATTACAATTGTTAACACTTGTTCACACAGGCATGCGAACGCATGCATTGCACACGCACGCACACACACACACACAGTGGGTAGGCATGTGCACATACCAAGATACGTGCATACCACACGTGCGACACACACACGCGCGTACACTCACACACACACACACACACACACACACACACACACACACACACACACACACACACACACACACACACACACACACACACACACAATTTACAGCTTCCCAATTGACAACAATCATTTTGTTGCTGTTTTTAATTATTTCATCCGTGGGTTCATTAACATTCACGACTAATGTTTTGTTCCAATGAATAATTTTCCATAGAGCATGCCTTAAATTGCCCTCTTTTTATAGAGCTGTTTCCGTCGCGTTAGCGCGGTCGGAGCGTTAATTACCAACTAATCTAGGAAGGTACAGTATAGGTCTAATCATCACAATCGTCCGCTCATGCGTGCATGCGGCATACCATATATGTTCATTCGAGCTATTTATTTATTGGGCTTTTTCCTCTGGCCTACAACCAGGGGCGTCAATTGGGTATGGCAGGGGTATCCAGCTGCCATACCCTGGGTCCAGGGGGAAAATAAAAGTTACGTTTAAATATACCGGTAAATCCATGAATGTCTATCTGTGCTGGTTATTATGTTGTTAAATGACAGTAAAATAACTACAAATGCAAAATGTTACAAAATGGTCTCTTTAACAAGGTATTATAATTATATTCTCCACACTTTTATTCTCCCCATTTTGACAAAATGGTATATTCCCAGGTTCCGCAGGTCAGCTGCACAGGTGCAATGCACTTGAACAACCGTTCCAGGCTGCCATATCCAGCCCAAGAAACCATAGAAACGGGGTGAAAAAATAAAATGTACTTCTTAAAATAAAATCATGCCTGTTGTATCATGACTGGTGTCTTGACACAAGTCATGTTGCCATACCTTAGCCTTTTCTGAACTGACGCCACTGCCTACAACTATACCATAAAAATTCAGTCGCAGCCTTTTATTGCCGTGGCAATTACCCGTAAAGAGCAACATTAGCGTGCTGATTGGATGGCGGAGAGCGCTGTGTGTGGTTTTCATGATCATTGGTGTGGTATATATTATAATTTAATAGGTTAAAGGTCACACCGGGTAGCAGGAGGAAATCACAGAGTCAGTCTTTTCCCATATAGGTTACTGTACATTCCTTTGGAGCCGGTCTTTAGGTTTGCAGGGGCCCAGGGCCAATTCCAGGAGACTCCTTGAAGAGGTGGTGCCATAGTTTTGTACTTTTTCTGTTTTTCATGTGTCTAGGAGGTTGAAAGTACATCATTGGACCCCCTGGTGTGGTTTTTATGAGCAATTATGTATTCTCTTGGTATTTGTTTGTTTTCTCTTGGAGGCTGCCACCTTGTGGACAAAAGTGTCAGTTAAAAAACACAGATACTTTTACATCACAGAATCAACTCCTCCCCTAATTACCATTCACCCAACACTGTGGGGTGTGGCTAACTTCAGCTGGGTCACCAGACTCACCACCCACCATGACATCCATTAATGAACTGGGGGTGTGTGTGGCCACATAAAAACCCAATTTTAACTCTTTCTGGAAAAAATCTTCCTCCTAGTATAATCATAATACCTGATAATCATGTTTTAGAGGGGGGGAAAATCATGGCACCACCTCTTTAATATGAAAATATACATATCATATTGTAGTTGTCGGGTGGAAACCTTGTATGTCCAACACCGCTAGTTTTGTATTTATGATTTTAAAAATGATTTAGTGAAAACAGCCCGAATGCATTTGGGTCCCCATCCGGAGTCAATGGGGGTACATTTTCTATAATCAAATTTTTGTCTTAAAAAAAGATTATTGAACTCAAGTCTCTGTGGCGTGAGTAATCAATAGAAAAAAAGTCATTTTGCTGGTGAACTATTCCTTTAACACCACCAGGCACGTGCACACAGTCATCAAAGTGGGCTTGAGCCCCTGCCCTTTTATCCATCTGTAAAAAGTGCCCTCTCCAGACCATGAATGCAGTTTTTCTATGGTGAAAGAAATGTAAATGCCTCTCTTTCCATGCCATATACCTGAAGGCAGCATTCAAGACTATTGCTTTGTCCAAACTCCTGAACTTGAATGCAGCATCTTATGTTGAAAGAATTGCCCTCTCTGCGTAGAAATCCATGCCTTCATGCCACATCTCCAGGGGGTCCGCTCAATATGCCGACGGGCCACTGTTCCGACTAGCGTCGGCAGGTTAGTTACTCGTCACGGTTACTGAGGTTAGGTTTAGGGTTAGAGTTAAGCCCTTTGCACACAGGCGCGTTTATGCGCACGGATAAAACGGACAATTTCATTTTTTTAAAAGAAAACAATGATTCTCTACGATCTCATGCACACCGGATCCGAATTAGCCGTGCGACGAGTGGCTGCGGCCGTGCGTTTTTTTCTCGATCGAACCCAGTTCGATTTGTGCGTCTTGTCGCATGCGGTAAAAAACTCATCACTCCTTTTATGACTACTTTTGGGATCCGCAGCGCCGATTCCGCACAGCATTGCACACCAAATCCAATGCGTTTTATTAATACAGCAAACGGAAGAAACGCAACTCAAAAATGTTGGGTCAAATGTTCAACCCTTTTGCTGGGTTGACACTGTTGGGTCAAAGGTTGGGTCAGTTTGACCAAACATTGGATTAAAAATACTTAAAATTAGTAAACCATCTGTTGGGCTATGGATGGCCCGCCCACATCATCAGATAAAATGCATTGAGTTCATAACCCAAGTGTTGGTACAGGCTTTTGAATTCGAGTTTACCCAACACATGGTTCACTGCATTGCACCAACTTGGGTTAAAATAGACCCGCCCTCTCTGTCTATCAACACATTGGTTTGTGAATTGCACCACTATTGGGTTAAACTAAGTGGGTGGGCAGTTACCCAGCATGCAACTGTGCTCCCATACAGATATTTTTTACAAACTTTTCCATTATTTTATGGTTTTAGATAGAGAAAACAACATTGTATTGTAGATGATCGCAGTGGATGTAGCCCAGTCATAATCCCTAATTAAAAAATATATAAAAAAACATAGTTGCTTACAGAAACAGAAACCATGACTAAGATGGTCCAGACTGACACATACAAACAGGTTTGCTGTTCTTTTAATGTGAAGCACCACATAATCTGTTGTGTTCAAAGTTGTGATATATTGCCACGACTAAATGCACAATTTACTCCGCATGCATTCTTCCTTGAGTAGATTAAGCATGAAAAATGTCATTGAAGAAAATGCTGTAAAAAATGAATAGATTTAATGTGAATGGGCGTACAATCCCAACAACAAGGTCACTTTTAAGCCATTTTTGGGTGTTAGATTCCAACCCATCAGCAGTATCACATTAACCCAACAGCAAAGTCACTTTTAACCCATTACTTGGTTGTACAATCCCAACCCAACATGCTGGGTCACAGCCTTAACCCAACCCTGTTGGTCTGCAATAACCCATGTTGGGCTGGTCCAAAACAGTGTTACGTGTTGGGTTACATAAATAACCAACTTGGGTTGTTTTTGACCCAACAATTTTAAGAGTGAACTGTCGTGTGCAAAGGGCTTTAGGGTTAGTTTTAGTGTCGGAATACCGGCCCGTCCGCATATTGATGCGGACCCCATCTCCAGTACTATAGTTTAGTGTGGTATGAAGCACCGAAAATAGCCGACCTCCAAGCTCACAACGCGTCGCATCATGACTGTTGTGATCTTATTTTTTATTTTATTTTTTTCATATTTCCACCAAAAGGCCCTTTTAGAAATTTCAGCCCCTGCCTCTCTTAACATTCTCTGCACGTCCCTGAACACCACATTCATTTTGGGGGACTGGTCATGGGTCCCCAAAGTGTCGGGCCCCTGGGTGGCCCTTATAGCATAAAGATGACCCTATATAAGATGGATTCTTGTGTGTTTCTTTTTTTTTAATCGATCGCCCCGGAGAACCGCGCATCAGCGCTTGAAAGCTACTTTACGGTGTTCATTTCATGCGGCGTTGGGATAATATTGAAAATTTAAGATGTGATCGTTGCTGAGTGGCAGTAGTGAAGGGTGGAACTCAATCTTTATCCCCTTTGCAGCGGTCTAATAGGCCCGTGTAATGTATCATCGACGGATGGGGCTCATGATGTCTCAGAGGAGAAATTTCAAAGGGATTCCAACAGATGAATTTCAGGCAGGGGGAAGAAAAAAAAGAGCGGGGGGAAAAAAGAAAAAGAAAGAAGAGAGGAGCTTCACGGGCTTTGCGGCAGATTGAATTGAATATTGGCCAGCCAGTGGGATGAGACGCCCTCTTCTTGCACAGACTGGATGTGCAGCGAGGAGGACCAGAGGCGTCAATTGGGTATGGCAAGCTATGGCAGGTGCCATACCTTGGCTATACAGGGGGAAATAATAACATGTACTATAATCGTGCCTGTTGGTAAGGTATGGCAACATGACTGGTGTCATGTTGCCATACCTTAGCTTTTTCTGAACTGACGCCGCTGAGGAGGACCCATTCCAAGAGGAATACAAACGAGCTGAACACTTCAAGCTCCCTCACTCTCTCCCAGGCACGTACACACATGGACATCCAAGAGGGCTTGAGCCCCTACTCTAAAAAAGTGCATGGCCCTCTCCAGACCATGAATGCAGTTTTTACCATGGTGAAAGAAATGCAAACGCCCTGTTTCCATGCCATATCTGAAGGCAGCATTCAAGAGAATTGCCTCATCCAAACTCTCCTGAACTTGAATACCATCTTATGTTGAAAGAATAGGAATTGCCCTCTCTATGTAGAAATCCATGCTTAGTTCAGTGTGGTATCAAGCACCGAAAATAGCCGACCTCCAAGCTGCGACGCGTTGTGACCTTGGAGGTCGGCTATTTTCGGTATTTTCACCAAAAGTGCCCTTTTAGAAATGTCAGCCCCTGCCTCTCTAAAATTCTCTGCACGTCCCTGCTCTCTCCCTCTCTCTATCCCTCCCCCTCTCTCTCTCGCTGTCTCTGTCCCTGACTCTCTCTCCTCTCTCTCTCTCTCTCTCTCTCTCTCTCTCTCTCTCTGTCTCTCTCTCTCTCTCTCTCTCTCTCTCTCTCTCTCTCTCTCTCTCTCGCATCTCTCAGCCAATCTCGGCGCGGTGACGCTGCAGCCAAAGGCTGGATCTAGCTCTGGCTTCATCATAATATTTAACACACCCACCCTCGATTCACACACATGCAATAGAATAGAGAGAGTGAGAGAGTCGGATTCTCTTTTCTTTTAGCACCAAAAGGGGAGGCGGCTGCCTTTTGGCCCGGGTCTCTCTCTCTGGCTATCTCTCCTGAGGGGAAACGAAACGAACCTGCACCTGTGTCAAATATTCTTCTGGCGTTGCCTCGGGTCTCGCTCTCTCTCTCTCTCTCTCTCTCTCTGTGTCGGGACTATCCGATGATGATGATGTGGAACGCGAACATATTACGCATGTTGGATTGCTGAGGTGGAGGAGACGTGTGAGTCACGTCGGCTATACTTTTCCGGGACTCCCCCATTCCCCCCTTCCCCCCCCAAAAAAAAAAATATATTATTTCAATCCGACATGGTTAAAGAGCGGTTTATTAGTCTGCGTTTTTATCTGGGCCGCGCTTTCGTCGCTCGATCGTTGCCATCTGATCCGCGATAACACGTTCCGTTCCACGGCTAGATGCGCTCCTCCTCCCTCCTCCCCACACTTCTCTTTGGAACACGCACGCAGGTTTATATAAAAGGATCATTTTTTTCCCCCCATGTTGGCGAGTTGGTAGATTTTTTTTAGCAGTTACAGTAACCTAGGATATCTAACGTTATCACGTTCAAAGTGGGATCAGTGGAGGAGAGAGAGGGGTTGCGGTGGGGAGAGAGAATTATGGCTTGCGCAAGTCGACCGTTGGTCTGAACCGATTGGACCTGTTTTACCTGAGTGACTGCGTGTGATTTTTGTTGCGACTGAGATTTGCTGCTGAGATTCGCCCGCACACAGACAGAACAGAACAGACCGACAGACAGAGACACCGGGAGGTGTCTTGATGTTGAAAACAACGCGCACCAGCCTGTGAACACTGAACCCTCCGCTCAAGACGGCCAGTGAAGATGGTTCCTACGTGTTCAACGTGTATTTCTTCCGATTGGCGTCCAGCGTGATCAACATCATCAGCGATGTAGTCAGCCTGTTCATCTGCGTGCTCATCATTTGCAGTAAATTCTCCCATCTGCTCAAGCGGGAGACCATGAAGATGATCCTCTTCCGCAAATTCCGGGTGCTGATCCTCATGGTGTTCCTCGTCGCGTGCTCCTTGCACATCATGATCGACCTGTTACCCAAGCTGGAGAGGCGCAGCGGCGGCGGCGGCGGCGGCGGCTGCTCCTGCTCGCACACGCCGAGCGAGGAGCCTCAGAGCTGGGGGAAGCAGCAGCAGCAGCAGGGCTGGCCTAACAAGCACACGCTGCGGATCCTCCAGGACTTCAGCAACGAGCCCAGCTCCAACGTCTCTTCCCACTCCCTGGAGAAGACGCCACCGGCCCAGGGAGGAGGGGGGCCGCCAGGGGAGCAGCACAAGACGGAGGGCTACGGGCGACCGGAGCTGCAGCAGGGCGACAGAAAGAGACAGATGAGCCACGGCGACAAGAAGAGACACTTCATCCCCGACGCCGCAGTGACCAAGAATAACGTGGCGCTGAGGGGCTCAAGGTTGTCGGCGCTCTACGAACACCCCCTGTATAAGAGAGCCCCGCCGCCGCTCACCGACGAGGACACGCTGTTCAACGTCAACACGGACATCAGATTTGACCCCAAAGCCGCAGACAACCAGGAATGGTAAACACGTGCAACGCAAATATCAATAAAAAACACATATGACACCCTTAAATACAAAGAGTATAGGCTTCGTTGATTGTAAGATATAATACTACATTTTGTATTATAAATAATGTAATACATTGTTAATTGTAATGTTATATATCATTATATCTACCAGCATATATAGGGCTAGTATAAACTACTAGCCTATAAGGAACTATATTATAACTATATAATTGTATCTTATATCCACACGCATACACACGTGTGTGTAGGCTATATGTACACAAAATTTGCTAAATACATGGGCATATAAACAGCAATGTCAACAACTGCCTGCCAGTTGTCATGTTGCAGCTACATTGTACAGTAGCCTAAATTAAGAGAATACAGACATTTATCAGTCTGTGTGGCAACAACATTTGTTGTTGGCAATGAACTGATCAGTGTAGCCAAGCTCAGTGTAGCTAAGATAATTAAACATTTATAACAAACAAAACATTTCAGAATACTCAATCCAGTAAGCCATCAAAGCATGTTGGCTTTATTCGGTGTACATAGCTCATGTCTATTAGGCTGCTCCATCACCTGTATATATAGCCTATACTGTACATGGGGTTGCAGACCTCCATTCAGTAACACCCCACTTAGAAACATCCCAATTCAGAAATACCCCCACTGAGGTTAGGGTTTAGGTTAGAGTTACGTGACACCAGGGGCATCAATTGGGTATGGCAGGGGTATGCAGCTGCCATACCCTGGGTCCAGGGGGGAGAATAAAAGTTACTTTTAAATATAAATCCATGGATGTCTCTCTGTCTATCTGTGCTGGTTATGTTGTTAAATTACTTTAAAATAACTACAAATGCAAAATTTAACAAAATTATTATAATTATATTCTCCACACTTTTATTCTCCCCATCTTGACAAAATGGTATATTCCCAGGTTCTGCAGGTCAGCTACACAGGCGCAATTCATTATTGTTAATTGTGGCACGTTTACTATTTTATGCCAAGTTTAGCTGCACTTGAACAAACCATAGACACAGGGGAAAAATAGAATGTACTTCTTAAAATAAATGTATCATGCCTGTTGCTAAGGTATGGCAACATGACTGGTGTCTTGCACGCGCGCGAAGTCATGTTGCCATACCTTAGCTTTTTCTGAACTGACGACACTGGGTGACACCTCCATTTAGAATAATGGAAGTCAGTCTTCTGAGTGGCGAATGTTTCTGAATGGAGAATCATTCCCCCATTATTACGGCAACCCTCATCCTTTTGAAAACCTTTTAATCGGCTTCCTTCTGTGTTCCCCTGTGACTAGGGCTGTCACGATATGACATTTTACATGACGATTAATTGTCACTCAAATAATTGCGATTAACGATTTAACATTTTTACATTTCTGTTCGGCTTTAGGCTTTGAAGTTGCACATGGTAGATATGACACATAACCTAAATATACAAAGAAATTACTGACATATTTGACAACTTTATACTAAAAAAAAAAACATTGATAGTGGAAATAGCCGATCTACAAGCTCACAACGCGTCGCGACGCGACGCGTTGTGAGCTTGTAGATCTGCTATTTCCACTATTTCTGAAAATGTTTGTAAATGTATGAACATTTTTCAACATTCACGATTATGACGATTATGACAAAATATTTGCGATTATGTAAAATAATTGCGATTCGACGATTATGTAATAATTTGTGACATCCCCTCCCATCCATATAACCAGGCACGGCGAGGGCACCGTGGAGGAGTTCAGCCCTACGGGGGAGCTGACGGCCGAGTCCTACCCCAACTGGCTCCGCTTCCACATTGGGATTAATCGCTACGAGCTGTACTCGCGACACAACCCGGTCATCGAGGCGCTGCTCAAGGACCTGGTCGCCCAGAGGATCACAAGCGTCGGTGGGTCATTTTGAAGTTACCGTTAGATGTACCAAAATCTAGAATCTAAGACAGGGGTCTTCAACAGGGGGTCCGGGGCACCCCTAGGGGGTCGTCAGAGTTACTACAGGGCGTCCTCCAAATGTTTGTGTGATAGAAAACGTTTTTTCTCCCTTTTTATATTAACCACTTGAACCCTAGCGTCCATATTCCGAGAACTTCAGCCAAAAATAGCAGATCTACAAGCTCACAACGCCTCGCGCTGCGAGGCGTTGTGAGCTTGTAGATCGGCTATTTTCGGCAAAGAGGTTTGGTGTAGAGGGGAAAAAAGAGCAGTCTAAGTACAGAGTGAAAGGTCAAGTTTATTTAAGCATTGACGGTTCAAGTGGTTTAAATATCTGAAAACACAAAATTGACATGAATCCAAAATACACTGATGATTGTGCTGTCAAATTATGAAACTATATGGAATCTATGAAAAGGTTGTGGGGGTCCCTGCTTCATCTCTCTCTCAGCTAAGGGGTCCTTGGCCTGAAAACGTTAAAAACCCCTGATCTAAGACATTCCATAAATTAGAAAACAAATGTCTAAGAGGTAGTGAAAACAGCCGATCTACTTCGCGCCGCGTTGCGAGCTTGTTGATCTGCTGTTTTCACTAGTTTGGGTCCAATGCAAACGTTTAATTTACCTTGTGGGTCATAAGCTTGTGCAATACCGTCTCTCCTGAACACCTGACTGCATATCTCCTCAAACCTTCCTGTGTATCTGATCATAAACCCACCCCTATTGTAGTCTCTTAAAAAATTACGCGTTCTGAACACGAAAAAGACGGCGACACTAATGGACAGCATATTATGTTGTCATTGACGTGTAATAGGCGACACGTAATGAAAAGCGACTCAAATCCAAAGTGTCTCAGAAGTGCCGAAAGTCTCTCGGGAGAGACGGGTAGTAGCAGGACCTCACTGTCAAGACGCAGTCGCTTTCTATTCACGCCGAGAACCGATCAGATGCAAATTACACATCATCCCAGCGTCTTGTTTATAAACATGTCACGGTTTTAGATCCAGTAACAAATCTACTGTTAATGCCAGATTTCCAGCTCTTGTCAAGGGAGGTAATTGGGCATATCAGGCTGTGTAGGTATGGGGCTGATAAATGGATAGACAAATTGAGGTTGCTTCAGCTTGTTTGTTGGGTAAAGCATGCTGTTTACCTTGCAAAGAAACAAACATGTGAATAACACACACACACACAAACGCACAGCTGGTGGAATCATTGTCACTGTCGGGCGGAAACCTCGTACCTCCCAAGTTTCAAGTTTGTACGTTTTTTCACCAAGTAAAGCCTTGCTTCGTCATACAAGGCTGTTGCACAAAAGTAGTGAAAACAGCCGATCTACAAGCACACAACGCCTCGCGGGAGCGAGGCGTTGTGTGCTTGTAGATCGGCTGTTTTCACTACTTTAGTTCATTTTTAAAATGAAAATACAAAACGAACCGTCGTGGACATACAAGGTTTCCACCCGACAACGGCGTCATGCTGGATGTTGAATCGGTGTTGAATGTGATCAACATACTCCTGGCCTGCAAGATTGGATGAGGGACTGGTGATAAGCTGCAAGTTCCCTCGTGGCCTCCCACGAAAATGGGAGTAGAATAGAAACACCTGCTGTTCATTCACCAAATCCAACTCCAGCATGGTGCAGGGTTTCTTCCCTAGAATGGATGACAGTCCCTGACATTTCACAGAAAGCCACAGGTGCTTTTGGAGGATGCTGCCAGTAAGGGGGGGCCCAGCATGGCCGCTGAAAGCCCCCAGAACCAAGTCGCGTTGGGTAGAATCCAGACCCCTGCACACATAGACATCAAAGGGGGGCTTGAGCCCCTGCCCTTTTATTCGTCTGTAAAAAATTGCCCTCTCCAGATCATGAATGCAGTTTTTACTATGGTGAAATAAATGCAAATGCCCTCTTTCCATGCCATACCTGAAGGCAGCATTCAAGAGAATTGCCTTGTCTAAACTCTCCTGAACTTGAATGCAGCATCTTATGTTGAAAGAATTGCCCTCTCTGTGTAGAAATCCATGCCGTTAATACCACATCTCCAGTAATGACTTGGTTATGCTTAGTTCAGTGTGGTTTCACACACCGAAAATAGCCGAGCTTGGAGGTCTGCTATTTTCGGTGCTTCCACCAAAAGGCCCTTTTGGAAATTCCAGCCCCTGCTTCTCTGCACGTCCTTGGTAGAATCTAACATTAGGTATTAGATTTTTTTTCTTTTTGGATTATCTCCCATATTCCCACATTCCAAAAGTGTTTCTTTGACTCACACTTCCTTTTAAACGGAGCAGTAGGAAGATTTCAGGTTTATCTTCCAGTAATGAAAAAGAAAGAAAAGAAAAAACCCAACAATAACAGCAAACCCGCAATTGGCCCTGGAGCTAAGATTAAACACATTTAGTGAGGACTAGGATTAGCTCTGTATGGAAAAGTATATGGTCTGTGTTGTCAATTATTACAGAAGAAGGCCTTTCTTTCTTTCTTTCTTTCTTTCTTTCTTTCCTCTCCGTATCTGACCGTGTGTTTCTGCTTTCCTATTTCCATCTCGTCGTTGTCGGGTGGAAACCTCGTATCTCCAAGTTTCAAATTTGTATGTTACTTTCGCAAAGTAAAGCCCCGCTTCATCATACAAGGCCATCGCACAAAAGTAGTGAGAACAGCAGATCTACAAGCACAAAACGCCTCGCGGTGCGAGGCGTTGTGTGCTTGTAGATCGGCTGTTTTCACTAGTTTAAATCATTTTAAAAATGAAAAATGCAAAACGGACATGCAAGGTTTCCACCCGACAACGACGATCTGTAATGCTGTGCGTGTGCGTGTGCGCGTGCATGCGCTCGTGCGCGTGTGTGTCTCTCAGGACAGCATGGATGCATGGTAGAAGCTGTTCTCAGGGCTTGCTGCCTGGCCATCTAAATACATGCTAGTCCAGTAATTACAGAGCCATAGCAGAGCCCTGGGGTGGAATACCAATAGAAGCCAGCAGCAGTCGGTGATTATCTACGTTTAAGGATAGAATAGGGACTTGGATGTATTATATACTAAACCGTTTTAAGCAGTGTTTATCGCCAACGGCACGGCCCACTTGTGCAGCATAGGCAAGATTGATATGCAGGGCAGTGGAGACTGACATGGGACGTCAGTAGGGGCTTTGTTTTGGGACCGGAGGGTCCTACGCTGACCACAATATGGATTGTGGACTGGCAGCTGGAGAGGTGTTTCCTAGCAGTGGTGTAAAAAGTGCTCACATTTTTCGAGCGGTGGTCACACCGTCTCCATAGCGTGGCTGTGTGTGTATCCGTCCGTGTTTGTATGTAGCCTACAATACCGTCGACTGACCAGAGAGGTGCTGTTGAGCAGCCTTGATATGTACATGTAAATGTACACACACACACACACAGCCTTGAAATTAATGGACACCACCGCTCGGTTCACACTGGTGTGATTTCTTTACTTAGAAATACACTGATAGGCTGCAGCCACGCCAAACTACCTATGAGAGTGGATTCCCCATTCCGCCAATGTATTTCAATGAGAATGGAGCGTTTTTGTATTTTTTCTGAAATCTTCTACTGGCATGAAACGGTCACCCCTTCCCAATGAAGTGCAGTGGCGGAATGCGGATTCCACTCTCATAGGGACTTTGGTGTGGGTGCAGCCTTTCAAGTAGAAGTCCAGAATTCAAAAATGAAGTGGTTAATGTATGTTTTGTAATAATAATGATCAAAATCTATAAAGTAACTAGTAACTATAAGTGTTCAAATAAATGTAGTGGAGTGAAAGGACAATATTTTCATCCGAGATGTAATGGAGTAGAAGTACAAGTATTGGAAATTTGGAAATACTCAAGTAAAGTACAAATACCTCAAAATTGTACTTAACTCATTGAGTGCCAATCCCGAACTAGTTCGGCTTTATTAGCGTATCGCAGAGTGCCGATCCCGAACTAGTTCGGCTTTAAAAAAAAAAAAAATGTTGAAAAAATTTTTTTTGAATTTTTTTTTTGGACCCCATCAAATCTGGTGAACATGATTTCAATCGCGATTTTGCATGTTCCACCCCCATACAACCCCATCTAACATACAGGGCAGCCATTTTTGTTTACATAACATGTAAAACATAATGGCTATTATCTCAAGAATGCCAGAACGGATTTCCAATCGGATTTTTTTGTTTGAAAGCTGTGAACAAACTGCACAAATCCACTCCAATGCAATCCAGGATTGCATTGGATTTTTTAGAGCTCATTCTTCTCTGTTTTTTTCCCATGCATGAGGTGTGCAAGGTTTAATCGAGGCTAAATTGCAGAAAATAGATCTTCTAAAATGCTTGGTAGCCAATAGCTAACTTCAAGCTAACTTCATCCTCTTCCTGTACATGCACAAAGGAAAGTGTTCAGGCATGTCATGGCTGCAGGGCTTGTGCATATACCAGCACTGTCTAAGTAGAATTCTCTGGTCATTGGGGCCCTCTAGTGGTGAAAAAGGGGGCACTCAAAGAGTTAAGTACTCAAGTAAACCTACTTAGTTACTTTACACCACTTTCTCCTAGGCATTGCCGAGCAGAGGCGTCGATTGGGTATGGCAGGGTATGGCAGCTGCCATACCTTGGCTACAGGGGGAAATAATAAAATGTGCTTTTCATCGTGCCTGTTGCTAAGGTATGGCAACATGACTGGTGTCTTGAAGACACCAGTCATGTTGCCATACCTTAGCTTTTTCTGAAGTGACGCCACTGTTGCCGAGGTGCCTTTGAGCATGCAACCGAACCAGTAACTGCTACCGGGCATCTATTCTCCATGTCGTACTGTCTATAAGCCCTGGCTGTTCAATGTGTGTGTGCATAAAGTAAAATGAAGAACAGTGAGAATTTTCCCCGTGGGGATTAATGAAGGTAATCTGCATAATTCTTGACGATCATATCGTTCTTTTGGTGGCGAAGGGGCGGCCCACTGTAGTTTTAGGTCGTTTCTTACTGCAACGAACAGAGGATCTATGCAATCTGTAAGAGGGAGATAGCGTAGAGAGGAGGCACGCAGTAAAATCCCGTGGGTTTTTAAATTATACTCTGGATTTTACTGTGCCGTGGAAATGTGCTAGCGGCATTCGATTCTAGGCCATCGGGAGTATGTGTGGTGGTTACAGAAGTAACTGACTTAAAGGACAACTTTGTTTTTTTTACAACAAGGGTTCATGTTTTAGATTGTAATTGGAGAAAAGAAGATGAGTGTTAAAATGTTTTCCTTTTACTTCTTTCTACCGTTTTAATTACCTTGATTTCAGTGGTTGGGGGCATGCGTGCAAGTGGCTAAATATGTATTTTTAGACACAATTAAGCCAGCGATTTCTTTACAGTAGCCCCCATAAGTCACCTCTGCCCATGAAAGATTGTGGTGCATCTTGGGAATGGGCTTATTGTGTCTAAAAAGACACAGTTAGCCACCTGCACGCATGCCCCAACAACTGAAATCAAAGTCATTAAAATGGCTAAAACGATAGAAAGGAGTAAATGAAAACATTTTAACACTCATCTTTTCTTTTCTCTAATTACAATCTAAAATGTGAACCCTTGTTGTAAAAAAAAAAAGTTGTCCTTTAATCACCTTGCAGTCGTCGACTAGTACCAATAGTGGCACATTCAATCAAAGGAACGCACGCATCTGTTACGATCTCTCCCAGGCATTCAGAAAGGACAGATGATGGTGTACAAGACTACAAGTCAGGGATGTGCTGGGCCCCTGATTCAGCCCGGGAAAAAAAGAGTTGGAGAGGCCCTCATTGCGTGCTATAGAGATTGCGCGCTATAGAGAGAGATCTCTCTCTATAGCGCTGCTGCTACTCAAAGATTTGCCATTTCAGATCATGACAAGTGACAAGCCAGTGAGACAATTACATGAGTTATATTTCGTCGTTGTCGGGTGGAAACCGTTTGTTTTGTATTTATCATTTTAAAAATGATTTAAACTAGTGAAAACAGCCGATCTACATGCACACAACGCCTCGCACCGCGAGGCGTTGTGTGCTTGTAGATCTGCTGTTTTCACTACTTTTGTGCGACGGCCTTGTATGGTGAAGCAGGGCTTTGCTTTGCGAAGAAATCTACAAATTTGAAACTTGCCCGACAGTGACGATTTACTTTGTTGGCCGCCCAGCCCCCAAAATGGACAACCGACATTTTATTTTATATTTTTTTCCTAATGGCCGGCCTGGCTCTTCTGGGAATGAACCGGCCGTTCGGGAGTTGTCCCGCTTTTCCCAATGGCCAGCACGTCCCTGCTACAAGTCCTTGTTATCCCTGCCGTTTGGAAGCAGCAGTAACTCATTCGACACAAATAGTAACGGAAAGAAAGTCATATGCTGTAGTTTGGGTTGCTTCTAGCCTAGTTTCATCTTCACAGAACCAGTCTTTGTGTTGCTCTAATGTGGTTTAGATTTCATTGTCTCATCAGACCACTCCTTTGCCTCTGCCTCCCAGTGCAACACTAACCCTGCCAATGCAAAAGCCACTGCCGCAAAAACCCTACTGTATGTACAGCAGTGTTTCTCAACCTTTTTTCTGCACGGGCACACTTTTCATGTTCCAAGAATCCATGGGCACACCAACATAATACGGGGATGTAAATAATATCGTCACTGTTGGGAAGAAACCTTGTATCTCCAAGTTTCAAATTTGTACGTTTCTTCGCAAAGTAAGGCCCTGCTTCATCATACAAGGCTGTCGCACAACAGTAGAGAAAACAGCAGATCTACAAGCACACAACGCCTCACGATGCGAGACACAACGCCTCGCGATGCGAGGCATTGTGTGCTTGCAGATCGGCTGTTTTCACTAGTTTAAATCATTTTTAAAATGATAAATACAATACTGGCTTTCAAGCAGTTTCAAGGGGCACACTTGACCCTTCTCAGGGGCATGCCAAAGGTCCCCAGGCACAAGTGGTTGAGAAACACTGATGTACAGTACAGTAGGGGGAAGAGAGTTGACGTTTCCATAGGGAAATCAGCTGTACGTGAAGGCTGTGTTGATGTTGATGTTGGTGGACATGGCGAATGTGTCTGCATTTGCATGATCGCCACATGACACCACTATGGGCTGTGTGTGAACTTGTCAGCTCTACACAATAACTCTTGGCCTGACACACACACACATGTTCTAGTTTGACTAATTATCGTGCTCACAAGTGCTTAGGAATTCATGCACATATATCATATTGTCGTCGTCGGGTGGAAACCTTGTATGTCCAAAACCGTTCGTTTCGTATTTATCATTGTAAAAATGATTTAAAATAGTGATAATAGCCTATCTGCAAGCACACAACGCCTCGCGTTGTGTGCTCGCGGTGCGAGGCGTTGTGTGCTTGTAGATCTGCTATTTTCACTAGTTTTGTGCAACAGCCTTGTATGATGAAGTAGGGCTTTCATTTACGAAAAAACGTAAAAATTTTAAACTTGGAGATACGAGGTTTCCGCCCGACATCGTGACGACATACCCTCGCCCTCGCAAACCAACACGTACGGCCTCAATATCCTTCACGCACACACGTACACACTCACACGCACACGCACACACACACACACACACACACACACACACACACACACACACACACACACACTTGAACTCGCTTTTTGTCTTCCCCCTGTAAGCCATTATCGTGTCATCATCATTGACTCCGAGTAAAAATAGAAAAAGACTCTCGGATCAATACCGAGAGCTGTCTAATGTTTTCCCCGAGAAAAACACCAGGAGCAGCCACATGGAAGAACAAGAGGAGTCTTGGCCCCAGCCAAAGGCCACCAAAACACTGTGTGTGGAATTGATCGCCAGGCCGCTGGCTCCTCCGTCGTCCTTTCTGCCAATGTGTCTGTATGAGAGATTGTATTTACTTACTGTAAAGGAACACTTCACCCATTTCCAACATTATCCTCACATAATTGGTCCTCGGCCATAGTCTCCCCGAAACCGAACTTTTCGTTGCCCACAAAACTGTGAAAAGTGATGACTTTTCATCACTTTTCATCACTAAACCATCGTTTTCTGGGGCCATTTTTAGCCCAATTAAGGAATGTTTTTTGTGCAAAACAAATGCTTGCAATGGATTCAGCATCACGACAAACCCCTAATTAGACCCCTCACGTCCTACTTAAATACCCAGGAGGTATTTTCCTCCTGTATAGAAAGTTGAAACCTAATTTGGCCGCTGTGGCGACCCCGAAGGTCGCAAACTGGGGCGCCCTAGCTAAATCATTAGAGCATGCCCTGGGCTACCTCTGTGCAAAATTTGGCGCTTTTAGACTGATTAGCGCGAAATTACCATTCTATCTCCCTAAGGCACCCGACTAAATATCCGAAACATAACATACTGTAGGCTATTCAAGGTTAACCTCCCCCTTCCATGTCACTGTCGCTGCCCTTATCAGTATCGCTGTCACTGTACTGAGAAACAACAACAACGACAGATGGCTAAATAGAACGTCAACAGAAAGAGAGAAAGCGTGAGACAGCACACTGTCTCAGATACTGTCTCGTATACCAGGACGGACAGACATGAGGATATGTATAAATTAAGAGAATGAGAGAGAGAGAGAGAGAGAGAGAGAGCAAGACAGGCGATGACTGAGTACAAACTGAGAATTGGTAGAGGGAGAGAGAGACGGTCAACAGAGGGAGAGAGAGAGGGAGCTACCCTAGAGATTACAGAGAGAGTAAACACTGACTGTCCTTCACCTCCTCGCCCTCCTCCCTTCCCTTCAAACAAACACGATGACATCAGCATCCACCGCCTCTCTCTTTCTCTTTTCAAAGCACAAACACTGTACACACATACATTACATACACACACACACACACACACACACACACACACACACACACACACACACACACACTATATATTTACATCACTTGTGGGGACATTACATAGACTTCCATTCATTTTTATGCAAGTCCTGTGGCCTTACCTTAACCTCTATCCCTAAACCTAACCCCTAACCCTAACCCTAAACCTAACCCTAACCGTTGTGGGGACCTACTATTTTGTCCCCACACTGTCAGAGGTCCGCTGCAGGTGACTGTGTGAACATGCGTTTAGTCCCCATAAGTATAGCTAGACAAACTCACACACACACACACACACACACACACACACACACACACACACACACACACACACACACACACACACACACACACACACACACACAGTGTGTGTGTAGTACACAACCTGCAAAACAAGTGAACATGGTTGACGACTCATCTTCCTGTTCAAATGGGTTCAAATTACGTTATAAAGCAGGAACCAAGGTTTCACTGCATAGTACCGTGAACGGCACAGAATGAAATGAGGAAATTACCGTGTTTTTTTTTGTTAGGACGGAAGTTAGGATCATTACAATCTTTAGTTGTGACATGATTTCGAGTCTTGTCATGTCATGCTTTCGCGATATGGTGGCATGTTCCTGTAACCATGTGTCATTATTACTCCATAAATATTCCATTACGGGCATCTGTTGCAAAACAATCCCGCTCTGACGCCATTGACACACCAGTGTTAGGGCAATCCTCCACCACAGAATAAAGCCTGGGTTGTACTTAATTGCACACAAGTGTCGCGCAACCAGGTATGAGTCAGGCATAATAACCACACAAACCCAATATACTGTACTTCCTTGACCATGGTCACCTAGGACAGTGTTTCTCAACCACTGTGCCTGGGGACCTTTGGTGTTCCCCTGAGAAGGCTCGAGTGTGCCTCTTGAAACTGCTTGAAAGCCAGTATTGTATTTATCATTTTAAAAATGATTTAAACTAGTGAAAACAGCAGATCTACAAGCACACAACGCCTCGCGGTGCGAGGCGTTGCGTGCTTGTAGATCTGCTGTTTTCACTACTGTTGTGCGACAGCCTTGTACGATGAAGCAGGGCTTTACTTTGAGAAGAAACGTACACATATGAAACTTGCAGATACAAGGTTTCTGCCCGACAGTGATGATATTTACACCCCCATATTATGTTGGTGTGCCCATGGATTCTTGGGACATGAAAAGTGTGCCCATGCAGAAAAAAAGTTGAGAAACACTGCCCTAGGACAGTGGTTCTCAACCTTTTTCATATCAAGGTCCATTATTTATTTGGCATTTGATCCACAAACCACCATTTGATGAGTTGTAGCCTCTCAGACCCCAAACTTGAAATGTTTTTATTGTTGGTTAAGATCTTTTCCACAATTCCATTTTGTATTGACTTTGGTACCATAAGAGAGATAACAGCAAAATAAAATATCAAAAAGATTTCTACATTCTCTAATTGTGTACACCTCTTGTAAATGAGGTAATGCGGGTGTTTAACAATAATTTAACTTTTGAGAGTGTAAAATTAAACCAACTCGAGAGAGTAGTTCAGTCCCAAATTGACTTTTTTTGCTATTGATTACTCATGCCATGGGGACTTGAGTTTAATAATATTTTTAGTTTTTTGTCACATTCCTAAGACAATAATTTGATTACAATGAATTTACCCCATTGATTCTGGACCGGAATCAATGGGTATACATTTACTATAATACATTTCTTGTGTTAGGAATGTGACAAATACAAATAAATATCATTGAACTCAAGTCTCTATGGCGTGATAGGGGCTTTTAAGCCGTGACATCATTTTGTAGGCAGAGGAGAATCTGCCCCCAGAGCATTTTCTGTCCCTCGCTATTTTCAACAGATCCGAGACAAAAATAACGACTAAAGTATAATTCTAACACTTTCCTTTCAACAACAAAGAGAAGAAAAATGTGTAAATAGTAAAAATAGTAAAAAGATTCACGGAAACTGGGGGCAGAAACTCTCCTCTGCCTACAAAATGATGTCATACTTAACAGCCAATTTGGGGGTGAACTACGATCTATAAGAATTCATTTGGTTACCAACTTTCCATCGTTTTGCTGGGGACCACCTGGAATCCCCTCAAGGGCCGTTGAAAACCACTGCTTTAAGGGGTCTGTTATGGCTGAGTGGTTAGACAGCCCACCTGCAAAGCCCAAGGTCCCAGGTTCGATTCCAGGCCTCAGGCAATGTGTTGAAGTGTCACAGAGAAAGACACTTAACCTAAACTGCTCCCCGAGTGCCACAACCAACGGCTGCTCACTTCTCCTCTCCTAGGATGGGTAACATTTAAAATGCAAGGGATATTCTTTTAATCTATGTGCAAATATAGAGTGGCAAATAACACCCCAAGGAATGGGGACCAAATTATTAAATGGTCCCCCCCTTTTTCTGCCGTTAAATGTTCACCTATCTTCGCTGAATATTCGCCTGTTATGATATGCCCAGCATAGGGACACCAGGAGGGTTTGTGTGGTTAATAATTTCCACACAGCCTGCTGCCAATTGCTAATCACACCGCTGTCTCTGTCACCCCCACAGCAATGAAATCTGGAGGCACCCAGCTGAAGCTAATTCTGACCTTCCAGAACTACGGACAGGCTCTGTTCAAACCCATGAAGTAAGTCGTCGTCCCTTCGAATAAGAATATTGTGTTTTGTGGTGAATATTACAGTGCCCCTGCTGAGCTACGGTGCATTTAAGTCTATTATTTAAGACTATTCGCTGCCTTATTTCTTGTGTACACTGCCAGTAGGCCAATGAAGTATTATTAGATTCATTATTTTCCCCAAAGATATTTTTTCTTTTTTTTTTAAACAAAAATTATCAAACATAGGTAAAGTATAGATTCTATACTTATAGTTTACCACATTTGTGTGTGAGTGTCTGTCTGTCACAGCGTGGTCGGCGTAACTCGAAAAGCACTTGACTGAACGGTCTCAAACTTGGCGCTTGTGTCTCATATGATCCTGAAGTGTGCAGTGCAACATGGCAATCCGGACGTTGTGTCATATTGAAGCAGATTTATGAGTTGATCAATGATTTGATTGATTGCTGTCTTTATTGACCATGAAGCAAAATCATATGTCACATTATACATACATATCGTCACTGCCGGGCAGAAACCTCGTATCTCCAACTTTCAAATTTGTAAATGTTTTCACAAAGTAAAGCACTGCTTCACCGCACAAGGCCATCGCACAAAAGTAGTGAAAACAGCCGATCTACAAGCACACAAGGTGTTGTGTGCTTGTAGATCGGCTGTTTTCACTAGTTTAAATCATTTTAAAAATGATAAATACAAAACAAACGGTTTTGGACATACAAGGTTTCCACCCAACAACAACGATATGTAACACACATCTCACCCACCGTTGCGGTCCATTGATGTTCACCGAGAAAAGACTCATGCTTATGTTCTGTTCTCTTCTAACTCCCTCCACAATAGTAGTTTTTGTTTTCTTACTCCCCTCTCCTCCCCGTCCTGTCATTATCACATGCCCATTGTCCTACACACTAATCTCCTCTCCTGTTATGTCAAATGCAAGTCCGCTGGCTCTGACGTCCAAGGTTAACTTCACCTCACACTGAAAACGGAGTAAAGCTGAGTGATAGCCTGATAGGGCACGTTATCTCTTGGTATTTATGCAGCAAGCATGCCTCGATAAGACACCTTTTGATTTTCAAAGCCATATTTGCACAATTCAACAAGGTGCCTCCGCGTTTCATGTCCATTCGTTTATTGAAATCAAGATTCAGTTAACCGCAAGTTAAAGGGGGAGTGATTTCACTTTGGTGAAAAAATGTAATTACGAATGTTTTAGTTATCTCGGTTTTGAGATTAAAACGTGTTAAACATGTTCTGTCAATCCTATTGGTAAAATCATCATATCACCCACCACTAGAGTTAACTAAATTGAACCAGAACTCCATTTCACTGAACTAAGTGTCGTTTTCACTCTTCCTTTAGACGTATTCAAAGTGGGTGACGGGACACCCTGGGGTGCCGCTACGGCACTCCAGGGGTGCCGCAAGATCATTTGGCAATATTTGGAATTTATTTGAACACTTAAACAAATATTTTGTATCATTTTAAACTTGAAGTACAGAGTTATTTTCAGTACATTTTGACCAAAATGGTAATTATCTAAATGTTTTCCTCGCGACATAATACCTAAAATATGCCACAAATATAAGGTACTGGGTGTGAAAATTATGAATTTCATGTAGGTAATATTATAATATAATGTAGGGGTGCCTCGGATAAAAAATATATTTATAGGGGTGCCCTCAGCCCAAAAAGTTTGGGAACCCCTGGTATAGGGTCATAGAAACCCTTATACAGTTCCTCTTCGCCCACCCCACTATTAATTCAATGATAGAGCTGCATTGGATAGGGAGGGGGAGCTCTGCATCCAAACTATTAGTAGCTATCCTCCGGTTTCTAGACGTCTTGTGACTCACTGTCAGTTCAATAGAGGCACCTCAGGGCCAGATTAACCCTTTGTGGTGCCCTAGCTACAACTCTGTGGCCCCCAGGACTGATTTGCTGTCACCGGTGTAGCCCCTGGACAGTATTTTCGGCGCCGTTACTGCAATAGTCCGGTCTTTCTATCTTTTCTTTCCAGGCGTTTGGTGCCCCCCGCCCCCTTCCCGCGAGCTTGGTGCCCTGGTCCGCAGCCCCTATAAATAGGGCTGTCACGATTATGACATTTTACATGGCGATTAATTGTTGCTCAAATAATTGCAATTAGCGATTTAATTGTTTTTTGTCGTTGACAATACATTTCTGTTTGGCTTGTAGAATTTGAATTGCACATGGCAGATATGAACCATAACCTAAATATAAGGACATATTTGACAACTTTACACTTTAAAAAGAACATTGATGGTGTAAATAGCCGATCTACAAGCTCACAAGGTGAGCTTGTAGATCTGCTATTTCCACTATTTTTTAAATGTTTCAACATATATATAAACATTTTTCAACATGTAAACGATTGTGACGACTAATACAAAATAATTGCGATCATGTCAAATAATTGCGATTAGACGATGATGCAATAATTGTGACAGCTCCTACCCCTAAAGCCTGCGCATTAAGCCGGGTCTGTGCACTTATTGTTTGATATAATGACTAATACTATTATTGCCTGCTGCCGCAAAACAACACCTAGATCTCAGTTAATACCTGAAAGGAAAAAAACAAACAAATAGGTTTTGGTGTGTCTGACCACTTTAAGATGCAAGCGTCTGAAACGAGACAAGCCACAGCGTATCGTTTGTGACTCACACGAAGAAAGCCACCACAGAGGTAATGCAACGCTCTCCCCCTCTGCTCTACCCTAAGCTACGTGCTCTCACCCTTGTAACACACCTGGGCTTACCGCGTACAAAAGATGAGTCTGACTGTCTGAGTAATGGTTTAACCCTGCAAGGACCGAATTAATTTCTACTGGCCAAAAAAAAAAAAAAAATCAGATTGTGTTGTTATATGAGATACTTAAATGGTTTCCTGTGGAAATAAGCTTAGTCTTTTCTAGGATCTCCTTTTAGTAGACCTTCTACCAGTGAACTGTAACGTCATGAAACTGTACCTTTTCCTAAGCAAACTCCTAATAAAGTCTTCAATCAATCAATCAATCAATCAATCAATCAATCAATCAATCAATCAAAGGAGTCCTAATCAGAGGAAAATGTAATGTTCTTTTTGTAAGGTTTTATAGCCATAACTCATGAATCATAAATCATGCTCTAATTTACACTTTGGGGATATTTTTCACGATAACATATTTACATGTTCTAGACATTCTAATGATCACCAAAAAAAAATATTACAGGCATTTTTACTTATGTTTTTGTGAGGAATAATAGCTTCAGTGAAAAAGTCAGATGTTGTCGGTCCAGACTCTGGACTCCTCCAGAGATCTTGAAGTTTGTGTGAATGTCAGCCTCTGTTGGGGGGGGTATTCATATGCAAATATCGTGGCCAATGGCATTGTAATACTAAACGATAGGATCCAATGGTGATGTCAATGTGAAAAAAGAACAGGAAAACTAATTATTTAAACTCTGTTTTTGATAAAATGAAAAATGTGTCCAAAAAGTGACAGTGGGCCTTGCAGGGTTAAAAAAAAACAGAAATCTGCCTCACCAGTGGATACGGCGGAGCACTCAACTAACCGACGCCCGCCTTTATCCAGGTTGTCATATTTAGACGATAAGACGCCCCGAGAGGCGCGCGGCGCTCATTGTGCCTTAATCCCCCCTGCCGTTTCGATTGGTGGATTTAAATGTCACTCATCCATTGTTAGGTTGAGGGTAATTTAATTGCGGGTTAATGGCTTTTTTCCCTGCCGCACGGGTTGTTGTCTGGTCCCCCCCCCTCCCAACACGCGTGTGAGAGCATGGAGAGCAGGGTTAAGCCTTTAGGATGATGATAGGCGGGCGAGGTTACTGGGCGGGGAAGGCGAAAAACCGCCGTTCAGAGGCTGTCGTAATTACTCCCCCCCAGTCACGCCGTGTTAAGTCAGGGTAGACACAACAGGCCTGAAATCATCCTGACAGGTCAGGATGGGGAGAGGAGAGGAGAGGAGGAGATGGAGGTGAGGTGAGGGGATGGAGGATCAGGGGTGTCACAAGGTGGGGGGAGTGGGGGGGGGAGTGGGACTGAGTTACGAGGGCCCAAGGTGGAGGGGGGGCCTTCATTATTTTATACTTTAGCTATTGAAAAATAGCAGATCTACAAGGTCCTCGGTGCCGCGCTGCGAGCTTGTAGATCTGCTATTTTTGAAAAATCGTGAAAATGTGTGGACATTTTTAAATATATGTATTTAAGCGAACATTTTTTGTAACTTGAATTTAGCTTCTGGGGTGGTCCCTGGAACTAAATATTTTGAGATGGGGTTCCGTGGGCCAAATGCATGTCATTTTGGGGGTCCTTCGCATGAAAACGTTTGAGCACCACTGACATATAAACATAGGGTTTTCAAAAAAAAAAACCTTAGAAGGACTTGAAATATTCAAAGACTTGCACACATTTTCACGATTTTTCAAAAATAGCAGATCTGCAAGCTCGCAGCGCAGCACTCGGTGCCGCGCTGTGAGCTTGTATATCTGCTGTTTTTCAATAGCTAAAGCACAAAATAGGAGTGGATCCTTGCACCCAGGGCCCAGGATTTGGTGCGACACCCCTGCAGATGATAAAAGAGAGAAAGTGAAGATGAAGGAAGAGGGAGGAGGGGTGAATTGAGGGTACTAGGCCTGCACACTTAATTGCAAAAGAATCAATCAAAGTCTCGGTATTGACTGCTGCAATTTCCTAATTGCCTGAGGCTGGGAGTTTTTTCCTTTTCTTCTCCTTTTAATCCAAGGGTAAGGTTTTCCACATGTGGTATTGTAGTATGTGTGTGTAGAGACCCCAGCCTATACATCAAACAACGCTTCATAGAAGAAACGTATATCTTGAGTTTCATCACAACCCCCAAAAAAGTTGACTTGGTAGGTGAGAAAGGTCAATGAGGAAGGTGTATGTCGGAAATAGGGATGGGACAATAAGCGATATTATCGTTTATCGCGATAAAAAACACTTGCGATAATCGTATCGTGGGGATTTAATTTATCGTGATATCGGCCACCGTCATGCACTGGGATCAATTCACCTTTTATTTGCCGAGCTGCATATCCGGTACCATTTAAACTAGGGGTGTAACGATATGGTAACTGTATCGAAATATCGTTTTTAACTTAAAAAACCGAAGTATATCGAGATGAAAACAGCTAAAATCGAATCGTATCGTTTTATTTTGTATCGTATCGAATCGGCAGTGCAAAGAATCGATTGTATCGAAACTACCTACTTGGGCATTGTATTTAGCAGAAAAGGAGGGGTTAATTACGTTTCCTTTCAATATAGCTCCCCTGGTCTATCGATAAATGTGTGTAATCTCTGGGTTCATGTCAAGGTGCAGGTTTGTCAATATACAATGTCCATGTATTTGGCAGATAATCACCGTGTTTACTTATTTATATCCATAATAATACACGTTTCCCTTAAAAACCTGCACTATCCACACCTTTCACACAGATTTAATGTCTTTGCTAAATAGTTACTATATCGATTTTAAATCATTGAATCGAATCGGATCGTATCTCCATGAATGAGCCAATATCGTCCATGTATCGTATCGTCAACCATGTATCGTGATATGTATCGAATCGCTATTAAAATGTATCGTTACACCCCTAATTTAAACCCTCTATTGGTAAAACACAATTATAATATACATACATACACAGCCGATCTGCAAGCACACAACGACTTGCGGCGCGAGGCGTTGTGTGCTTGCAGATCGGCTGTTTTCACTAGTTTAAAGTTTTAAGTTTTTTAAAATGATAAATCCAAAACGAACGCTTTTGGACGTACAAGGTTTCCACCCGACAACGACGATAAGATAATTGACACCGGGTGAAAAAAGAAGTGGGTTACGAAAATTGTGTAATCAAATATTTTGAGAAAAAGAAAAAGAGATGAGGTGAAGACATGGAGAAGCTGCACGTGTGAATACTGTCAGTGCCCGTGGATTATCTCAGCATTCAGCCCGCTATGTCGGACCCAGAGTGAATCTCAAAATGTCATAATTTGTGGAAAACCCCACAGTGACATAGCTGGACACGAGGCTTCCGCGGCTCAGATGTTTCCGCTAATCCTCATGTGGGGATAGTTCAAGAAGGATCACGTCTTGGATAGTGGATATACCCTTACATTTTTACCCAGCCCCATGCCCGGGATCCATGTACGAGGGATGGGACGATACGCGATATTATCGTTTATGGTGATAAAAAACACTCACGATAATCGTATCGTGGAGATTTAATTTATCGTGATATCGTCCTCCATCATGCACTGGGGATCAATTTAGCTTTTATTTGCCGAGCTGCATATCCGGTACCACTTAAACCCTCTGTAATTGAGAAAAGGTACTTATAATATACCTACTTTTTTTTACTCTCTATCAAATGTCTTTGCTAAAAAATAGCCGAGCTTGTAGAACTGCTATTTTTTGGCAAACGTTCCACCCCGGGATAATGGATTTTGATTATCGCGATAATATCGTAAATCACGATTTATTTTGTCACAATAATCGTGATATGAAATGTTCATATCGTCCCATCTCTAGCATGTACAGCACTCTCAGGAAGGCAGTGCAGGGTGGGCATGTGTAGAGCAGGGGTCTTCAACGTTCTCGCGGCTGAGTTACCAGGGCCCAAGGTGGAGGGGCCCTAGTAACAATAGCAGATATACAAGTTCACAGCGAGGCTGAGCGAGCTTGTAGATCTGCTATTTTTGAGAAGTCGTGAAAATGTGTGCAACTCTTTGAATATATGTATTTTTTAAGAGAACGTTTGTAACTCAAATTTTGCTTCTGGGGGGTCCCTGGAACTAAATATTTTGACATGAGGGTCTGTGGACAAATACATATGATTTTGGGGCTCCTTGACATGATAAAGTTTGAGCACCACTGACATAGAAACATAGGTTTTTCAAAAAACCTTCAAAGACTTGCACACATTTTCACGTTTTTTCAAAAATAGCAGATCTACAAGCTCGCAGCGCGGCACTCGGTGCCGCGCTGTGAGCTTGTATATCTGCTATTTTTCAATAGTTAAAGCACAAAATAACGCAGTGAATCCTTGTACCCAGGGCCCAGAATTTGGTGCCACACCGCTGCTCACTCTTTTCCCCTCTCTCTCTCTCTCTCTCTCTCTCTGGCTGTCTCACTCTCTCTCTCTCTCTCTCTCTGGCTGTCTCACTCTCTCTCTCTCTCTCTCTCTCTGGCTGTCTCACTCTCTCTCTCTCTCTCTCTCTGGCTGTCTCACTCTCTCTCTCTCTCTCTCTCTCTGGCTGTCTCACTATCACTATTTCGACTCTCTTTTCTCTGAGTGTGTCACTTTCTCTCTCTCTCTCGCTCGGCTCTGTGTTTCTCACTCTCTGCTGAATGGCACAGCTGCAGAAATCCAATAGCGCTGTATCGATCCTTTCTGCCGTCCTGCTTCTCCTCTTCTTCCACTCCTCGCTTTTCTTTTGTGGAGAAAGAGAGCGCCAGGGAGAGAGAGAGAGAAAGAGAGAAGTGATGATGACAGACAGGGGTGTCGCACCGAATTCTGGGCCCTGGGTTACAAGGATTCACTCACATTTTGTGCTTTAACTATTGAAAAATAGCAGCTCTACAAGCTCACAGCGCGGCACCGAGTGCCGCGCTGCGAGCTTGTAGAGCTGCTATTTTTGAAAAATCGTGGAAATTTGTACAGAGTGTGAATGTTTCAAATCCTTCTAAGGTTTTTTGAAAAAACCTATGTTTCTATGTCAGTGGTCTTCAAACCTTTTCATGTGAAGGACCCCAAATTGATATGTATTTGGCCAAGGACCCCCATCTCAAAATATTTAGTTCCACGGACCCCCCAGAAGCAAAATTTGAGTTACAAATGTTCGCTTAAAAAGTACATATATTCAAAGATTTGCACACATTTTCACGACTTTTCAAAAATAGCAGATCTACAAGCTCGCAGCGCGGCACTCGGTGCCGCGCTGTGAGCTTGTATATCTGCTATTTTTCAATACCTAAAAGCGTAAAATAATGAAGGCCCCTCCACCTTGGGCCCTGGTAACTCAGTCCCGCTCCCCCCCCCTCAGTCATCCAGCTACATGCTGTATGCGGAGCGGGGTCAGACGTTGGGTTTATTGGCACAGTAGCAAGGGGCGGGTGGAAAATATGTTCATAAGTTGTTGAATTATGGATAATGAATTATTCACAAGGCTGTGTACAGCATAGGGCAAATGGGATGTGTGAGCTGAAGGACCATACCGGCATCAACACAACAGCTTTGGCCGTACAGTATCTCGTACCGTACATCTAGTAGTAGTTCTCAAACATTTTCATGCCACGGACCCCCAGTTGAAGAGATTTTGTGACAGGGACCCCGATAAGGGAAGATTTGTCAACGTGTATCAAAATATTTTTCGAAATTAGCTAGTGGATCGGCTAATTTCGAATAGCTAAAAAAAGAATATAGGAGCTTAAATGTTTCAACTATATCTCATTTTGCTGGGGACCCCCTGGAACCCTCAAGGGCCCCTGGGGGTCCCTGGACCCCATTTTAAGAATCACTATTCCTGTTAATGCCTTTGTTTTTAGATTCATCTGTTCATATGTGCATGTTTGAAGTGAGCGGTGGATGTGAGCAGTTCATTTAGTTAATCTATACCCTGTGTGTGTGTGTGTGTGAGAGAGGAATGTGTGCGCGTGTTTGTGTGTGTGCGTGGCCGTGTGTGTGTAGCAGTTAATTCCAGGGTCGCCTGTGTGTGTGTGTGTGTGTGTGTGTGTGTGTGTGTGTGTGTGTGTGTGTGTGTGTGTGTGTGTGTGTGTGTGTGTGTGTGTGTGTGTGTGTGTGTGTGTGTGTGTGTGTGTGTGTGTGTGTGTGTGTGTGTGTGTGTGTGTGTGACTCAACAGCGCCACTTGGTCATCAGCGGTATTGCAGCTCATGCTATAAAGTAACAGACATACATACATACATACGGACGCAGTCAAGTATAGGAAACGGTGTGACCACCGCTCAAAAATATTTGTAAAATTATTTGGGTAAACATCATTGCACGCTTAATCAGTTTCTTTTTTTTTCAGTTTTTACTACATGTTTCAAAAACAATCGGCACTTTCGTCCCGTAATGTTGCGTACATTGTGTGAGTCACAGTGAATGTGCTAAACACGCCAGTCCTTTAAACCTGCTCTTAACACAAGCCTTTTTCCAGACCAGCCCTGTGTTGGGTAAAGACAGGGCTTTATGAGAGCGGATAACCTTTATGAGGTAACACTTTGGGAATATACAAGCTTCCCAGCCCTTGTGTGGATAGACGCAGTGTTTCTCAAACGTTCAAAGTTCAAGGTCTCCCCTTAACTCTTCCCACGCTTTGAACGTTCACGTTCGCCCGATTGCGCAAGACCTTACCGCCAATACGGCGCTCGTTCGGTTCGTTCGTCTGATGACTGTAAGCTGATGAGGGGTCGCGCGGCCGTCTACTGTAAACACATTTTCCGCGGTGATGGTGTAAAAAATCCATTATGCGTTAGATCAACGGAGAACAATTCACTTCCTTGTTGATTTCCTCTGGCTGTAAGGCTCTGGGGCCAGTGACTGGTCTTCTTCTTCTTCAACACATAACAGGCAAATTCACATTCATTCTCGCATGACGCCGCCCTCTGCTGCCTGGCAGACCAAAGTGCACTATTGCACAACCAAAAAAAATAAAAATAAATAAATAAATGTCTGTCTGTCTATCTACTATAACGTCGCAAAGGTAAGCCGCTTTTTGATGGCGCCAGACCCAATAAATAAATAAATGATCTGGCAGTAGGAGAGTTAAAGACCCAATGAAATGACTATTTGGGGTATTTTATTTTGAAGTTTCAGTTTGAAAAGGAAGCCTGTGTGTTTCTGAACCAATCCGAGGGGACCAGCCCTTCAGGCGATGGGATTTAAAGTCTGAGTAATGGGAGTAATGGGAGCCAGCAATGGGAAACAAACATCTATGTCATCACTTTTTGAATTTCTGTTCACAGGAAGTAATTAAGAATGGCCTATTTAGGGACCTTTGATATAAATATACACAAAAATTGTTTATTTTCATTTTTTTTGGCATCTAGTGTTAGGTATGGCCACATTATCACTACAGATATGCTCTAAAAGTGTGAAAAACATGTTTTTGATTTCACCCCGTCTTTAAAGACATTGTACCGTGATTTTATGGTGTCATTATATCGGTGTGTTTGAATTGGGCCTTTTGACTCGGAGGCTTTCAGCTTTCAGGAAGTAACCAAAAATACACAGGGAACACATACGTGCATATTATAACCACACGTGGGGGTCTATTAGAGTAATGTTAACTCCATAGACACATACAAAACAAAAGTACAAAAGTATGGCACCACCATCTTTAACTCTTACAGTGTACAAATGGAACCAAATGCCATTTGTACACGGTCAGAGAGAGTTACAGACTTGTATGGGTCAATTTAGACCCATCGTTTGCTGGCTGCTCTGCAGCTTAACCTACCGACCTTCATATGAAATAACAAATCACACTCGTGTGAACTGAGCGGTGGTGTGTGTGTGTGTGTGTGTGTGTGTGTGTGTGTGTGTGTGTGTGTGTGTGTGTGTGTGTGTGCGTGTGCGTGCGTGCGTGTGTGTGTGCAACAGCGCCCCTCCCTTAACATGTGTGGTCAGAAAAGGTTACTGCAGGCTACAGACCCGGAGACAGACAGACAGACATACAGACAGACAGACAGACAGACAGACAGACAGACAGACAGACAGACAGACCCACACACACGGCCACGTATAGGAGCGTTGTGACCACCGCTCAAAAAAGATCTTTAAGGACTATTCCATGAGTGCGGGTGTTCTCTTTTGAGAAAGGAACCCACAAGTCCTGTTGAGAACCACTGGGAGAGAGAGACCAAACCAGCACTACAGTCTGTCTAACGCGCCACAACAAAGTGTCGTTAGGGCTGTCACGATTATGACATTTTACATGACGATTATTTGTCACTCAAATAATTGCGATTAACGATTTAATTGTGTCTTTGTCGTTGACAATGACATTTCTGTTTGGCTTTGAGGCTTTGAAGTTGCACATGGTAGATATGACACATAACCTAAATATACAAAGAAATGACTGACAGATTTGACAACCTTATACTTAAAAAAGAACTTTGATAGTGGAAATAGCCGATCTACAAACTCACAACGCGTCGCGATGCGACGCGTTGTGAGCTTGTAGATCTGCTATTTCCACTATTTTTTACATTAAAAAAATATATATGAACATTTTTGGAGCTGTGTGGAGCTCCCTATACGTGGCCGTGTGTGTGGGTCTGTCTGTCTGTCTGTCTGTTTGTCTGTTTGTCTGTCTGTCTCCGGGTATGTAGCCTGCAGTAACCTTTTCTGGCCAGGGAGGGGCGCTGTTGCGCGCACACACACACACACACACACACACACACACACACACACACACACACACACACACACACACACACACACACACACACACACAGCTCCACTTCGAACAGAGGTTCGATTTTCAACATGGAAACGATTATGACTATTATGAAAAATAATCGCGATTATGTCAAATAATCGCGATTAGACGATTATGTAATAATTGTGATAGCCCAAAGTGTCGTTCAATTGTGGGTGAGGTTTAGGTGACTCAGCCTGATTATGATGTCTTCGTCATCTCCGCTGCAACCTCAACCTATTGCTTGGTTGAGTTCTGAAATCGGGCCTTTGTCTGGTGCTGTGGTAACAGTCTCTGCTTTGAATCATCACGGGTACTAATGTTCACCTCAAATGCTCATCATTGTGTAGAAGCATGCATGTAGAGTTCCAATTGTAGCTTCTTCAGATGATATTTAAGCCACATTTTAATTGTAGAGGTTTAAGAAGTGCATAGGAAAATGCTTCTTGGTGACTCACAGCCATATACTGTAGGTTTCCTTTATTTTGGCACTGAACAGCGTGTTTGTTTGCGTCGCAGATGTACTATATTTTGAAGTTCAAGGCTTGGCTTTGAAACCTGGGTATCTTGGTTCGGGTAACGGCGCATATGCTATGCTGACTGAAACGCTGGCTGTTTTGCTGTCTCAGTTTGTCTGTCTGTCTCACCATTTCAGTCAGCCTCTTTTATTTCACTCTCCTTCACCCTTATCCTCCCTCCCTCCCCCCTCTGTATCTTTGTCTGGTTCTTTTCCCCCCCCTCACAGTTCACATCTGCCCGTCTGTCTGGTGTCGTTATCCGGCCTTGTGTTGGTGTGAACGTCATACTGTATATCGTCACTGTCGGGCAGAAACCTCGTATCTCCACGTTTCAAATGTGTGAGTTTTTTCACGAAGTAAAGCCCCGCTTCATCCTAGCATATATGTAGTGAAAACAGCAGATCTACAAGCACACAACGCCTCGCACCGCGAGGCGTTGTGTGCTTGTAGATCTGCTGTTTTAACTAGTTAAGTACATTTTTTTGATGATAAATACAAAACGAACGGTTTTGGACGTTTCCATCCGACAACGACGATATGTGCATTGAAATGAGTCTGGAAGCAGGGGCGTCACAAGGGGGGGGGGGGGGGGGGGGGTCGTGGGACTGAGTTACTACTACTAGGGCCCAAGTTGGAGGGGCCTTAATTATTTTTATACTTTAGCTATTGAAAAATAGCCAAAGAGTGCCGTGGTGCGAGCTTGTAGATCTGCTATTTTTTTTAAAGTTGTTAAAGTGTGTGCAAATCTTTGAATATCATGTATTTTTTTAAGCGAACATTTGTATCTCAAATTTTGCTTCTGTCCCTGGAACTAAATATCTTGAGATGGGGGTCCGTGGCCAAATACATATCATTTTGGGGGTCCTTGACATGAAAAGGTTTGAGCGCCACTGAAACATAGGTTTTTAAAAAAAAAACCTTAGAGGGACTTGAAATATTCAAAAACAGCAGATCTACAAGCTCGCAGTGAGCTTGTACATCTGCTATTTTTCAATAAAGCACAAAATAACGTGTAATAATGCGCTCCCGGTCTAAATGGGTTAAACCCCCTCCCCCTGTGAAGAACAGTCATGGGGGGCCCGCGGTGAATCCTTGTACCCAGGGCCCAGAATTTGGTGCGACACCCCTGTCTGGAAGCACACAGAAAGAGAGAGGGAGAGAAGCCATTAGCTGATGAGTGGAGTCTGGGAGGATTGGATTGATGAGCGATATAACAGCCTTCCGCTTCCTCTCTCTCGCTCCTTCCTAATTGTATCGCTTGTCAGTCAGAGGGCCGATGGCTGAGTCACGCGGAAACATCAATCCGAATGTGCCCTCCGTGTGAGTTATCTGCTATTGTCTCCTCCCCTCCTCTCTCTCTCTCTCTCTCTCTCTCTCTCTCTCTCTCTCTCTCTCTCTCTCTCTCTCTCTCTCTCTCTCTCTCTCTCGGCTGAACAGAATCTATATCCGGCCGCGCACGAGTTGGGGGGTCCCTTGAGTACCGGCTTGATTGACACATCTGGGCGGCGAGAGACGAACGGCAAATAATGTCGCCTCGTTTGTGTCGATAATGCGGTGACAGCTGCACAAATAACAAGCCCCGGGGAAAACACACACGCCTCGCATTAAACGTGGAAAATGTAACGGGGTGAATTTGCGGCGTACGGCGGCTCCCGCCGTTCCATAATTTCGTCGTTGTCGGGTGAAAACCTTGTATGTCCAAAACCGTTCGTTTTGCATTTATCATTTTAAAAATGATTTAAACTAGTGAAAACAGCCGATCTACAAGCACACAACGCCTCGCACCGCGAGGCGTTGTGTGCTTGTAGATCTGCTGTTTTCACTAGTTTTGTGCGACGGCCTTGTATGATGAAGCAGGGCTTTACTTTGCGAAATAACGTACACATTTGAAACTTGGAGATACGAGGTTTCCGGCCGACAACGGCGATTTGCCTTTACGCCACCACATCGGTCCTGGGAGGTGATGCGAGTGAGTGAGGAAAGTTTGTGTGAAAAGGGCAGGGCATGACTGAACAAAAAGAAGAAAAAAACAACAACTATAAAACAATCCCATTATCTTTGCTTATGGCGGCACGGATTGTCCCCGAGTGGTAGAGAGATGGAACAAAAGGGAAATAGATGAATAGGGGAGGACAATGGGCGCGATTGTCTGTGCGCTCGTCTGTTGTCAAAGCTCGGGGAGATGAGGATGTCAAGCAAATATAACTTCTCGGTGGACGACCTTGCTCTGTGCCGCGCTCTCTCGCGCTCTCTCTCTCTCGCTCTGTTACCCATTGTTCCATTTATGTGTGTTTTGGATGTGTTGTTGTTTGTTTGTGTGTGTGCGTGTGCTTGTGTTAATTTGTACATGTATGGACTATGGGGGAGCAAGCAGTCTGTTTGCGCACGCATGCATCTGCATATCATCACTGTCGGGCAGAATACCTGGTATCTCCATGTTTCAAATCTGTACGTTTTTTTAAATAAAGTAAAGCCCTGCTTCATCATACAAGGCTTTTGCACAAGACTAGTGAACATAGCAGACCTACAATCTGCGATACGAGGCGCTGTGCGCTTGTAGATCGTCTATTTCCACTATCTTAAATCATTTAAAAAAACGATGAACGGTTTTGGCCATACAAGGTTTCCAACCGACAACGATGGTACAGTATGTGTGTGTGCGGATGTACACGTGTGTAATTGTGTGTATATGGGCGCACTACTTGCGCGCTGTGCCCGTTTATTGTGCAATGTCGCATTCACAAGGTCCTCTGTGCCTGTGCGTTGACTTTGAGTCAGGAAATAAAAGATGTGAATGGCTCCAGGACAAGTCATTCAGAGCACAAATGATGAGTGCAGTGCATGCCCGTTTGGAAAGAAAAGAGGAAACGCGGGCAGCCGGGCACAGTGCAAAACGCAGCAACATAATGGGGGGGCTTGGGGGCGGCAGTGCTGTTGCAAAGTACCCCTCAAACCAAAACCAATAAATATGCTCAGAAGTGGAATAACACTCTCTGTGTGCATTTGTGCACATCAGGCACGTGCACACGTAGACATGAAAGGGGGGCTTGAGCCCCTGCCCTTTTATCCGTCTGTAAAAAAAGTGCCCTCTCCAGACCGTGAGTGCAGTTTTTACTATGGTGAAAGAAATGCAAATGCCCTCTTTCCATGCCATGCAATTCCCTTCAAGATAATTGCCTTGTCCAAACTCTCCTGAACTTGAATGCAGCATCTTATGTTGAAAGAATTTCCCTCACCTGTGTAGAAATCCATGCCATTAACGCCACATCTCCAGTATTGCATAACAGAATATTCTACATTTGACCATGGAAACAAAGCATTCACAGAGTCCAACAGCAAAGAGAGAAGTCTACACAACGAGAGAATGTAGAAGAATTGTTATTTTGATCGTCATTTTTGCCTGTCATCTTTCCACATCAATACAGCATGGAAATCTTCAAAATCTTTATCCAACAATAACCAGTAAGACTCCCTAATCGGGAGATAAGCGACTGTCAGGTCGCATACACAAACCTTGGGAGGCAATGATAGCCAATCAGGAAGGAATATGGGAAATGGGACAGATCCATGTTGATGACTTTAGAGATACTGTGTACCGCTTTGCGTGATTTTAGGACAAAATCTGTAGGGAGCAGTGTCCAAAAATGTGTTTTGCAAGAATTGGCCTCATGGTGGCGCTAAATGGGACAGATGCATGTTGATGACATGACTGTAGACATACTGTGTACCGCAACAGCATATTGTCGTTGTCGGGTGGAAACCTTGTATCTCCAAGTTTCAAATTTGTACGTTCTTTCGCAAAGTAAAGCCCTGCTCATCATACAAGGCCGTCGCACAAAAGTAGTGAAAACAGCAGATCTACAAGCACACAACGCGGCGTTGTGTGCTTGTAGATCGGCTGTTTTCACTAGTTTAAATCATTATTAAAATGATAAATGCAAAACAAACGTTTTGGACATACAAGGTTTTCACCCGACAACGACGATATATATCTTCAAAATCTTCATCCAACGATAACAGAATATTCTATATATTTTAGGTCTGAGAGGCTACATCTCATCAACATCAAATGGTGGTCCGTGGCTACAAATGCCGAATAAATAACGTGGTTTTGATGTGAAAAGGGTTGAAAACCACTGATTTAGACAGCTTGAGAGACGGTTTCCCGTCCGGGAATCGATCCGTGGACGTTGTGTTCATGTGGTCGGGGCGCCCTGCTAACCGCTCGCTTTACCACCGCTTTGCCCCCTAAGAATATTGTTTTCAGAATATTATTAGCGCTCGTCAAACACCGCGATCGCAGTGAATGAAGCTCTCTGTTCGGCTGTGTGACTCGGTTCATTTATTAGCGGAGGAGAACACGTGAATAATTGATCAGTCGTTAAAGGCACGGGGAGATCATATGATTCCGCCGCAGCACTTTAGAGCCCAGCGCGCCCGGCCGCCAAAAATTCCCTTCTCAAGATTTGGAACTATTTCTCTTTGTGTAATAATTGCCTCCCTGGGGTATTGTTCGATTCAGTGGAGTTTGTAGAGAAACATTAATTAATTTAAAACAATGTTGTTAGAGGCGAAATTAGAAGGAAAAAAAATGGATGTACTGTATGTGCACACAGCCATGCATGTACATCGTCAATGTCGCACAGAAACCTCGTATCTCCAAGTTTCAAATGTGTTTTTTTCGTAAAGCAAAGCCCTGCTTCATCATACAAGACCGTCGCACAAAACTAGTGAAAATAGAAGATCTACATGCACACTGCACGAGGTGTTGTGTGCATGTAGATCTGCTATTTTCACTATTTAAAATCATTACAAAAAAAAGATAAATAGAAAACTGACGGTTTTGGACATACGAGGTTTCCACCCGATAGTGACGAAATGTTGAATTGTAACGCACGCACGGGCACGGGCACGCGCACTCACACATGCACCCACACATACTGTACACACCCACATCGAGGCGTGCACTGCACACACACATACAGTGCGCCCACTCCGTCCTTTGACAGTCACACCATACATACAGTACATGAAGGGCACAGTGGTCCAACACATGTTTTTCAGTGTGCAGTGAGCCACGCTGATGCACATGGTCATGTTGAGCCCCAAGGCACCGTCATCTGACCCCGTTACTGCCACGCGTCTCTGCGGAGACTCTCTGTGGCGGGGCTGCTGGCATCGTATACTGCACACCACTGTTTCTAGAATGGGGGGGAGGGGGTGCAGTATGTGAGAGGGTACGGGAGAGTGTTTTTTGCAGGTCTTTCAGTCCGAGTGTATCAAAAAAGCAACCGGGTTAAAGCAGTGGAAGTTTGTGATTGGTTGCGCGGAGGTGACGAAAGTAGTATACACCTTAAACCTAACCTTAACCCTAACCCTAACCTCAGTAAAACTAACGCAGGTGAAATGCTGCCAACGTTGACGAATGCTAACCTGGTGAATGTTAAACTGGTCGGACCAACGGTGCTTAACCCAGTTGCTTTTTTGATACACTCAGACTGAAAGACCTGCAAAAAATACTCTCCCGAGAGGGTACTACAGGTGGCATGTACAGTTTAGCTAGTGCTAGGGCAACCGACTTTATTCCATGTTTCCATCTTTCCGGATAAACTTTATTTTGCCGCGCTACTCCTCCCACAGTTGTGGTGGCACGCACTTGGGCCGTATGCCAAATCGGCCCGGCTTCATCGGGGCTCGTCTGCGAAGTACATAATCTAAGCTTTCATATGATTTATCATTTGTTGAAATTGGAACATATTTGAAGAGGTTATGGACATTTTAAACGTGTTGCACCATAAAACCCAAAGCTTTTAAAAGGCCTTTTGAATACTAGAAACATTTTGACACCTCCGGCTAGACAGAAATTGGTGTGACAATGGGAGGGACAATAGGTACTTAACTACACCCCTAATCACTCCCCCAACGCTAAAACACCCCCACAAGTTAGCTGTCAACGACCTAAATTTAGTTAAACTAAATAAACTAAGTACATATTATGGGCATTCCTAGATATGGGCTTAATATTGATGCCATCTGGGAGCACCATATTTGTATTTTAATGATAAAACTTTGACAAACTTTATGTGAATGTGCTCAACTGATCCAACTGATTTAACTAAATTATAAACATTATTGGGCCAGTTTAACCACTTTCTGGCGTCCATATTTTGTGCTTGTAATTATTCTCAAAAAGCTTATTGCCTACTGTATATATGTTTCTTAATTTTTTGGCATTTTTTGTCAATCCTGAAAGCCTTTGCCGCATATCACTCCACACCTCCCGGTTTCCTGTCTATCTACTGTACTATCAAAAAAGGCAAAAAGCCCCAAAAATATAAGAAGAAAGACACTAGCAGCTCATTTTATGCCACCTGCGAACACAATATCACAGATGGTTTGATGTTTTATGGCACACGGGGAGCTTCAGGACTGTTGGAATAAAACAACAAAGGAAGACCAATGTGATGCTAAAAGCTATGAAGATATTATGGAACCCACTCTGTTGGACAGGATGATTGCAGGCATGAAAGCAAAGCACGTCCGAGCCTCCTTTCAAACTCTTTGCTTGCAACGTAGTTGCAGTTCTGTGGATAGGATGAGATGTTTTTTTGAAGTATTCAGTTCCTGATGAATTTTGGTAGTGCTGAATCCACTTATTGTGTGCTTTTGGTGCAGTGGAATTCATTGGTTGGAGGATGTATTAACATAGTGCTGAGAAATGACATTTACTTCATTTAACATAATGTCGTTGTCGGGTGGAAACCTTGTATGTCCAAAAGTTCGTTTTGTATTTATCATCAAAAAAAATTACTAAACTAGTGAAAACAGCCGATCTACAAGCACACAACGCCTCGCGTCGCGAGGCGTTGTGTGCTTGTAGATCGGCTGTTTTCATTAGTTTTGTGCGACGGATGAAGCAGGGCTTTGCTTTACGAAAAGCTTTACACATTTGAAACTTAGAGATACGAGGTTTCTGCCCGACAGTGATGATAAAGTAGATGTACTGTAGCAGATGGCACGGTGCCAAAATGTTTTTTTTCCCCACCATCACAACTTTCCATGGAAGAAATACTGTAGTGTTATGTCAATACAAATAAAAGTACTTGTGAAATACTACTGACAATATAGCCATAGCCAGGCAGTGGTGACAAAATCTCTCAAATGTTTTACTGTAAATGTATCCATACGGCAATGTAGGTATACTCTGTTACAAGTAAAAGTACAAAATTCTAAATGTACTTGAGTAAAAGTACCAAAGTATTGGTATCAAAATGTACCTAAAGTATCAACAGTAAAAGTACTAAATGTTTGAAAATAGCAGATCTACAAGCTCACAACACGTCGCGATCATACCGTACTTTACACCAGTGGTTCTCAACCTGCGGGTCGGGACCCCCATGGGGGTCCCCACTCAACAGTAAAAAAAACAACAACAACATGCAGTATAAGTGTATAGAGGGTATCTGCACGTTTATAAAGTGACAATTAACTCTCCTACTGCCAGATTATTTATTTATTTATTGGGTCTGGTGCCATCAAAAAGCGGCTTACCTTTGCGACGTTATAGCAGATAGACAGACATTTATTTATTTATTTATTTATTTTATTTTTTTATTGTGCAATAGTGCACTTTGGTCTGCCAGGCAGCAGAGGGCGGCGTCATGCGAGAATGAATGTGAATTTGCCTGTTATGTGTTGAAGAAGAAGAAGACCAGTCACTGGCCACAGAGCCTTACAGCCAGAGGAAATCAACAAGGAAGTGAATTGTTCTCCGTTGATCTAACGCATAATGGATTTTTTACACCATCACCGCGGAAAATGTGTTTATAGTACACGGCCGCGCGACCCCTCATCAGCTTACAGTCATCAGACGAACGAACCGAACGAGCGACGTATTGGCATCGAGGTTCTGTAAAAAATGGGGCGAACGTTAACGTTCAAAGCGTGGGGAGAGTTAAAGGTATATTCAGTGATTGTATTTCATTCAAATAAAAATATAATTGGTACATTTTCCATTCATTCTCCTCACTAGAATGTGTGCTGACCTTATAAGGACTTCCACCATGGCCTGTTATGAGCATAGCTAGATTTGGGTTTCAGAGGTGGCCAGCCAGTCCTCGACCAATCAGGGTAGAGTATGGCCGTAGCTATGTTATGATGTTTAGTTATGATGGTCAAAATAAAAGTTTTGAGAACCACAGTCGCTCTGAATTAAGAATGTCTGCTAAATGCCTAGATTGTAAACTACTGAACTCATAATATGCCACAGTCTTGTAGTAAATCAGTATCATACATATTCTGAAGCTGGAGACGTAGGCCTACCGATATTCAGTGGTTGGGTCTAATGATCAAAACGAGAACATTATAATGGTGTAAAAAATCTACAAAAAACTAAACATTTCCACGCTGTAAGGCCAGTAGGGGACAAGATGACCCCCGGCCACTTTCATTATCACTGAAGGACTTTTAATACCTTGGTAACAATGTAACGTTGTCCGCGGCCTGGAAAGGTTGAGAAACACTGCTTTACACCACTGCGACCAGGAGATCTATTTACTGTGCAAAACGTCAGCGTTTGGATCTGTGGCTCAGCATCAAGCATGCCACTGTATCAAACTGTTGACCCGAGTGCATGTACGCTGTGTACTGCAACCTTTATTAACTTAACTTAATGGTGGGGTGCTATAGATAAAAAAAAGGAAATAAAATAAGGCTTAGAAGGGGCCCCGCTGCGATGCTAATCTCTTAATATGGGCCTAAAGCTGTGCCGGTAATGGGCAGTAAGTCAGTACATGCCTATGGTCCGCTATCTTATACAGGCACATGCTATCTCAAAGGCAAGAGCTTATATAAGTAGACACAGTGTGTGTGCGTGCGTGCGCTCACGTGTGTGTGTGTGTGTGTGTGTGTGAGTGTGAGTGTGCGTACGTGCAGGACTCTGTGGAAGAAATATGAGCCTGTAGCATACTATAATAATCTCTTAATGCACTGTGGGCATAAAGGCATCTTTATTCATCAGCGATAACAGAGATGCTGATATGTTTAGTGTGGACACTAGGAAGGAACCAAAGCATTGTTTGTTCTTCTCTGTAATTCGACGCAGCATAGTTGCCAGCGTGAATCACTGTTGTTGTTGCTTAGATGTTGATGACCACAATTTCCCTTCAATGTTACTACAGTATTCTCTTTGGTTTTGCTGCACGAGTAAAGTCCCACCAGTGTTCATTTGTTCATTTGTAAGTTGTAACCCAGAGTGAGTTTACAAACGCAACCGATACTGTCGTCCGCTGGTGCCGCAACTTCCCTTTCCTGACTCCCTGTCACCTCAAATGTGTGTGTGTGTGTGTGTGTGTGTGTGCGTGCGTGCGTGCGTGCACATGGGTGCCTTGCCACTGCCGCCCCCAAAAGCAGGGCATAATATCATTAGCCGGGGTTGGGTGTGTGCGTCCTCGCAAGCTGCGTGCACACTTGTATGCCTGTGTGTGCGTGTCACATATTGTCACTGTCGGGCAGAAACCTCGTATCTCCAAGTTTCAAATTTGTATGTTTTTTTTCTTCTCATAAAGTAAAGCCCTGCTTCATCGAACAAGACCGTGGCACTACACTAGTGAAAATAGCAGATCTACAAGCACACAACGCGAGGCGTTGTGTGCTTGTAGATCTGCTATTTTCACAATTTTAGATCATTTTAAAAATGATGAATACAAAAAAAGAGCTGTTTTGGACATACAAGGTTTCCACCCGACAACGACGACACACTATCCAGCTGTGATTTGGTAGACGCCGTCGTGAGTCGCATGCATGCAGAACGTCCTGCCTTCCAGCTGGAGCATGGACGTCTTGACGATATTATCAGGCAACTCTCCCCTTCAGGTGAATGTTATCAGCTCTGCTTTATGGATGATAACGCGGCGTTGCAGCCAACAGGAATGACAGGCCAGCAGTCCAATCTGCATATCAAAGCCCCCTGCGAAATTCCTTCTAAAGATACTGTACAAAGTCACACAAACGCACACGATTAATTTGTAATGTTGCGGTGACATTTCAGTGTAGTCCTCGGGCGGAATTGGGTTCCAGATTCCTCATCATCATCATTGCCACAGTTTATTGAGCTGTGAAGTTTGACGTCATTTACACATCCTACCTGGTGGACTTTTTTTTTCCCCCTCGCATTCTGAATTCCCATAGACTTTTTTCATATTGCGTCATATAAGAACTGTGTTCCAAACATAAACAAGTGGTCTCATGCAGCTGTTTGACTCATATGGATATGAAGAAACAACTGATGGTGAGAAAACACTAATGTTACTGTCGCAGAATTAGTTACATTTTTGCCAGAAACAGACTGTATCAAATATTAGTGACTGACTATCATAAACCATACAGAGCCACCTCCAAGACAATATCGTGGAGACCGTTTGTTTATTTTTGGACCACAATGCTTACATGAGACGATTTTAAGATGACTCAATGTTATTCTCCATAGAGAAATGAGCGAGTGACGTCATGACTTCGTTACTCTATTCCCTTAACAATGGCTGATAAAAAGATTCATTGTTTCTCGAGAACAACAAGAACAAGACAAACAAACCTAATGGCTCCTTCAGAAGGAGGGACAAACACCCTAATCCCAAACCTATCCCACACCTAAATTGAATTTCTTGCACCGATTTTGTGCCCAATTTGACATCTCTGCTGTATGTGCAGGAACGCACAAAGACACACACATCCTCGCACACCTCATCCTTTTGCTCCTGAGAGAGCCGTCTATTGTTGTGAGTGCTGTGCGAGAGATGATAGCATCTGTCATCTTGTCTCTTTGCTTTGAAGGAGCTGCCACTCAGAGCATGCCATTACCGCATCAGTCTGACTGTAACGCATCTTGATGCCTCGTCTGAGACGGACATCAGGCATTGATTTGTCTGGTCTGGCCTCATCCCCCGGAGCATGCTCATTTGTGGCCCAACCATGCATTTGTATGGGAGTATCCTATCAGAATAGAATAGAATGATTCCCCCCCCCCCCCCCTACAACATAGTCATCATGTATTATGATTGATTAGTATACCAGGAGGAAGATTTCTTTCAAAAAAAGTGTACAGAAAGTGTTAAAATGTTGTTTTTATGTAGCCATGTGTTCATTAAAGACCCAGTGAAATGAAAAATGCGTCTTTCACACTTTTAGAGCTTATCTGTGGTAATCATATGGGCATTCCTAACACTAGATGCCAAAAAATAGAACATATTTTTTTTTGTGTACTTTTTATATCAGAGGTCGCTAAATAGGCCATTCTTAATTATTTCCTGTGAACAGAAACATGCTGCGTGATGACACACACAGGAGGGGGGGGGGGGGGGGGGGGGAATGCACCTATGCATTTGAAAGACAAAACTGAAAGACAAACTACTGTGAAGCGTCACATCGAGATGCATTGTGAGCTTGTAGATCAGCTATTTTCAAATTGCCGAAATGTATAAAAGGCTGTAATCTCTCAAGAACAGATGTAGTGCTGCACTAGGAACAAAACAGAGAGGGCGCTGTTTTTCCCTTTTCTTTGATGTTGGCGAGCCAGATTGATGAGGCTGAAGTGGTTGTTGCATGTTTTGTAATAACTATTAAAATCTACAAAGTAGACTTACTAGTAACTAAAGTTTTCAAATAATTGTAGTGGAGTAAAAGTAAGATCTTTTCCTCTGATATGTAGTGGAGTAGAAGCAAAAGTATCGTAAATACTCAAGTAAAGTAGAAATACCTTAAAATTGTATTGGGGTAGAGTGCTCTAGTGTTTATGAAAGCTGGAGGGGAGCGATTTACATATTAGCCTATTAATTATTGTTTGGTGAGGAGGGGAGCGACTTGCATTATATTAGGCTATTAATTATTGTTTAGTGACCCGTTTTTAACTGAGAAAAACAAACAATTTCATGGAAAAACACAATATCTTTGCACGCACGTGCACATGGGAGGGGGGCCCTGAAAATCGGCCTGTGCCTGGGGCCCAGTTTGACATTAATACGGCCCTGGTCATTATATCACATATTTGCATGTTATAACCACACCTGGGGATCTATTAGAGCAATGTTAACTCCATAGACGCATACAAAACAGAAAAAGTACAAAACTATGGCACCACCTCTTTAAAGAGACGGTGCCATAGTTTTGTACTTTTTCTGTTTTTCATGTGTCTAGGAGGTTGACAGTACTTCATTAGACCCCCTGGTGTGGTTGTTATGAGCAATTATGTATTCTCTTTGTATTTGGGTTTTTACCTGGAGGGAGTGGAGGCTGCCACCTAGTGCTGGTCCAAAAACACAGATACAGTTACATCATAGAATCATCCCCTATCCTAATTACCATTCACCCAACACTGTGGGTGTGGCTAACTTCAGCTGGGTCACCACCCACCATGACAACCAGGCATACTTAATGAACTGGTGGGTGTGGCCACATAAAAACCTACTTTTAACTCTTTCTGTACACTTTTTTGGAAAAAATCTTCCTAGTATATTCATAATAGTAGATAATCATGTTTTAGAGGGGGAAATAATCATGGCACCCCATCTTTAATAATGTTGTCCTTGTTTATTGGTAAATGTATGACCTCAGACTGGTTTATGGCGCTTACTGCTCACACTCAGTCCGCCACCAATTTCAGCAGAAGGAGAAAATACCAAAACGGTGCACATTTTGTCCTGCAGTCCCATAAAAGAGCGAGTCTGTATAAAAGAGGGAAACCAGGCAGCACACTCTGTACCAGACCCTACAGGTCCTGATGCTGATATCAGAGGCATTGTGAGTGTTCTCCGGGCTGGGAGGGGAGGGGACGACGCCTTTCTTCCGTGTTTAATGAGGAAGAGAAGGTCTCATGTGGGCTCTGTTACGTGTCATCAGATGTTCTGTTCTGGAGGGGGGAAGTATGATCAGCACCTTCTCATGCCCAAACACTGCAACCCGATCACCATCACCCCCTGAGAGTGAAAAACCTCTACGCTTGCAGTTCCATACACGGCACATTGCAGAGAAAGGCCCATTTCCCCGGAGCATCTCCAGCCATTAGAGCAACATCACTTAACTTCTGTTCAGTTAAATGCTTTATCTTTGTAGAATTAAGGCGGCCTTGACTGATATGTGTACTGTCACCCCCCCCCCCCACACACACACACACACACACACACACCCTGAGACAGCTCATACAGATAAACCTCTGTAGGGGTGTCGCACCAAATTCTGGGCCCTGGGTACAAGGATTCACTCACATGTTGTGCTTTAGCTGTTGAAAAAAATAGCAGATATACAAGCTCACGGCGCGGAAAAATTGTGAACATTTTGTGCAAGTCTTTGAATATTTCCAATCCTTCTAAGGTTTTTTTTAAAAACCTATGCCAGTGTTGCTCAAACTTTTTCATGTGAAGGACCTCCATGATATGTGATATGTACAGTATATGTATGGACCTCTCAAAATATTCAGTTCCAGGGACCCCCCAGAAGCCAAATTTGAGTTACAAATATTCCCTCAAAAAGTACATATATTCAAAGTGTTGCACACATTTTCACGACTTAAAAAATAGCAGATACACAAGCTCGCAGCACGGCTCAATGGCTAAAGGCCCCTCCACCTTGGGCCCTGGTGACTCAGTCCCACTCCCCCCCCCTTGTGACGCCCCTGAGCCTCTGCCGTTTGACTGTACTTTCGCTCTGATCATCCCTTTCTCCTGCCGTTTTTACGTCTTCACCTTGAGCGGCCATTAAAGTTCCTGCGAGCTCTTCTTCTTTGCGGCGTCTCCCGGCGGTGGTGGTGGTAGAATCTGATCCGTTTTATAAGCTGTAGTTAGTGTCAGGGAAAACACCTCCGGGGGCTCATTAGGACCATAATGAAGCAGTAGGTGAAGAAAAGAAAAAAAAAAACGTGTTCAGCCGTCGCTCTCCCGACATTCCACATTCCTGATTGTCAGGTTTAATTATAGCACTCCGAAGGCCTCCGGGGTGTCACGTTTTCCTCTCTGTTTTTCGTTCTTCTTTTTCCTTTTTTTCTTTTTTTTTAATAAGGCTTTTATCTCATTTCTTCACCTTGCCTCCCATTAAACCCCCTCCCACTCTCTCCTCTCTCTCGGCAGATGGACAGTTGGCCTAATTAGGATTTTTTTTCCTCTTCTCCCCCTGAAGGCCTACTACAACACACCGACGGGCGGAATTTGGGCATGCGTTTTTGTGTGTGTGAGATGGGTGTTGTTATTTTGCATATGTTAATAATATGTTAATTGGCAAAATGGCAGAAGGGGACCTTGGGTGTTCGCGGTGGAACGGTAGCCGCTCAAACTGCCGACTCTTGTCATTGAGTCTGACGGCTCTGTCTACTGTATAGTACTGTACTGCAGTGTTTCTCAAACTTTCAAATTTCAAGGTCTCCCCTTAACTCTGACAGAGTACAAATGGAACCAAATGAACCGTAACTGGAACCAAATCATTTGTACACTGTCAGAGTTACAGACTTGTATGGGTCAATTTAGATCCCTCTAAAGCAGTGTTTCTCAAATGGGGGTGCGTGTACCCCTAGGGTTACGCGGGAGTACTGCAGGGGTTACGGGAGAAAAAATGAGAAAATGGGAAATGGTCAATGATAAAACATTGACAGATTTAGTGTGAATATTCAATACCTTACAACAAGAATAGAAAGCAATGTTTATGTGTAATTATGCTGTTTTATTTTGAACATATTATCATGGAAAATGGACTTTTGATGTACATACTTTGATGTGCATAATGCTATAGTCAGGGGAAGGGGGCTTTGCTTCAGAAATCAGTATAAGGGGCTACTGCAGCCAAAAAAGATTGAGAACCACTGCTCTATAGGAACCCACAGAGTCCCTGGAATCCACTTTGAGAACCAGTGATGTACTGTACTGTACTGTACTGTACTGTACTGTACTGTACTGTACTGTACTGTACTGTACTGTACTGTACTGCAGGCATTGACACTAAGGCTTGCCCACCTGCCCCTGGCAGGTAAATAAAACATCAGGGCAGGTGAAGTTTGCTTTCAGGTTGCCCGACAGGGCAAGTGCTCATTTGAGAGGGGACACAAATGTCTCTAAACACAACACAAGATATCTGTCTAAACACCTGAACGTGGCCAGTGCGCTGTCTTCTGGTCTGTGGAATGTAAAATAAGAGCACTATTTACCTAATGTGCTGTTTTTACTGTTGCTACATTTAAACATATAAAATAACAAGTGTGAAATCATAGACATATTCTATCATAGTATTTGGTATTTGGATTTGGAGGTATTGAGGTATGACATTTTATCGCACAGCCCCAGAAAGTAAAGAAATAAGTGTTAAATTGAGCGGTAATTAAAATTGCACTCATCATTTTATAATGGACGATTTACTTTTCGGGCAAGTGGGCATTACCTTCGGGCAAGTAGAACATGACCTGTACTTGCCCGATGGGCAAGTGCCTCTGAGACCTTAGTGTCAACCCCTGCTACTGTACTGTACTGTACTGTACTGTACTGTACTGTACTGTACTGTACATAGGCACCCCTATAAATATTTGTTTCAACCGAGGCACCCCTACATTATATTCATAATTTTCACTCCCAGCACCTTATATTTATGGCATATTTTAGCGATTATATTGAGAGGAAAACATTGAGATAATAGCCATTTTGGTTAGAACTGACGTGTGGTGTAAAATGATACTGAATATATTTTTAAGTGTCCAAATAAATTCAAAATATTATCTAATTATCTCGCGGCACCCCTGGAATGCCGTCAGGGCACCCCAGGGTGCCCCGTCACCCACTTTGAAAACCCCTGCTGTACTGTACTGTACTGTACTGTACTGTACTGTACTGTACTGTACTGTAATGGCCCACCGCAACACCCACCTCCCTTTCATTTACTTTTCTCCCTCTCCCTCTCCCCTTGACCTTTCATTCCTCCTTGCTCGTTCCTCTTCTTCTCCTCTCCGGAACGAGGCGAGGACCACGCGTAGTCAAAACAAGTGATGTAACAGCCCTCGGATTTTCTTTTCTTTTCTTTTTTTCCCTCCCTCCGAGCCTCCCACAACAACACCCATGTCTCGACACGAATTGTTTTCCTCCCAGACACCTCGCACGGCTGAAACACAATGGATTGGACAGGATGTGCTTCAGCGGGGTGAAGAGGACCGCGTTCGCCACGGTCCTCCTCGCGACAGCGCTCGCCCTCGACGCGATGAGAGCCTATCATTTGTTCTACTCTGATTGCGTCTCTCTTAAATGGCATAATAGCCCTAGATAGAATGGCCTACTTATTATTGGCCCTCTCGTGTGTGTGTGTGTGTGTGTGTGTGTGTGTGTGTGTGTGTGTGTGTGTGTGTGTGTGTGTGTGTGTGTGCGTGTGCGGGTAATATCTATATTGTAGGATACTTGCATGTGCCTTCTTCCTCTTGCCTGTGACGATTATTAAATTTTACGTGACGATGATTTGTCACTCAAATAATTGCGATCAACGATTTAATTGTGTTTTTGTCGTTGACATTTACATTTCTGTTTGGCTTGTAGGCTTTGAAGTTGCACATGGCAGATATGACACATAACCTAAATATACAGAGAAATAACTGACATATTTGACAACTTTATACTTAAAAAAGAACATTGATAGTGGAAATAGCCGATCTACAAGCTCACAACGCGCCGCATCGCGACGCGTTGTGAGCTTGTAGATCTGCTATTTCCACTATTTTTTTTTAAATGTTTGAACATATATATAAAAAAATCAACATGTCAACGATTATGACAATTATCACAAAATAATTGCGATTATGTCAAATAACTGCGATTAGACAATTTTGCAATAATTGTGACAGCCCTATACTTGCCTGTGCAGCCCCCTATAAGGTCCTCATGCTCTTCTATCAAAAGGATTATTTGTGTTGGCGTGGAGTCTGGAGTAAAGGGAGAGGATAAAGAACAGAGCATATGGCAGGCCTTCACTGAAGGATTATGATTTGTTGTTCATCGGAAGGGAGGGGAAATAAATAAATAAAGGGGACTTCGGTATTGTTAGGGCCTAAGCGAGGAAGAGAGCCGCTTGGCAAAAAAAAAAAAAAAAACGACCCCGGATTAGTTCCACGAGGAATGAGCGCTTGCTTACCTAACTTCTGTGATGTCGCGTCGTGCAGTCAACCACTTAAACCATACAGCAGTGTTTCTCAACCACTGTGCCTGGGGACCTTTGGTGTGCCCCTGAGAAGGGTCAAGAGTGCCCCTTGAAACCGCTTGAAAGCCAGTATTGTATTTATCATTTTAAAAATGATTTAAACTTGTGAAAACAGCCGATCTACAAGCACACAACGCCTCGCGGTGCGAGGTTAAAATATGATTATTTTGGGGGTCGTGGCCTGAAAAGGTTGAGAACCACTGATTTAGCCGGGGACCACCCGGAAAACCCCCTAAAGGACCACTTCTTGTGATCCCCAGAACCACTGGTTGAAAACCGCTGCTCCACATCTCTCTGGGCTGAAAATAGCTGATTTACAAGCTGCGGTGCGGCGGATTAGCTATTTACGTTGCAGTGTTTGCCCATTATGCCATGCCCAGAATAGAGACATAGGGTTTATGTGGTTAATGCTGTGTTTTTGGCCACAGGGTGGGGACTGGGGAGGTGGCGGCAGGGGCTGTGATGGGGATGGTGGTAGCTGGGCTAATGGGGGTGGTGCTGGGTGGAGTGCAGTGGTGGGAAAAGTACTCACATTTTGTATTGTAAGTAAAATTCTCAATACTGCAACATAGAAATACTCAAAAGTCTGGTAATCAAAATGTACTAGAGTAAAAAATACCAAAGTATTGGCATCAAAATATACTTAAAGTACCTAAAAGTACAAAAGTACAAAATGTTTGAAAATAGCAGATCTACACAATATGCAGCTTGTAGATCCGCTATTTTCAAACAGCCTAGGTATAAAATAGGGCTAAATGGCTTATGTATGTTTTATAATATTATAATTGTTTTATTTATTTATTTAACTTTAATAACTAAAGTTTTGAAATAATTGTAGTGGAGTAAACAATTGCATCCGAGATGTAGTGGAGCAGAAGTAAAAGTATAGTATATTATAGTAAAAGTATAGTAGGATACCACAAAAGTGTAGTTAATTACAGTACTTAAGTAGATGTACTTTACACCTCTGGTGGGTTAGGGTTGGGTTGGGTTGGGGTTGGAGGTGGGAGGGGAGAACATTTATAGCGTGTTTGTCCAGGGCTTATTCAAATACGAGCTTTGGAATCTACGTGCACTCGTCCAAGCACGAGAGTTGGCTTCCGAGGGCGGGGGACGGGCACGACTCATCATTCTAACTAATGGCCCTTGTGAAATCATAAGCACAGGGCCTGGAATAGAACCGTATATTTACTTTTAATTCCTCAAGACCTCCCCTGATACACATTAACATGGACAACACAGCCAAGGTGGCCGCTTAGACAATGCGGCTTAAATATAATGTTTTGTCTGTAGAAGTTGTGATATGTGTGAATAAGCGGAAGGGCTGAGCTGTAGGGCTGGTGTAGAAAGAAAACATTAAATACATACATTTAAACCCGTTGACCGCAAAGACAGGCCTCAATACATTGGACATTGCAGAGCCTTGCAGTGAAAGATGGGCGGCGTATGATTTGCACAATTGAGTAAAAGTTATAATATTTCATTTTGTGTGAATACACAGCAAAATATGGAGTGTCCATTTAACTGTGGGAGTGTGAAAATGTACAATTATGGGTAAATTCCCTTTAAAGATGCAGTGCCATGATTTATTTCCCCCCAAAACATGATTATCAGGTATTATGATTATACTAGGAGTTGGATTTTTTTTTCCAAAAGAGTGTACAGAAAGAGTTAAAATTCGTTTTTTATGTGGCCACATCCACCAGTTCATTAGGTATGTTCAGGAAGGTGGTGACCCAGCTGAAGTTAGCCACACCCACAGTGTTGGGTGAATGGTAAAAGGGGAGGGGAGGATTATGTCATTTAATCACTGTTTTTGGATCGGCACTTTTGACCCAAAAGGTGTCAGCCTCCAGGAAGAAATCCAAAATACAAAGGGAATACATAATTGCTCATAACAACCATACCAGGGCGTGTAATGAAGTACTGTTAACCTCATAGACACATGAAAACCAGAAAAATAACAAAACTATGGCACCACCTCTTTAACGCAAAATGTATACTTTGAATTAGCCTTGTGTGCGTATGAATGGATGCGTTTCTTGTCATTATGCATATCTCAACTTCGATGTATGAGCCATAATCAGCTACATTTCAAGTCGGAGGTTATTCCGTTCAGAAGAGAAACTGGGACATTATGTGAGGTTCTTGGGTTCTGCCGTTGGAAAATGTTTGTGACAACATCCAAGGAAATTATAGCGGCAGTTTTATTTCCCACAAAATCGCCACCAAACATTCTCCTGTCGAATGTCTCTGAAGGCATGATTCATGGTACATTCAAGGTTGGATGTACTTCCTCGCAGGGACGTGCAGAGAGTCTTAGAGAGGCAGGGGCTGATCTATCTAAAAGGGCCTTTTGGTGAAAATGTTGAAAATAGCAGACCTCCAAGCTATTATGTTGAAAATAGGTCTGATATTTTCAACATTTTCACCAAAAGGCCCTTTTAGATAGTTCAGCCCCTGCCTCTTCACTATAGCATTCATGGTCTGGAGAAGGCACTTTTTTACAGCCTGATAAAAGGGCAGGGGCTCAAGCCCCCTTTGATGTCTATGTGTGCACGTGACTGCTTCCTCGGTCTCTGGGATGACAGCCCCCTCCCCCCCCCCCCCCCCCCCCAAGATACCACGGATATAGCTTTTATTGTTTGATAAATATTGGAGGCATAGTGTGATTTATTGCCGCGGTGCCCAGAATTTCACAGTAGCCTACTCTCCATTATTAGATATTTACTTAAGACCTATATACCTAGTCGTACGACGGATAGCGAAATGAACCGATACGCAATCTGTGAGCTTGTTCTTGGAAGAAAGGGGGGGAAAAGAAAAATGTATTTGCCCAAAACAGGGATTGCAGGTTGAAGTACATGTTCACACATTCACAGTTGATCTCTGCCCAGTTCTAAATGCCAGCGGTATTGATTGATTTCCCCTTAACTTCATTGAACATATTGTGTAAGCAATGCATTTTGCAATATCTGCTTCTCAGACAGGCTGTTTACTTCTGTTTGGGATGATCTGTGTGTGTGATCTGTTTTCTCGTAAAGTAAAGCCCTGCTCCATCATACAAGACTGTCGCACAAAACCAGCGAAAATAGCAGATCTACAAGCACTCAACGCCTCGCACCGCGAGGCGTTGTGTGCGTGTAGATCTGCTATTTTCGCAGATCGTAGATCTATTTTTCTATTTATTTATCTAGATATATCTATCTATTTTTGTAGATCTGCTATTTTCTCTAGTTTAAATCATTTTTAAAATGATAAATACAACGTTTTTTTTTTTTGGACATACGGGGTCTCCACCCGACACCAGCGAAATGTTTTACAGTGCTATAATCGGCGCGCTCGTGTCAGCGCGGCAGAATGTTTCTATATCTGCTACCGTCACCCCCAGCCATCTGGTCATCTAATCAGCACTCCGTCAAACCCCTTTCTTTCTGAGTGTGTGTGCGCGTGCGTGCGTGCGTGATTTTGCCTCACACACTGTATCTTTTCCCTCTGGGTTCTACTCTCTCTCTCTCTCTCTCTCTTTTGCTTCCTCGTTCGACTGTGTTGCTTCGCTTGCCTCCCGGATCTTTCCCCCTCGTCTCGTTTCCTCTATCTCTGTCTCTCTCTCCCACTCTCGCCATCACTCCTTTTTTTCTGGCCCTCCTCTCCATTTTGGGAAATGAAAGAGAGTGAGATAAAGCACTTGCTCTCTCTCTCTCTCTCTCTCTCTCTCTCTCTCTCTCTCTCTCTCTCTCTCTCTCTCTCTCGTTTCATCTGACAGCAATCCTTTCCTTTTTTGAGCGGTGGTTACACCGTCTCCTATACGTGGCCGTGTGTGTATGCGTGTGTGTGTGCGTGTGTGCGTGTGTGTGTGTCTGTATGTAGCCTGCAGGCCTGCAGTACCTTTTATGACCACACATGTTAAGGGAGGGGCGCTGTTGTTCAGGCCAGGCCAGACCAGGCACACACACACACACACGCACACACACACACAGGGGGGAAGGGGGGGGGGGGGGGGGGGGGGGGTAAACCACTGCTCAGTTCACACGGGTGTGATTTTCTCTACGGCAGGGGTCTTCAACGTTTTCAGGCCAAGGACCCCTTAGCTGAGAGAGAGATGAAGCAGGGACCCCCACAACCTTTTCATAATTTCCATATAGTTTCCTCATTTGACAGCACAATCGTCAGTGTATTTTGGATTCATGTCAACTTGTGTTTCCAGATATTTAACCACTTGAACCGTCAATACTTCATAAACTTGACTTTTCACTCTGTACTTAGTCTGCTCTTTTTCCCCTCTACACCAAAGCTCTTTTCCAAAAATAGCCAATCTACAAGCTCACAACCCCTCGCAGCGCTGTGAGCTTGTAGATCTATTTTTGGCTAAAGTTCTCGGAATATGGATGCTAGGTTTCAAATGGTTAATATAAAAAAGGAGGAAAAATGTTTTTCTATCACTCAAAAGATTTGGAGGACCCGCTGTAGTAACTCTGGGGACCCCCTAGGGGTCCAGGACCCCCTGTTGAAGACCCCTGCTCTACGGGAAACGAGATGGGTCCATCCAGTGCGTGTGTTTTTTTTGTCTCTTCTTCATCCGCTCCAGCGACTGTTTGTGAAGAGACATGAAATAGTCACATCCCTGGAAAATCTGGACGCCTCGTACAGGAGGCTGCCGTTTATTGCACAGTTGTCCTCTCTCTCTCTCTAAAAAAAAAAAAAAAAAAAAAAACTGTACTCCCCCCCCCCTTAGCCCCCCCCCTCTCATAAAAAATGCTCCGAGACAGCCCTTATAAATGTTTAACAAGGTCAGCTTTGGGTTGTAGGTTCCACAGTGTGTATCCACTGAGTTTCCTGTTGTATTGGCGTAAGTTTATAACGGCGCAATAAAAAACGGGGCCCCCGTTCTTGAGGTCAGCTGGAGAAGCGCGAGACGTTGCCCTTTTCCCCCGTCGTCGGGCCGTTTATTCGAGCTTACGTAATAGAAGGAAGGAGTGACTCATTCTGTGTGAGTTGGACGCTGATATTTTCTACCGCTCGTCGCGTACTACTGGATGTCCCGGACTCCTCCGGCAGTTCCTGGGCATCTCGCGTTCGTCGGTGACCTTTGGAACCCGGTCTATATATTCCGCTCGCCGGACAGTGTCGCGTGCCAAGAACAACAGACCTATACTGTACAGGCTCACAGCGCATCACTGACGTGACGCGTTGTTAGCTTGTAGGTTTGCTCTTCTGGGCCCGCACTCTGCATGCGGCGCAAACGGAGCATGAATTAGGGTTTTACATGCCTTCATCTCTCATTTACATTCTCTGTCCAGTACATGTATATCTTTAAAATATCTATAAAAATAGCAGATCTACAAGCTCACAGCGCAGCGAGCTTGTAGATCTGCTATTTTTGAAAAATCATGAATATTTTTGCAAATCTTTGAATATCTCATTTTCAAAGCGAACATTTGTAACTCAAATATTTGCTTCTGGGGGGTCCCTGATACAAAATATTTAGAGACGGGGGTCGGCGGGCAAATACATATAATTCTAGGGATCCTTGACATGAAAGAGATTGAGAACCACTAATGCAGAAACATGTGTTTTTAAAAAAAAAAAAATAGAAGGATTTAGAAGACATGAATCGGGTCAAAATCGGGTCAAAATTCAAATGTTCACGATTTTTCATGAATAGCAGACCTACAAGCTCGCAGCGCGGCACTCGGTGCCGCGCTGTGAGCTTGTAGATCTGCTATTTGTTTTAAGTTAAAGCATGAAATAGTAATACCCGTTCTGAATGACCTAAATCAGACTGAAAGGCGTCGAGGCAGTTTCCTGAACGGGTCTCTCTGTGCCGTGCAGAATCCCTTGCTCTATAAATCTTTTCAGTGTATTCAGACAGCGCTAACCGTACAAATTAGCAACTGATATTTCCTTCCTCACTTCTGATATTTCTTTTCATTTGCACTAATTGCAAGTGAAACCTCCTAATCCTAACAATTCAAGAAAAAAAAAGAACACAGTGGGCTTACAGCTCTCCTATCTACCTTCCTTTTTTTTAAACTTACACAGCAGTTAATTTCAATTCTCTGTTGTCTATCTCCCCCTTTTATTCTCATCTTCCAACAGCTCTATAAATGGCCACAGGGCCTCTGATATTTTTTGTCGCACTGGGCGCTGTGCTCTGTAGACGGCAGAATAATATAGCACAATAACAGATTAACTTGAATAAGAAAATAACGTGTCACACCGAAACACATTGCGAGCATGTAGATCCTCTATTTTTGGTGCGCGACACCCGTGCGCGACTATATCACTGCTGTCGGCCTGCAACATCTCTCCACATTGTAACTTGTGTTTTTTTCTTGGATGCCCTACTTAGTTGACAGTGGTATACAAAATTAATCGATTCAGCAATGCATTGTATCAAACTAAAATTCAATTCAGTTCAATGCAGCAATGTCACATAATCGATATATAATATTGTAACAACCCTGCAAGAGATCAGGCCGTAACCCGCTCCGCCAAGCGGGCTAGCCTTCTTGGCGTTGCGGGTTGCTTCCTCGTCTGCTGAGTGGGGGGCAGGGGTTTGCGTCCCAGTAGGGAGCGAGCTGCCTCACTCAGTCCGCTAAACGTTACATTGGTGTCAGAAGTGGGATAGCCTTCTTGGCGTTGCGGGTTGCTTCCTCGTCTGCTGATTGGGGGGCTGGGGTTCGCGTCCCAGTAGGGAACGAGCTGCCTCACTCAGTCCGCTAAACGTTACAATATATACAGAATATAATTATCTATAATAATAACATAATTATAATACTGTATACTGCTCCACAGGCCGCTACTTGTGATACCTTTGAATTTTGAATCGGTTTTGGTCCGGAAATATCTGGCTAGCATTAGGTAGCCTCGTCGTCCTCTACCCCACACATACGTAGACCACGTCCCCCCCCACAGGGCTGGTCCCATGCTCGCCACACGGCTCCAGGGTTTCCCCCACACACATTACACGCTTGTGTGTGTGTGTGTGTGTGTGTGTGTGTGTGTGTGTGTGTGTGTGTGTGTGTGTGTGTGTGTGTGTGTGTGTGTGTGTGTGTGTGTGTGTGTGTGTGTGTGTATTTATAGTAGCAGAGCTCTGCCCTGTGTCTCCTTATCACCAGTGTCTGCGTTCCCCACCCACCCCACACCCTGGGAGGGTGCAGGCCACCACAGGGCCTTGGCTGCAGTCACTCACACAGCGCAGCAGACCTCGACGGTGACCTGTTGGACTCTTGTTCGCCCTCTCTCTATATCTCTCCCTCTCTCTATCTCCGTGAGCACTGGGTATTCCGAAAACCTTTCACTCACATCTCGATTTCTGCCCGACAGCGACACAGCGGCGATACGTCGTCATATAACGTCGTTATCGGGTAAAAACCTTGTATGTCCAAAACCGTTCGTTGTGCATTTTTCATTTTAAAAATGATTTAAACTATAGTGAACACAGCCGGTCTACAAGCACACAACGCCTCGCACCGCGAGGCGTTGTGTGCTTGTAGACCGGCTGTTTTCACTACTTTTGTGCGAGGACCTTGTACGATGAAGCAGGGCTTTGCTTTGCGAAAAAACATACACATTTGAAACTTGGAGATAGGAGGTTTCTGCCCGACAGAGATGATAAGCTTGCTGCCAAAACCAGTGTCACATCATCACAACACAAGGCTCAAAAGGCTTCTGCTTTTGCAATCATGTGTGATGACAAAACTGGAAACAAACAAGTGGAGCGCACAAGTTGGATCCTGTTATATGGTGGCATGCCACCGCCTCCTCCTCAACCAGACGGCAGCAGTGTAATCAGGCTAATTGTCACGGCAGTAAATTTCAAACCAGACATGAAGGAATTTCGGGAGGGGGAAACCTCTTAATTCTAGACATACTGTAGCAAAGGCCCCGCCTTAGTCGAAATCACCATCAAGAGATTTCCAGCTTCACTGGCGAGATGAGGCAACGTGTTTCTTTAAGCCATTTAGGCTTAGAATTATTGAACGCTTTAACCATTGAAAAACAGCAGATATACAAGCTCACAGCGCGGCACCGAGTGCCGCACTGCGAGCTTGTAGATCTGCTATTTTTGAAAAATTGTGAAGATTTGTGCAAATCTTTGAATATATGCATTTTTTAAAGCGAACATTTGTAACTCAAATATTTGCTTCTGGGGGGTCCCTGATACAATATTTTGGGATGGGGTTCCATGACCAAATACAATCATTTTGGGGGTCCTTCACTTGAAAAGGTTTGAGCACCGCCGACATAGAAACATATCTTTTTCAAAAAACCTTAGAAGGATTCAGAAGACACTTCGGTCCAAAATATTCAAAGAATTGCACACATTTTCAAAGATTTTTTAATGGCTAAAGCATAAAATGATACGCAATAATACGTACCCGGTCTAAATAGGTTAATTTTATGAGGACTGATTAGAGTTTAACTCTCGAGTCTAGGTGTCGGTCGTTAAATGAAACGGCGTGCCTTCTGCCAAAAGACAAACCTGAACTGTGCAGCAGCATATGAGTCATAAAGGAGTGATTCAGAATCACAAAAAGAGGTAGGAAGTTAATGAGAAGATTGCAGGCACGTGCACACACAGACATCAAAGGGGGCTTGAGCCCCTGCCCTTTTACCCGTCTGTAAAAAGTGCCCTCTCCAGACCATGAAGGCAGTTTTCACTATGGTGAAAGAAATGCAAACGCCCCTCTTTCCATGCCATACCTGAAGGCAGCGTTCAAGAGAATTGCCTTGTCCAAAACTCTCCTGAACTTGTATGCGGGGACTGCCCATAAGTCCGAAATCTCATTAGTCCTACATCTCATTAGTCCACATTTAGTTAGGGTTAGGTTTTAGGTTTAGGTTTAGGCTTAGGCATAGTTTTACTAAGGTTAGGGTTAGGTTTAGGTTTAGGCATAGTATTTTTCACCAAGTTAACATCACCAGATTCTGACTACTAGATTCGGAACAATGAGGTTTCGGACCAATGCCATGGCACGCTTGAATGCAGATGCAGCATCTTATGTCGAAAGAATTGCCCTCTCTGTGTAGAAATACAAGCGGTACGCCACATCTCCACTATTGACTTGATTATGCTTAGTTTAGTGTGGTATCAAGTATTGAAAATAGCCGATCTCAAAGCTCACAACACGTTGCGTCACGTTGTGAGCTTGGAGGTCTGCTATTTTCAATATTTTCACCAAGATGCCCTTTTAGAAATGTCAGCCACTGCCTCTCTAACATTCTCTGCACGTCCCTGGAAGAGAGAGACGGAGAGAGACTTAAAAACTTGAAGGAAAGGAACAAAAGGAGAGCGAGTGAGAGTGTGTGTGCAATAGAGAGAGAGAGAGAAAGCTGCACACAAAGTGGTGGGTATAATACTGTCTGCACAGTGAAATCCACAGTGTAAAGTGCGCTCACAGCCGTCCCTTTTTTTCACTTTTCGGTTAAATGAACACTTTGGTTTTTAAGGCAGAACGGTGGGCCTTTTGAATGGGACATAATCAGACATTATTAAAAGATGTAAATGTGGTGTTTTGCACCATCCATTGTGGGGGTCTACAATGCAGTTCTGATTAAGAGCCGAGTGAACACTTGTCTTACATGTTGCGTTGAAGACAGGACATGAACCGTCTGGAATCCACGTTGAATGTAACCTTGGGAATTGCACACGGGCAGGGACGTGCTGGCCATTGGGAAAAGCGGGACAACTCCCAAACGGCCGGTTCATTCCCGGCCAGTCCAGGCCGGCCATTAGGAAAAAATTAAAAATTAAATGTCGGCCTTCGTTCCATTTTGGGGGCTGTGCGGCCAACAAAGTAAATCGTCACTGTTGGGCAGAAACCTTGTATCTCCAAGTTTCATTTGTAGATTTTTTCGCAAAGCAAAGCCCTGCTTCAGCATACAAGGCCGATGCACAAAAGTAGTGAAAACAGCAGATCTACAAGCACACAACGCCTCGCGTGCTTGTAGATTGGCTGTTTTCACTAGTTTAAGTCATTTTTAAAATGATAAATACAAAACAAACGGTTTTGGACATACAAGGTTTCCACCCGACAACGACAAAATATAACTAAAAAAAAATGAGGGCCTCTCCAACTCTTTTTCCCGGGCTGAATCAGGGGCCCAGCACCCTGCACACGGGCAACTGACGGTAACTGCTCAAATAACGGAAAGAAACACAGACAAGAAGTGACACTGATATGTCCAGGGCATGGCTATTGTGTAGGCCAGGGGTCTTCAACAGGGGTTCCAGGACCCCTAGGGGGTCCACAGAGTTACTACAGGGTGGCCACATTTTTTTTCTCCTTCACATTAACCACTTGAACCCTATAATTCCTTTTCTGAGGTGAACATTAGCCAAAAATAGCAGATCAAAAAGCTCACCGCTATTTTCAGTAAATAAATCTATGCAAAGGTTCTGCAACGGGATGTTATATTATATGTAGTGGGGTTCCCTGCTTCATCTCTCTCTCAGCTAAGGGGTCCTTGGCCTGAAGAACCTTGACGACCCCTGATGTAGGCCAAAGCCTTGAGATCAAGGTCTCATGATAACCAGTGTGGTTGTCGCGACTCGAGTCACAAACGCAAATGAATTCCGTCCTTGTCCCTTTTATGCCCATTTATGGATGGATATGATGCCCACATGGACTTATTGTGTGCGAGGTCTTGCCCTTGGCTTAGGGCGTCTTACTGGTCTATGTATGTATGTAGGCTACTGTATGTACAGAATGACTGGTCAAAAGTAGACCAATCATGGCTCAGGCGTAGCGTCGCATGCCACTGAGCTTGGCACAGCGAATCCTGGAGCATGAAATCTCTTCAATTCCAATAGTTTAAAATGATTATTCCCGATATTCTAGATCTAGAGCTACAAATCCTTCGTACTTTTACTTAGAAACTCTGTTCAAACTTTAAAACGTTCAGCCTTTTTGGGAATGGTGGGAAATCGATCAATTCAACGTTTTGAATATTTTAATTATTTATTTAAATATTTAACTTTTTTGCACTTTTTTTAGTCAGTGGGAAGAATGTTCAGATCCAGTTTTTTCTTGCATTATTTATTCAGGCTTGCTACTTCAACATCCTTTAACTTACTTTAACTTACTCAGTCTATTTAAACTTTAAAGCATAATGTACAGCTCCCTTTTGACAGTACTTAAGCCTTTTAACTTTTTTTGTTATCTTTCATAATTCTGTTTGCTATCACACTCTAGGTTTGATAAAGATTAGATTTCTTTTCATGTGTTGCAATTACACACTAACTGTAGAATGTTCAGCTTGCCAGCGCCGACCGAGCCCGATGGAATTTCTAAAATTGCAACCACAGTCTACGACCACAAATGTTACGCTACAGATACATTTACATCAAAATGTTCTCATGGGTGCGCTGATTAATGTGATTATCTAAAGCTGTGTGATTTATAGTTTTTGAGTTTGAGCATTTGTTAGAACCCACGTTCCACCACACTAACCGCACTTGTTCAAGTTAGAATTAATTTGGTATGCGAATAAGCGGTGTCGCTCACTGTTCAGACTTGCTGGTTTACCTCCCGGTAGTTTTAGGTCGAGAACAGGACTGGACCTACTAAACTAATGTATGGTCGTTGTCCTGTGGAAACCTCGTATCTCCAAGTTTCAAATGTGTAAGTTCTTTCGCAAAGTAAAGCCCTGCTTCATCATACGAGGCCGTCGCACAAAAGTAGTGAAAACAGCAGATCCACGAGCACACAACGCCTCGCGGTGCGTTGTATGCTTGTAGATCGGCTGCACTAGTTTGAATAATTTTTAAAATGATAAATGCAAAACGAACGGTTTTGGACATATAGGTTTTCACCCGACAACGACGGTATGTGATATACCATTTTGTCTTTGTTTCGTAGCCAGCAGCCTATAATGAATGGCTTATCCATCAAAATGAACTTGCTTCATTGTTTTGGCACGGATGAATCTTTTCTAGTTGTGTAGTGTTTTTATGATATTGTAATGGGTATACAAAATGTGGACAGTTATGTGAAAAAACATTGCTGTAGGGCAAGTTTGTGTCATTGTTTGTTGAGAAGATCTGATTTCTTGTAAGATTTCCTCATAATGTTTTACTGTTGACTGATGGGTGAAAGACTTTTTGGAGAACGAGGTTGTGTAAATCACAGTGTTTCAAATAGCTTCCTAGGACCAGTGTTTTGGTGGGAGGCAAGACTTCAAAATAAAAGCGGGAGGACAGGACACATATTAAAGCTATACTGTGTAAGTTGCTAAACTAGTGGTCAGTAGCGGTATTGCTTTTTTCGGACGTTTTTCGCCCGAAGTCGTCGCGGACCACCGCCGCGGACCACCGGAGCGGCGCCGCAAACCACCGCGACCGATACGAATCCGTAGAGGGGTAGAACGTAATTTTCTGGCCAGGATTTGGGGATTAAGAGGTTAAGAATCCTTCACCATCGTAAACACTGTAGCTGAGGGAGGCTACTTCCTGAAGAGACGGCAGATACGCTGTGATTGGACGGTAGTGTATCATGTGTGTATGATCCGCGATGTGATTGGCCAACGTATACACAACGTATACAGATGATGCAGATGACGTAATTTTGACGCGAAATTCTCCCCCCCCTCACGGCTCATAGAAAACATATAAAGAGAAGGCTTTAGAAGCTGAAAATAACGGAGTGGGTGTTCTAAAACTTTAGCGATTTAACAGTTAGGACAATTTTAAGATTTGTTTTATAAAAAAAGTTACATGGTATAACTTTAAAGTCACCGACTGGCGAGTGAATCGGTTTTACGCCGTGGCTCTGTGGGAGGCATAACACAGTATAAGAGGGTGGTTCTGTGTGTACTGTGTAGGCCTACGCCTGTCTGTCCATCTCTCTGTTTGTTTGTCCGGAGCTAATCTTGCAGGTCGCTGGATCAGTGCCAAATGTCGTGTGCCCACACTCCACACAGTGGCCATCCACAAATCATTTTTCCACATACGTTTTATATTTTTCGTTTTTATTTTTGAAGAAGGATTACAACAGCAATGAAACCATTAAGATTAAGCAATTCTGGACGAGTACACATTAAAGTGTATTAACCTCTCAGGCCAGGAACACATTTTCGGGTATTACAGTATGTACAGTATGTAGTACAGTAATTTTGTAAGAAATATTTTAAGTTTTTCTGATTATTATTATTATAATGTTTTTATGAAAGCCAAAGGTGTATCAAATAGTTTTGGGAATTTTGTTTCTAACTGCTACAGAGGCTGAGTAATACGTTTTCTTGAAAAACAGTGGGTCATTTTCTAATCGGACTTAGGTCTTATAAGGCTTTATTCAAATCGGACTTAGGCCTAAATGGGCAGTATCTGCAGTATCGTGAGCGCCTCTCCATGCGCCTCCATCAGTAGAGAAACATGTTCACTTCAGTCTCTCCATTAGAAGCCAAATCATTGCCGTCTATCAGCCGCCATCGCAGCCATCTCCCTCGTGGATTCGCCGGAGTCCGAAGCCACTGGAAATCGGGGAGAAATCCATTAGCAGGCCGGAGATTTTTAGCTGCCTTTCACCCCATCCTCTTCTCCAGCAGTGGCGTCAGCTCAGAAAAAGCTAAGGTATGGCAACATGACTGGTGTCTTGCACGCGTGCCTTCGCGCGCGTGCAAGACACCAGTCATGTTGCCATACCTTAGCAACAGGCATGATACATTTATTTTAAGAAGTACATTTTATTTCTATTTTTGTTTCTATGGTTTCTTGTGCTGGACATGGCAGCCTGGAACGGTTGTTCAAGTGCATTGCACCTGCGCAGCTGACCTGCGGAACCCGGGAATATACCATTTTGTCAAAATGGGGAGAACAAAAGTGTGGAGAATATAATTATAACACCTTGTTAAAGTGACCGTTTTGTAACATTTTTGCATTTGTAGTCATTTCACTGTAATACATAATAACCAGCACAGATTGACAAAGAGACATTCATGGATTTATATTTAAACGTAACTTTTATTTCCCCCCCTGGACCCAGGGTATGGCAGCTGCATACCAGTGTTGATTTCGTTGACTAAAACTATGACGAAAAATGTGTGTCGACTGTTTTTTTCACTGACGAAAACTAAATAAAAACTAAGCTGTGATGACTAAAACCTAAATATATTGACAATTTCATCAACAAAATAAAAACTAGACTAAAACGTTAGGGAGGGACTAGTGGAGGAGAAAGTCATTTAATGTTTGGTTGCTCTCAGGTGTTGCTTGCTGAAAATAGCAGATCTACAAGCTCACAACTGCGACGCGTTGTGAGCTTGTAGATCGGCTATTTTCAGCATGCAACCAAGTGTAAAATCAGTCATTACGATGCCATCAAGGCCTTCCAAAATACATTTAAGTTGACTTAATCAACTGTAGATTTAGTCAACTAAAATCTCATGATATTTAGTTGACTAAAATTAGACTAAAACTAAAACTTTTCATGTGACTAAATTATGAGTAAAACTAAATGACATTTTATTCAAAAGACTATGACTAAAACTAAATCAAAATGTGCCTGTCAAAAACAACACTGCTGCATACCCCTGCCATACCCAATTGTACGCCCCTGCTCTCCGGTCCAGTGAGTGATGGAGAGGCGGGGCGTAACTCTGCCCTATGGGCCCGTCATGACAAGGGCAGAGGAAATGGCTTGACATTAATGGCCGCTCTGATTACTCTCCTATTACTAATGCAGCCCACATGGAAAGACAACAAGAGCAGAGACGTGACTTCAGCCCCAATCAAAAGGGGGACTCTGACTGCGTTCTATATCGTCACTGTCGGGCCGAAACCTCGTATCTCCAAGTTTCAAATGTGCACGTTTTTTTCGTAAAGCGAAGCCCTGCTTCATCGCACAAGACTGTCGCACATAACTGTCGCACAAAACTAGTGAAAATAGCAGATCCACAAGCACACAACGCCTCGCGATCGCGAGGCGTTGTGTGCTTGTCGATCGGCTATTTTCACTAGCTTAAAGGGGAAGACCACCCATTTTCAATATTGAACTATGTCATTAATATACCTTAGAGGAGTTGTGTGTGGGAAAAAAAATCCCCCTCTTCTGTGTTGCCTAGAACTGGAGGATTGATTTTGGGGTTTGTATTGTAAAGTACAATGTGTGATGTCATCAAGTTGACTTTTTTTCTATTGATTACTCATGTCATGGAGACAGCAATTTGTCGCATTCCTAAGACAAAAAATGTATTTGAGTAAATTCACCGCCATTGAATGCATTCGGGTCCCCATCCGGAATCAAAGGGGGTAAATTTGCTGTAATCAAAATATTGTCTTAGGAATGCGACAAATACAAAAAAAATATTATAGTACTCAAGTCTCCATGGCATGAGTAATCAATAGAAGAAAAAAAAAACATTTTGGGGGTGAACTACTCCTTTTAAATCATTTTTAAAACGATGAACGCAAAACGAACGGTTTTGGACATACAAGGTTTCCACCCGACAACGACGATGTGTACCCAGTCTTACCTACCGCCTCACTGCTGGGGAACACGCACAAAGCCGCTCGGGGGCATCATCATGCTCACTGGCAAAAAGGACACTGACGTAGCTAGGGGCGTCACAAGGGGTAGGAATAAAGTGGGACTGAGTTACTAGGGCCCAAGGTGGTGGAGGGGCCTTAATTATTTTACACTTTAGCTATTGAAAAACAGCAGATATACAAGCTCACAGCGCGGCACCGAGTGCCGCGCTGCGAGCTTGTAGATCTGCTATTTTTGAAAAGCCGTGGAAAATGGGTGCAAATCTTTGAATCTATGTATTTTTTAAGCGAACATTTGTAACTCAAATTTTGCTTCTGGGGGGGGTCCCTGGAACTCAATATTTGGAGATGAGGGTCCGTGGCCAAATACATACCATTTTGGGGGTCCTTCACATGAAAAGATTTGAGCTCCACTGACATCGAAACATAGGTTTTTCGAAAAAAAAAACCTTAGAAGGATTTGAATTATTCAAAGATTTTCACGATTTTTCAAAAATTTGCAGATCTACAAGCTCGCAGCGCGGCACTCGGTGCCGCGCTGTGAGCTTGTATATCTGCTATTTTTCAATAGTTAAAGCACAGGGGCCCCACAGTGAATCATTGTACCCAGGGCCCAGCATTTGGTGCGACACCCCTGGACGTAGCAGGGCGAACAGGAGAGTGTCAGGCCCCGCTATTATGGACCGGGGGGTGGGTGGGGGGGAAACTGGATCTTCCCTCTCATCTCCCTCGGTCCTTGAGGGGCTTCTATAGAACCAAACAGAAGGATCTCTATGCCGAGAGGCCTCTTTAATGCCATGGGCCATTGTCATGCATACTGGTCTGACTAGCTTCGCTGTGTACGTAGCGCGGGAGATACATACTGTCGGAGGAGGAGGAGGAGGAGGATGGCTTTTTGGGGCGAGTCGCCCATACAAGCACGGCCTAAAGACAGGGTGTAATGTTACAGAGGCTGGAGGAAGAGAATGATGGAGCGAAATGCAATAGGATTGAGTTGAGAAAATGTGGTTCACGGGGGCTGTGTGTGCGCGTGTATTGTGTTTTGTGTATGGTGTGTGTGTGTGTGTGTGTGTGTGTGTGTGTGTGTGTGTGTGTGTGTGTGTGTGTGTGTGTGTGTGTGTGTGTGTGTGTGTGTGTGTGTGTGTGTGTGTGTGTGTGTGTGTGTGTGTGTGTGTGTGTGTGTGTGTGTGTGCAAGTACGCAAGTGTATCTATTGTATGTATTTGTTCATGTGGTATACACATAGTGATAAGGTGCGATTTACCTTATTGCCTTAAGTCAGTGGACAAATTCTGCGTTTGCGCGTGCAGGTATCTCCATGCAGATAGTTGCTGTCAGACATAATCCTTGTATTTCCATATATATACCGGTATATAGTGGTGGACAAAGCAGGTAACAATATTGCCATGTCAATTTTACAAGTAAATGTCCAGAAATTCAAAGGTATTGACATCAAATGTACCAAGATTTACAAGCTCACAATGTGTCGCAATAATACGCATCGGGAGCTTGTGGATCGGCTATTTTCAAATGGCCGAAATGGGGCTGAGGTGATTAACGTATGTTTTGTAATGATAATCAATCTACAAAGTAACTAGTAACTAGTGTTCAAATAAATGTAATGGAGTCAAAGTACAATACTTGGATCCAAGAGTAGTGGAGTAGAAGTAAAAGTTTGGGAAATTATGAATACTCAGTAAAGTGCAAATACCTCAAAATCTTACTTGAAGGAGTAGTTCACCACTTTTCAACCTGTCTTCATATAATAGGTCCTCACTAATGTTCATGATAAAATATCACAATTTTTTTCTACTCTGTCCAAGTCTCCTAGGAGAGCTGTGGGAAGTTCAGAATCCATCGTCTTGTGACATCATCATTTTCCAAAAAAAATAATTAATCAATATTTTTCCACCACTGGGGTGTGTGTGTGTGTGTGTGTGTGTGTGTGTGTGTGTGTGTGTGTGTGTGTGTGTGTGTGTGTGTGTGTGTGTGTGTGTGTGTGTGTGTGTGTGTGTGTGTGTGTGTGTGTGTGTGTGTGTGTGTGTGTGTGTGTGTGTGTGTGTGTGTGTTCGCACGCGCGCGTTATATAAACCTCAGTTGTGTGTGCCATGTATAGCCATCCATCAAAATCACCATTGGACCTGCGACTCTTTTTCTGCCATTAACTTTGGTGCGGTGCCAACCCTGGGCTCAGTTGTAATTCTAGAGCAGTGTGTGAGGAGCCCCCCCAGGCTCTCTGCATACCTGGGAGGCCACCTGAGAAGATCCCAGCAGGAGCGTTGACTTAAAGTCATACCGTATAACTTTTTCAATTAAACAAAAGTTACGTTTAGAGGTAGGGTAAGTGATTTCATGTAATTCAAATGATAACAAAATGGGTCTATGTCCGGATAGTACTAGTTACTATCAGGGGTGTCGCACCAAATGCTGGGCCCTGGGTACAAGGATTCACTGCGGGCCCCCCATGAATTATGTTCTTCATAGGGGGAGATGGTTTAGCCCATTTAGACTGGGAACGCATTATTTTGTGCTTTAACTATTGGAAAATAGCAGATATACAAGCTCACAGAGCGGCACAGAGTGCCGTGCTGCGAGCTTGTAGATCTGCTATTTTTGAAAAATCGTGAAGTCTTTGAATATTTCAAATCCTTCAGTGGTGCTCAAAAGTGGTGCTCAAACCTTTTCGCGTGAAGGATCCCCAAAATGATATGTATTTGGCCACGGACCCCCAACTCAAAATATTTAGTTTCAGGGACCCCCAAGAAGCAAAATTTGAGTTACAAATGTTCGCTTAAAAATACATACATTCAAAGATTTGCACACATTTTCACGACTTTTCAAAAATATCAGATCTACAAGCTCGCAGTGCGGCACTCGGTGCTGCGCTGTGAGCTACCTTTAATATAATCTTGTATTGCTATATATTTCACCATTACACATGAATGTATTTTGTTTTGTTTCGTTTTTTGGCACAATTTTAATCTGGGACACTCACGCCGAAATGTCACAGGCACTGGAAATGTATTTATTTGAAGGTGAATACATAGTTTCTGAAACTTCTCCTTTCAGAAACAAATATATAGGCCTACATTTCCCTTCAACTTCCTTTTTGAGCGGTACTTCAGTTCCTGGTAGAGGTGTTGCCAAAAAGACAGTGTCATACAGCAGGGGTTCCCAAACCTTTTTGTCTCAGGGCACCCCATAAATATTTGTTTTAATACGAGGCACCCCTACATTATAATTTTCACTCCAGCACCTTATATTTATAGCATATCGTCGTTGTCGGATGGAAACCTTGTATGTCCAAAACCGTTTTGTATTTATCATCTATAAAATGTACTAAACTAGTGAAAACAGCAGATCTACAAGCACACAACGCCTCGCATCTGTGCTTGTAGATCGTCTGTTTTCACTAGTTTTGTGCGACAGTCTTGTATGATGAAGCAGGGCTTTGCTTTACCAAAAGATGTACACATTTGAAATTTGGAGATACAAGGTTTCTGCCTGACAGGGACGATATTTTAGTGATTATGTTGCGAGGAAAACCTTGAGATAATAGCCATTTTGGTTAGAACTGACTGAAAATAACTATGTACTCCAAGTTTAAAATGACACCAAAAAATTCCAAATATCAAATGATTTCGTGGCACCCCTGGACTGCCGTCGCGGCACCCCAGGGTGCCCTTTCACCCACTTTGAAAACCCCTGTTATACAGAATGAATTTTACGCTATAGGGCTGCCCAATATCATTTCATTTTGATACATTTTGGGAGTTTTAAGTGAATACTGGAGTCTTTTCTGCTCAGCTTGTTTTGGTCAGCACTCGAAAACACTAAATTGAAAGGGCAAATAATATATAACGTTAATGTATACGTTTTTTTCTCTGCCCGGAGTGCAAGGGAGGAAACTTGGTTTATGCCAGGGCTTCTTAATGGCACCGGAGAATCATTTTTGGAGGCAGGCCGTAATACCTTTTCCTTGGGAATAAAATGTGTTCTGGTGATTCAGCGCCATAGTGGATAATGCACGAATTGATGTGCAGGGCTTTGTTGCCGATCCATTTGTAGAAAATAAGTAGTGGTTTATATTCCATTCAGAACGGGTACACATTATTGTGTATCATTATTTTATGCTTTAACTATTGAAAAATAGCAGATATACAAGCTCACAGCGTGGCACCGAGTGCCGCGCTGCGAGCTTGTAGATCTGCTATTTTTGAAAAATTGTGAAAATTAGAATTTTGACCCGATTCTATAAGTGTCTTTTGAATCCTTCTAAGGTTTTTTGAAAAACCTATATTTCTATGACAGCAATCTGGCCAGCCATCGTCAAAGAAAAGGTCCTTTTCACTTAACTGGAGCTCAGTCAGTCTGTTCTTGAGAGACTACTATGTCAGTGGTTCTCAAACTTCATGTGAACGACCCCCAAAATGATATGTATTTGGCCACGGACCCCCATCTCAACATATTTAGTAGTTCCAGGGACCACCCAGAAGCAAAAATTGAGTTACAAACGTTCGCTTTGAAAATATTCAAAGATTTGCACACATTTACAAGACTTTTTCAAAAATAGCAGATCTACAAGCTTGCAGCGCGGCACTCGGTGCCGCGCTGTGAGCTTGTATATCTGCTATTTTTCACTGGTTAAAACATTCAATAATTCTAGGCCTGAATGGGATTATAAACATTACTTCCAAATATACAATTCAGTGGGAGAAAAAAAATAATAATGTTACAAGCCGCTATTACTGTACATCTTGTAAGCTGGGTCCTTGTGAGCGTATACAGTCCACATGAATAACACCAAGCAGTGCGTCAGCCCCAGCATATCGCTCTAAAAACAGATTGCATTTTGCTGCACTGTCCGACCCCGGTGCGAGCCTGGGTGATGTAGAGTAATGTAGTCCAAAACACAGCTGTTTCCAGACAGGCCTGGCCAGGCCTCAGCCCCTCCACAGGGAGTACACACACAGTGTGTGTGTGTGTGTGTGTGTGGGGACAGGTTTTTATTACTTTGTGAGGACCAAATGTCCCCACAAGTATAGTAGAATTGGAGAAATAGACATTGTGGGGACCAAATAGTAGGTCCCCACAACGGTTTGGGTTAGGTTTAGGGTTAGGGTTAGGGATAGAGGTTAGGGTAAGGCCACAGGAAATGAATGGAAGTCTATGTAATGTCCCCACAACCTATGAAAACTAAGCGTGTGTGTGTGTGTGTGTGTGTGTGTGTGTGTGTGTGTGTGTGTGTGTGTGTGTGTGTGTGCGTGCGCGTGTGCGTGTGCATGTGCGCGTGGGTGTGCGCGTGCGCGTGTGCGCGTGCTCACATCACGATTATTGCGACAAAAGAAATCGTGATTTACGATATTATCGCGATGATCAAAATCCATTATCCTGGGGTGGAACATTCGCCCAAAAAAATAGCAGATCTACAAGCTCGCGGCACGTTGTGAGCTTGTAAATCGGCTATTTTTTGGCAAAGACATTTTTTAGGGAGTGAAACAAAAGACTGTATCAAGTACGTATATTGAAAGTACCTTTTACCAATTATAGAGGGTTTAAGTGGTACTGGATATGCAGCTCGGCAAATAAAAGGTGAATTGATCCCAGTGCATGACGGAGCACGATATCACGATAAATTAAATCTCCACGATACGATCATCGTGAGTACTTTTTTATCACGATAAAGGATAATATCGCGTATCGTCCCATCCTTAGTGTGTGCATGTGCGTGTTGTCTGTCTACGCATTTGAAATTCCACTTTAGCTGCTCACAATCAGCATCAAAATTCACTGGAAATAACTTTGCCTGGGGTTTCTGTCTGTCTCTCTCTCTCTCTCTCTCTCTCTCTCTCTCTCTCTCTCTCTCTCTCTCTCTCTCTCTCTCTCTCTCTCTAGCTCTCTCTCTCTCTTGCTCTGCCCTCCCTCGCCCCCCCCCCCCCCCCCCACCATCACAGATGTGGAAGTGCTTCCCCTCGGTGCTTCCAGTCTGTCTGTGTGTCTGTGTGGGTTCATTCAGTGTCAGGGGCCGGGGACGGCGCATGCCTTACCGAGAGCATTGCGTTCGCAAAACGTCGTTGTCGGGTGGAAACCTCGTATGTCCAAAACCGTTCGTTTTGTATTTATCATTTCAAAAATGAATTAAACTGGTGAAGATAGCCGATCTACAAGCACACAACCCCTCGCGTCGCGAGGCGTCGTGTGCTTGTTGATCGGCTATTTTCACCAGTTTTGTGCGACAGTCTTGTGTGATGAAGCAGGGGATTGACGCGAGGATTCTGCCCGACGGTGACGAAAAGGTCCGTCACATGTCCGGCCGGCAATTGAAGAAATAATTAAAAAACGAATCCACCGTATCCCCTGCCCCTCTTCTCACTCGCGGCGATATAATTCTATTAGCGTCGCGCCGTTCCGATAAGACGGCGGAACAATGGGCAGAGCGGCGGAGTGGCTGTGGACGCCTCTCTGAGATGTGCTGTCGTACCTTTGGAGAAGCCATGCTGCATAAAGGCCCAGCGTAGCGGCTCTGTGAGAGGAGGGTTGAAGAGCTGTGAGAGGAGGGTTGAAGAGCTTATAGAAGGGTTTCTGCGTCGTTGTCAGAGATATTCTGTCTGTGGCGGCAAATACGAGGCGTCACTGTGTGCACGCTCGCTCGCGCACGTGTGTGTGTGTGTGTGTGTGTGTGTGTGTGTGTGTGTGTGTGTGTGTGTGTGTGTGTGTGTGTGTCTACGACTAATAAACACGTATAAGCACAACTGCGTTCACACATGCAAGCAAGCAAACAAACAAACAAACACATGCTTGAACTGTCACTTGCAAGCATTCCCCTCCCCAAACACACACACACACACACACACACACACACACACACACACACACACACACACACACACACACACACACACACACACACACACACACACACACACATCCAGACACACACACACACACACTGACACATTTCCTTCGCCATACTTAATCACGCATATTTTCTCTGCTGCCCAAGGCGATGTGTGCTCGCGTTGCGCGACTGCGCGTGCTTGTGCCTCGACTCTCAAAGGGGGATTAATGTTTGTGCCCATCTCTGCAGAGTGGCAGAGGCTGTGCCAAGCAGCCCTCTGTAATCTGAAGGAATGGCCCGTCCCCGGCCTGCCTCGCGCTGTCACGCAGTCGTCATTAACCGTCTGCTCAGCGCGCTCCACTTGCCAGCCAGTGTGTCTGTTCAGACTTCGGACGTGCGTGTGTGTGTGTGTGTGTGTGTGTGTGTGTGTGTGTGTGTGTGTGCAGCTATATGCTTTTGTATCTTGCCATGTGGTGGGGGTGGGGGAGGTCTGTTGCTCTGCTTATGTCAGTGTATGTCAGTGTGTTTGTGTGTGTACTGTGTATGAGACGAGTATGTGTTTGTTTGTTGTGTGTATTTATGTGTATTCATGGCTGTGTGGGTGTATGTATGTATGTATGTATGTATGTATGTATGTATGTATGTATGTATGTATGTATGTATGTATGTATGTATGTATGTATGTATGTATGTATGTATGTATGTATGTATGTATGTATGTATGTATGTATGTATGTATGTATGTATGTACAGTATTGTACAGCATGTATGTATGTATATATATATATATATATATTAGGGATGTCAAAAATGGACCTTTATCAAAATCGATTATTCTATAGCAATAATCGAATATTATTCGAAAATCGATAATTAATTAATATTATTTTTTTTTAATAAAAAAAAAAAAAAAAAAAAAAAAACATTTTTTTTTCTTCTGTTTTTCTTTTTTTTTACTGGATTTCAATGCACATTTACATATGTACAACATGGCTCTTCAGGTAATTGGTAGCCTAACTACTACTCTTCATCTTTCTTTTTAGTGTGCCAGTGTACTGTTCACCTAATCTCTCAAGAACAGATTCTGTGATGCTTTACAATACAGAGGACGCTGTTTTCCCTTTTCTTTGATGATGGCCACCAGTACCAAACAATCAAGCCTGAATCAATCACACCTGTGTCTGAGACAGGGGGGGAGGGGAGTGTGTAGCAGGCAGCTGCCACTCTGCTGTGCTCCTTCACTCTGTCTACACAGTTTACAGTTGGTGCTGGTGTGAATAATAAATCAATGGCCATTTACTATTATCATTAATACTATTGTTAGCCTATATTCTATATTTTGGTTGAAACTAACTAACTAAGCCAAAAAATGGTATTAAAAAAAAAAAAAAAAAAAAAAAGATTTTTTTTTTTCGATTTTCGATTATGAAATATTAAAATCGAATATTGATTAATATAACGAATATTCGAAAATCGATTATTCGGTGACATCCCTAATATATATACAGTATATATATATATATTTGTATGTATGTAGTTAGTGTATGTAAGCAGATTTCTGCGCGCCTGTACGTTGTACAGTACATATATTTATTTCTTCCCATGATGCAATATGCTGATGAATCTGGCCTGTTAAGCAACCACTCCCATGGGGTTTCCCTGAGCGTAGCGAACACATCACTGTGGCTCGTTTACCCCCCCGCACGCCCCTCCCTGCCTCACCCTGCCCCGCCCGACTGCCGAGAGACTCTGTATAAAGAGAGAGAGAAAAATTCTGAAAGGAAGGCAAGAATATTATGGAGAAAGGCAACAATATTATGGAGAAAGGCAACAATATTCGAGAGAAGAAGGGAAGAAGGGAAAATGTGGAGGCGAATTGAGTAACAGTAACAGAGGCCGACTCCTCCTGTTCGTCTGTGCCATGCGTTTCCCCAGTATCATTAAATCATAATTGTCTGGCTTTGTTGAAGGCGATGGTTCTGAAAAATGCATCCCGGCCCTGTGGTCCACGTGCACCGCAGGCTGCTGTCAGCCCTGTTATCCGTCTCTCTCTCTCTCTCTCTCTCTCTCTCTCACTCTCTCTCTCTCTCTCTCTCTCTCTCTCTCTCTCTGTCTTATTTTGGGCATGTCGTCAAAAAAAGAAAAAGAAATCAAACATTTTTCACTTTTGTTGTATTTTATGTATTTTCAGAAATGTTCTTTTTTTTTAATTAATGGGAAACAGCTGATCTAAGAGCTCACGATACATCACAACTCGACGCGTTGTGACCTAGGTGCTAGATCAGCTGTTTTCGCTAGTCGCCGTGCGACCGTGCGACGACGAATATAGCGGGCTTTAAGTCTCTGACTCTCTGTATACTCCAGTAACCCTCCTCCTCCTCTTGTTACTGTACAGTACATCTCTCCTCTGTCAGCCAGCCCTCTGCACCCCCAGTCCATGTCCTCTGCTTGCTGTTATTTCACTCTCCGTGCATCTGTCTTTACCTCCGATTCCATTTGATCGAGCCCCCGACACCGCTCCAGACGGGAAAAATAGCAGACCTGTAAGCTCACGACGCGTCGTGGATGCAACGCGTTGTGAGCTCACAGGTCTGCTATTTTTGGTCCTTCGAGCCGGAGCATAAATTCTCTCTCTCCCTCCTCCTCGTCTCACCAGAGTATTTATTGCTTCGCTCTCTCTCCCTCTCATCGCTCCCGGCCCCCGCCTCCCCCCCCCCCCCACCCCTCTGCCTCTCATCCCCTCTGCCCGCCTGTCTCCTCCTTGGCTTCCTCCGTCGTGTCCATTCGGATGTTAGGCTTTGTTAACACTGAGGCCTCCTCCGGGGTAATGCCGTCTTAATAAATCCAACCGCACGCTGCGAGAACAACGGGGCGGGCGGTAGGGGATAGAGCGGGGGGATCGAGGGACGGAAATAAGGGGAGAAGGATGGCGGTTGAGGATCGAGGCGGGTGGGCGGCGGGAGCCGGGGTGGGGGCCTGAATAATGAAGGCGCCTGGCACTCACTCCGTCCCAGCAGGCTCGGCGGCGACACCCCCGCGGCGTCCTCCTGCGCCGTTTTTTTGGTTTGCGGGGCGGATGACGGCAGGCCGTGCGCGTCACGCAGGAGACAGAGAGAGAGAGGGAGGGAGAGAGAGGCGTAGATATAGTGGCAGGAATGGAAGAATGGCCTTACGAGAGCGAGCGAAAAGGTGTGCTACGTGCGCGGGGTGCTAAGGGACTGAGGCGGGTGGAGGGGCTGATAATTACCAGTAATTGCTTTACGGAGAAAGAGAGAAGGAAGAGAAATGCAATTTGGTTTGGGTATCACCTCGGGCACCCGCGGTGTTTTATGTCCGTCTCATGTGCTCTTGCAATTGAGCTTGCTTCGGCCGTTTATACATTTCACGCTGTCACAGCAGCGCAGAGAAATTGTCCTTTCCCCCCGCTCTTTAACAGGCTTTATCCATACGTATAGCATGTATGTGTCTGCCGCCTCAGAATTAGACCAACCACGGTTCATTCTGCTGCGTGCATGACATTTTATTTATGACATTTATGCGGGATATGGCTGTAAATCGTCGTTGTCGGGTGGAAACCTTGTATGTCCAAATACCGTTCGTTTTGTATTTATCATTTTAAAAATGATTTAGACTAGTGAAAACAGACGATCTACAAGCGCACAACGCCTCGCACCGCGAGGCGTTGTGTGCTTGTAGATCTTCTGTTTTCACTAGTTTTGTGCGACAGGCCTTGTGTGATGAAGCGGGGCTTTACATCGCGAAAAAAAAACATGCACATTTGAAACTTGGAGATACAAGGTTTCTGCCCGACAGTGACGATATGTATCTTTCCATGTGCACCTTACTTACTCACTGTTGTTCTTTTTGTACTGTATTGTACTGTACTGTATTTTTGTACGCTGCTGGTCGCCCCTGTGTCTGAGACAAATTTCTCCTTAGGGAGACCAAACAAAGCAAACCTTGAAACTTGAAACCTTGAAATCACGGAAACAGAACAACTTGTATCCATGAACGAATGCAGAGCATGGGCAGGCCTCACACACAGCCAGGTGCCTGGTGAAGTGAGCATGAAACTCATGAAATGAGTGTGAAAGTTGTCAATGTATGCAGCCTCAAAGGAAATCTACTGTCGGTGCTGACTCTCCGGTCTCCGAGAATTGTGCGAATTGTGAAAACCATCCCCGTGAATGTGCTCCTTGCGTGGGCGTGTTAGACATATTCTACTGGCAGTGTGTATACGTTTGAACATTGTTGGGTAACTAAGTAGATACCGGTATACTTAAGTACTGTACTTAAGTACAGTTTTGAGGTATTCGTACTTTACTCGAGTGTTTCCAATTTCAAATACTTACTTCTACTCCACTACATCTGGGCTCCAGATATTGTACTTTTACTCCACTACATTTATTTGAAAACTTTAGTTACTAGTTACTCTGCAGATATATATACTGGTATATTATAATATTATAAAACATACATAAACCACTTTAGCCCTATTTGTATACCTAGGCTATTTGAAAATAGCTGATCTATAAGCTCACAACGCGTCGCATCGCTTGTAGATCTGCTATTTTCAAACATTTAGTACTTTTAACTTTTGGTACTTTACTTTACATTGATGCCAATACTTTCGTACTTTTACTCAAGTACATTTTGAATTCTGGACGTTTGCTTGCAACGGAGTACATCTACAGTGCAGCATTGATACTTTTACTTAGGTACAAAATGTGAGTACTTTTTCCACCACTGCGTTTGAATAATGACAACAAACATCCAACAAAAATGGATGTCCCTCTTCCCATTTATTTGGGGAACCCCGTAGACTGGATAAAGTGGCGACATAAGATGCAATAAATCATCACTGTCGGGCAGAAACCTCGTATCTCCAAGTTTCAAATTTGTACATTTTTTTCACAAAGTAAAGCCCTGCTTCATCATACAAGGCCGTCACACAAGAGTAGTGAAAACAGCAGATCTACAAGCACACAACGCCTCGCGGTGCGAGGCGTTGTGTGCTTGTAGATCGGCTGTTTTCGCTGGTTCAAATCATTTTTAAAATGATAAATACAAAACAAACGGTTTTGGACATACAAGGCTTCCACCCGACAACGACGAAATGTTTTGTGTTCTAGTGGTGGGATGTCCCTTTTCACCTGGCCCACCGTTTTAATCTGTTAGCGCCAGCTGTACAGCTGCTGTGTTTCACAGCGCTTACCGCCCTCAAACTAGAGGCCTGTGTCTTGTTGGACAAGGACAGTGGGATGTCAAAGCGTAGTTGTGTACATGTCTGTAAGCTTTACGGAGGGCGGTTGTTGGAAAGCTCAACGGGAGACAGGGGCGTCACAAGGGGGGGATAAAGTGGGACTGAGTTACTAGGGCCCAACGTGAAGGGGCCTTAATTATTTTATACTTTAGCTATAAAGTGCCGGCGCGGTGCCGCCAGCGCGGCACCGAGTGCCGCACTGCAAGCTTGTATATCTGCTATTTTTCAATTGTTAAAGTACCCGGGGCCCGGAATTTGGTGCGACACCCCTGAGGGGAGATATGCACAGCATAAGGGAGACGCGGCGACAGGATTCAATCCAGGGCCAGCCAGAGGTACGCAGTCAACATCACTGCTAACAGATCAACAGATGGTATAAGCCTGGGCCGGGCCCACACACGCGCGAAAACCCAGATGACAAACAGTAGTGACATTTAAAAAAAAAAGAACACCACTCCAGCAGAGTGCTAGCACAGATCTGTGGCACCGATACAAGTTCTGTACCGAGCTGTAAAACACGTTTTCTTCTTCCTCTGTACAGTTCACTGCCCGAGGTATAAAGGATAGAGAGAGTGCAGCCAGCGAGGCAGGAGTTTTTGAAACACAGACATCGGTGATGAAAGTCCCATAAAAGGAAGAGTGGTGTATGTGCAGTAGTTACACACTCTGGGCCTGTGTGGCCGTCTGTTTCCTCGCGGACAGTGGAGACTTGTTCATCTGTAAAGGAGAGCGAGGTTATTTGGGAAGGGGAAGCGATGGCCGATACGCGACTATACTGTATGTCGTCACTGTCGGGCAGAAACCTTGTGTCTCCAAGTTTCGAATGTGTCAACGTTTTCGCAAAGTGAAGCGCGGCTTCATCACACAAGGCCGTCGTGCAAAAGTAGTGAAAACAGCCGATCTACAAGCACACCGCGAGGCGTTGTGTGCTTGTAGAACGGCTGTTTTCACTAGTTTCAATCATTTTAAAAATGATAAATACAAAACAAACGGTTTTGGACATACAAGGTTTCCACCCGACAACGACGATATGGTAAAATACAGAATGTTCAATTAATTCTGGGAGTGCAAAAGGTTTAAGTGGACCACAGTCATTCAAATGGAAGATCTGGCACCTAACCAATCACAAAAGGCTAGCTGTAATGGTAAACAAGTTATGAATCCACACACACCACCGTGGCACAGGTGGTACTAGTGCTGTTGCCAGCTAGAAGGTCCTGGGTTCGATTCCCGCTGGGGGAGCTGTGGGCGCAGGGGGGTGTGTTCTCTCCTACGTCATCATACCCTAAGTAGGGTTGGCAAAAGGGCCTTTCTGTGTGGAGTTTGCATGTTCTCCCTGTGTCTCGTCCTAGGGTACTTGTTACCCTCACAAAAAACATGCAGTAATCCTGGTCTCTATACTGCCTCCCCCTGGCCAGCCGGGGCGCCTGATGGAGTAGTAAGGAACTGGTTGGAATAACGTGTTCCTTCCACGCGCTACTCCTCCCCCCTGTCAGGTGAAAAGAAGCGGCTTGGACTCCTCGTGCGTAGAAGGAAGCATGAGGTCAGTCTGTTGCTCTCCCCAGGTTGGCAGAGGGAGTGGAGCGCCCAGGATTACATTAGACCAGGGGTCTTCAACAGGGGGTCCGGGACCCCTAGGGAGTTACTACAGGGGGTCCTCCAAATCTTCCAATCCTTTTTATATTAACAACTTCAACCCTAGTGTCCATATTCTGAGAACTGTAGCAAAAAAATAGCAGATCTACAAGCTCACAACGCCTCGCAGCGAGAGGCGTTGTGAGCTTGTAGATCGGCTATTTTTGGCAAAGATATTTGGTGTAGAGGGGAAAAAGAGGAGACTTAAGTACAGAGTAAAAGGTCAAGTTTATTAGGTAATGACGGCTCAAGATATTGGTTAAATATCTGAAAACACAAATTGACATGAATCCAAAATACACTGATGATTGTGCTGTCAAACGATGAAACTATATGCCATGGTATCTACGAAAAGGTTGTGGGGGTCCCTGCTTCATCTCTCTCTCAACTAAGGGGTCCTTGGCCTGAAAACGTTGAAGACCCCTGCATTAGACAATTGACACCGGGTGAAAACAATGGGTTGCGAAAAAAATCATGGGATAAAAATTATAGAAAGAAAATCCACACACCTTACGTTACATTGTTTTTCTGACATTATGAATGTTATTGTTACTGTTCTGGCCTGGTCCCGCTTCATAAACAGATTCTTGATCTCCCATTGCGAGTCTAACTAGACTAAATATTTTATCAGCCATGTGACAGGGAAGCACGGTTTTATAACGTCTCCAAAGTCTTTCAAGAATGCATGAGGGACGTCATATTGCAACGGCATTACAAGCTCTGTCCTTCATCCATTATTCAGCTCCTGGACAGACTTCAGGACCCTCAAGAAAAAGTTACAGCACTTCATAAAAGCTCGGCTTGAAATGCAAATGAGGGGAATGTTCTTAAGCGTTATCTCAGGGGCCCCAAATATCTTTTAGGCAAACTACTTACTGTTGGACCCCCTTGTGATTAGGGAGATGGGGAAAACACTGCTTATTTGTATGCACGCAACATTATTGTCTGCCGGCAACATTATTGCCTGCTGCCGTTTCCATATCGTCACTGTCAGGCAGAGAACTCGTATCTCCAAGTTTCAAATTTGTACTTTTTTCGCCAAGTAAAGCCCTGCTTCGCCATACAATGCTGTCGCACAAAAGTAGTGAAAACAGCCGATCTACAAGCACACAACGCCTCGCGGTGCGAGGCGTTGTGTGCTTGTAGATCGGCTGTTTTCACTCGTTTAAATCATTTTTTAAAATGATAAATGCAAAACGAACGCTCTTGGACATACAAGGACATACAACGTTTCCACCCGACAGCGACGATAAATAGGTAATTCTGTAGGAATCAAACGGAGAGAGCGATACAAGCTCACCTTTGACCCGCTGGAGTAAACTCAATTCTCATTAGATGGGACAATGGCGCTGATTTTCTTAACTCTACCTACTGTAGCATGCAGCCACTGAGACGAGGTGGTCAATTCCAATTACACCTCGGTGATTGCAGCGCTGTTGCCGAAGCCCGCTCAAAGATGCACACACACAGACACACGCACCGCACACGCAACGCATGCATGCGCCACACCGAGGTAGATGGTCTGATCTGTTGACATTGGTGGAAAACGTACTCAGATTTTTTTGCTTGAGTAAAAGTACCAATACGGCATTATAGAAATACTCTGTTACAAGTAAGAGTCCGGAATTCCAAATGTACTGTACTTGAGTAAAACTATGAAAGTGTTGGCATCAAAATGTACTTAAAGTACAACAAGTAAAAGTACAAAATGTTTGAAAATAGCAGATCACAACGAGCTTGTAGATCGACTATTTTCAAATAACCACGGTTTAAAACAGGGCTAAAGTGGTTAATGTATGTTTTATAATACTATATATATATATATATATATATATATATATATATATATATATATATATACATCTACATATGTTGGTAAAGTATTGGAAATACTCAAGTAAAGTACAAATACCTCAAAATTGTACTTTAGTACAGTACTTAAGTAAATGTTCTTAGCTACTTTACAGCACTGTCTGTTGGTGTGAGGAGAGGTAGGCAGGGGCTACAATCAATCTTGTCATCGCGTGCGCGTGCAGTCGTGTAGGTGTTTACACAAAATGCCTTCTTGAAGATTTCAGACTCGCTTTATGCTGCCTCACACGAGTGTGTGCGTGTGTGTGTGTGTGTGTGTGTGTGTGTGTGTGTGTGTGTTGTGTGTGTGTGTGTGTGTGTGTGCGTGTGTGTGTGTGCGCGCGTGTGCGTGTTAGGAAATTAGATTCACCTTTGGCTCAGTGCTAGGTTTTCCTGGACTTGGGGGTCGATAGATCAATGCTAAGTGGAGGGCAGCAGCCACTCTGCTGGTCTCAGAATAAGCCCTGAAAAGGTCGCCGCAATCAGTTTTACTGAACGCCGTCCCCTAATCATCTCGTCACTGTCGGGCAGAAACCTCGTATCTCCAAGTTTCAAATTTGTAATATTTTTTTTCACAAAGCAATGCCCTGCTTCATCATCATACATGCCTGTCGCACAAAAGTAGTGAAAACAGCAGATCTACAAGCACACAACGCCTCGCACCGCGAGGCGTTGTGTGCTTGTAGATCGGCTGTTTTCACTAGTTTAAATCATTTTTTAAAATGATGAATGCAAAACAAACGGTATTGGACATACAAGGTTTCCACCCGACAACGACGATCTTATTCTCAGCCCCAACGGAAAGTAACATCACATTCTGCTGATTGGAGGCACTTGGACATGGAAAGATGGTAATGCCATACAGTGGCATATTTGAATTGCCATTGATTTCACCTAAATTGTTTCACCTAAACTGATGTTCTGACTATGGGCCTGTCACAATTATTACATAATCGTCTAATTGTAATTATTTGACATAATCGCAATTGTTTTGTCGTAATCGTCATCATCGTTTCCGTGTTGAGAAATGTTCAGATATTTTCAAACATTTTCAAAAATAGTGGAAAAAGCACATCTACAAGCTCGCAACGTGTCGCGATGAGACGCGTTGTGAGCTTGTAGATCTGCTATTTCCACTATCAATGTTCTTTTTTAAGTATAAAGTTGTCAAATATGTCAGTCATTTCTTTGTATATTTAGGTTATGTGTCATATCTGCCATGTGCAACTTCAAAAATTGATAAATGCTGATGTTCTGACATACGGGCTCTGCTTGGTATTGCTGCGCAATTATTCAAAGTGCTGTTGAAAATGCAATTTCCACTACCGCAACTCCCAAAATAGCACCAGGTGGTAATTTTGTTTTAGGGAGAATTGTGCGTCAGATGACTGCTCGCTCGGAGAACGGCCGACGTACAAATCAAATAGAATATCGGAGAACATGTAATTATGATGAAAACTATTTAACTTGGGTGAAAACACCCAGTGGTTTGTACACCAGTTAACTGTGTGCTGACTGCGCTCCTGTTTAGTGTTGTCAAAAATATCGATTTATCGAAAAGTATCGATTTTGAATATAGTATCGATTTTCAATATGACTTTTCCATAGTTTCAATAATATCGATAATATCGATATTATCGATAATATCGATAATATTGATCAGTTTTTACCTCTCTCGTTGGTTTACACCAACATTAATTTTATGTGTGTCCTTCCTACTTTGGCTTATTCCTAGTTATTTTAAAGGCCTATTTGTACTTAGAATGTGAAAAAAATCAAAGACAGGCCTTTAAAAAGTGCACTACCATCTACCTCAAGACGTTCTGTATTTTTCTTTAAATAAAAATAAACATTTTTGCACTGAAATCGCTTTGGTTGCGTGGTATCGAAAATGGTATCGAGTATCGAAATGTTTCAAAATATCGTATCAAAGTTAGAAATCCAGTATCGTGACAAGCCTACTCCTGTTTCGTGTTTCACTTCAGCAGATTCATGCCAGGCTGCGTGACGGGCCAGTGTTTCATTGATGTCACGTGTTTGGGAGCCGAAAACAATGGCACGGATTTGGGATCATCCTTTACCTCATTTAGGCCTGGGATCATTGAATGCTTTAACTATTGAAAAATAGCAGATATACAAGCTCACAGCCGCGCTGCGAGCTTGTAGATCTGCTATTTTTGAAAAAGTCGTGAAAGTGTGTGCAAATCTTTGAATGTATACATTTTTAAAGGGAACGTTTGTAACTCAAATTTTGCCTCTGGGTGGTCCCTGGAACTAAATATTTAGGGATGAGGGTCCGTGGCCAAATACATATCATTTTGTGGGTACTTCACATGAAAAGGTTTGAGAACCACTGACATAGTAGTCTCTCAAGAACAGACTAACTGAGCTCCAGTCAAGTGAAAAGAACCTTTTCTTTGACGATGGCTACCCAGATTGCTGACATAGAAACATAGGTTTAAAAAAATAAAAAAAAATAAAGATTCAAAAGACTCAGAGTCAAAATTCAAATGTTCTCGATTTTCAAAAATAGCAGATCTACAAGCTCGCAGTGCGGCACTCGGTGCCGCGCTGTGAGTTTGTAGATCTGCTATTTTTCAATAGTTAAAGCATAAAATAACGATACGCAATAAACAATGTGTTCCCCGGCCTAAACGGGTTATACAGTGTGGCGACATCATCCTCTCTCTCTGTCCCCACACTGTAAGACACATGCATGTAATCCACCTCCGCTGTACAAATGGGGATCAGGGTATCCTCGCGCCTGGCACGGCAGCCCCTTTATGTGGGAATTCAATGAGGCATTTGCACTCCTGTCAAGACACTGAATTTAAATCTTCCGCGTGTTTATCATGCTGTCGCTTTCCATATCTTCATTTAGTTACCGCGGAAAATGGGATTTGGTTTCTCTGACTGTGAGCGAACCTGGATAGATTTATTTTCCTTTTTTTTTTTTTTTTGCTTTGTAGCCAGCTTCCTCCAGCCTACATTTGGGTTTTTTGCTCCTCACATTTGCCAGCTCGCTCGCCTGCATCTGTCTTTTGCAAATATACTCTACTGTACATACTGTATGTCTGTGTCTATTCTACTGTAGTGTATGTCTGCTCATATACAGTATATCGTCGTTGTCGGGTGGAAACCTTTTATGTCCAAAACCGTTTGTTTTGTACTTTAAACTAGTGAAAACAGCCGATCTACAAGCATCAGCTGTTTTCACTACTTTTCACTACTGTGTGAAGAAGCAGTGCTTCACAATTTGAAACTTGGAGATACAAGGTTTCTGCCTGACAGTGACGATGTTATACAGTGTGCTGTATCTGTTTATGGCTGAAAATATCCCGGCTGAAAATCAGGCTAGTAAATCGCAATTTCTTTGGTCACACGAATCGTGATATGAAATTCCACGTTCTGACCGCGTTGAAGGCCGCATCCATCGCAACCGCTCTCACTCTCTCTCTCACTCGACTCCTCTGAGATCAATGCTTCCCCGACTCTCCCTCCGCTCCTTTTAATTGTATGGCTCAATGGAGAGCCACCCAACATGTCTGAGGGCAGACAGATACACCGTCTATCCATGCATCCACTTATCCAGCTCTCTTGGCATTCCGCTTATCCGCGCCCTCCCTGCCTCTATCCATCCTCCTCACGGCCCCACATCCTCCGCCGACTCCACTCCACTGCACTCCACTTTGACTCCGAGGTGAGAGGGAGCGATATTAGGGGCCCGTTTGAAATTCTTAACCCATTTAGGCCTAGAATTATTGAATGCTTTAACCAGTGAAAAATAGCAGATATACAAGCAGATATACAAGATCTACAAGCTGTGAGCTTGTAGATCTGCTATTTAAAAAAAAATTAGATAATTTTTTTGCAAGTCTTTGAGAATATATCTATTTAAAGCAAACATTTGTAACTCAAATATTTGCTTCTGGGGGGTCCCTGGAACAACATATTTTGAGATGGGAGTCCGTGGCCGAATACCTGTCATTTTGAGGGTCCTTGACGAGAAAAGGTTTGAGAACAGCTGATTTAGAGGAAGGATTTAGAAGTCGGGTCAAAGACCGGGTCAAAGATATTCAAAGACTTGCACACATTTTCACGATTTTTCATAAATAGCAGATCTGCAAGCTCGCAGTGCGCTGTGAGCTTGTATATCTGCTATTTTTCAATAGTTAAAGCATAAAATAATGGTTAAATGGTTAAAATCTAACACGACTCGGGTGCGTTCCCGGTCTTTGAGATTTAATTGCATTCTCAAGCTCAATTTTTAATCAAAGACATTTTAATTAACTTGAAGACCTTGCCCGGCTCCCCGCCGGCTTTGATGCACTTTAAAATGAAATGGGGAAATGATTAGTCATTTCCGAAGGAATATTATTCCCCGGCTCTTGTAAGGTGGTTTGGGGGTGGAGTGGTGCACACTGGGAAATGTCATGCAGCGGTAGCGAGAGCCGGGGATATCTCCGCTGGCCCGGGCCGAGGCGTAGCTAGTGCCGCGTACATCGCATATTCATGGGCGCCGTATGTCATGAATGTGGAATGGGAAGTGCTTGTGGCGAGGTTTCATCAGGTGCGGAACCCGTGAACCGCCTTTGATCACGAGCAGGGGCATCACAAGGGGTAGGAAAGTGGGACTGAGTTACTAGGGCCCAAGGTGGAGGGGGCCTTAATTATTTTATACTTTAGCTATTGAGTGCCGCGCTGCGAGCTTGTAGATCTGCTATTTTTGAAAAGTCGTGAAAATGTGTGCAAATCTTTGAATGTATGTATTTTTTAAGCTAACATTTGTAACTCAAATTTTGCTTCTGGGGGGGTCCCTGGAACTAAATATTTTGAGATGGGGGTTCGTGGCTAAATACATATCATGTTGGGGGTTCTTCACATGAAAAGGTTTGAGCTCCACTGACCTCGAAACATAGATTTTTCGAAAAACCTTAGAAGGATTTGAAATATTCAAAGATTTTCATGATTTTTCAAAAATAGCAGATCTACAAGCTCACAGCGCGGCACTCGGTGCCGCACTGTGAGCTTGTATATCTGCTATTTTTCAATAGTTAAAGCACAGGGGCCCCACAGTGAATCCTTGTACCCGGGGCCCAGAATTTGGTGCGACACCCCTGATCACGAGGGACACCGAGGGCTTCAAAACGGAGTGATTGGCAGACGAAAAGAGGAAGGGGGGGGGGGGGGGGGCGGCGCTGATGTCGATTCTGACCGTGTGTCTTAGCTCAGTGGTTCTCAACCTGTGGGTCGGGACCCCCAGGGGGGGTCCTCAAATTATTTTGGGGGGGTCCCCAGATGATTAATTTAATGCGAAACATTGTTTTCTCACTCGACAGTAAACAGACCAACATAAAGTTTAAGTGTATAGAGGGTATCTGCACATTTCTAAAGTGACAATTGAAGGATTTTTTAATGCCTCTAAAATGACGAATTAAACATTGACCAAATTGTCAAATATTAGAGGCAGACATTGTGAAAATAGCCGATCTACATGCTCACAACGCCTTGCAACGCAAAGAAACGGCTTTATCTCGGAATCCACTTCCACAAACGATGAGAGCGCAGAGAATCGCTCTTTTTCACGGCGACACTGGGATTTTAGTTTTGCGACCGAAAGTAAACAAACTGATGTCCATTTTAGAAATTGTCAATTTCCACAACATGGACGCGATCGTGGCTTCCGGGGCTCTTCAAAATAAAAGCTTGGTGAATGGCGGCACTCTACAGCCAAATAATTACCAAAATAATGGCAGCCCAAGTGTTAATTGACAACTCAAAACAAAGAAAGGCAAAACGAAACGGCCACCGCTCGTACAAGCAGGACGTATGACGCGCCCGGCGGCAGTTAAGAACGGAACGATTAACAGCGGCCAGAGAGTGCTGTAGAGATGAGTGGCGATATTGTGGCGGCGCGTTGAGATTGAAGGAGAGAGAGAGAGAGACCGAAAGATGAGAGGTGATAGAGTGTTGGTGCACGGACTGTCGGGAGGAAGAGAGAGAGATAACAGAGAGAAAGTCTGAGATAGTTAGCATTTCGTCACTGTCGGCCAGAAACCTCGTATCTCCAAGTTTCAAATTTGTAAATTTTTTCGCAAAGCAAAGCCCTGCTTCATCGTACAAGGCCGTCGCACAAAAGTAGTGAA